>NC_031998.1:16814062-16828288 GCF_001879085.1 Nicotiana attenuata
TCACATCCTTAAGCATTTGCATTCCAATCTTGTGCACCATCTTCAAAAGATCTTTGGTAGATATTTGATAAACAAATCAGCCATATTAACTTGAATGAATATATTGCACCTTGAAATCATCATTCTTGATAGAGATGTAATGTCTTCATATAATATCGTGGAATGACTTTTCAATATCTCCATAGAGGTATTCTCGCTATCACATTATCATGCTTATAGTTATAGCAAGATACATATGTGCACAAATTGCATTTAGGATATGGTACTTCAGGACCAAGAATTGTATATGCTTTAAGCGATTTAAATCCTTCAAGGATTGCCATATAAGTAAGTCAAATAAGCCATATAATAGACTTTAGATGCATATCAACTTTTCATGTCATGCTAGACATATAAGATAAAAAAAACTGATTGCACACACCATTGACTTTATACTTTCAAGTGTTTGAACTACAGGTCCAAAACAACATGTCTTTCATATGAAACCAATTCTACTTGAATTGTTTCTCCAGACTTAAGATCCTCATATATATTTAGCGCTATTATAGATGTCGTCGACAAACATTTTATATCGGTTCCAACCTCCTTATTTTTCATAAAGACATAACATAGAGATCTCTTCATTCATATATTCAGGTACCTGAATCTCTCATGAGATTTTATGAAGTGTTATGCCATGTGATCTTCTAAATCACTTGCCTCCTTTATTATGATCATTTTCATCATTTGCTCACCTTCTTTATAAAGAAGTTTATTTGAAACCAATCTGTCTATACGCTTTAAGCGTACCATAGACTTTGTCCTTCTAGGACTTAATAGGAGCATTTGCAATGAGAATATAGTTACTTTCTTTGGGCCAGCAAATGCGTCTGGCATGCTTTGCAATAAATTGCATATGAATTATCCTTTTATGAACTTCAAGTTCATATTATTTTATTCGGGGATCTAGATGTATAAATAATAATTCATTCCATGTAACTTTTTCTCAAGTGTTTATCATGTCTCCCCCTCATGTTAGAAAAACTAACTTGGTACCTCAACTTTGAGAATCCACCTTTGTGCATTATGGTGTTAATCAAAATCTACACCGCACATCAATAATAATAAGATGGAATTATTTGGTTCCTGACCCTGAACCACTTGTGAGGGGAGAAAATAATATACTTTGGTATATACGTATATCAGACTGATATAGATAACTTTGTTCTCATAAGCAATTGTTGGGCTATTAAGTAGAGGCACTTAATAAATTATTTTGCTAAACCAACTGTGATGTAAACCAACTTATCAAGATGAACTTATTGAATAGAAAATCTTGGAAATTATGCTCGAAATTAAATTATTGAGCAAGTTACCTCGCAAAACACCATGTTGCGGGTTATTAATATTCGCACATGTAACCATCTCATAGATGCATCTTATGTGGTATACATGGCAGGTGAATGGGCCCATATTCACCTTTGATATTTCCAGCATTCATGGGATCCAATCCCAATTTTAGTTGATCTATTAATTGATGAGAACAGGCAACATAAGAGAATTCGTAAAGAACTTTCTAGTTCTTTAATATTTACCCATGTGAATTCTCTTTTATTTTTGCACATCATACTTAAATTGATATGGGTAAACCAGTAATGCCAACTGAATGATAAACTTCAGATTTACACCATGACGTGTGCAATTATCAATAAACTCCAAGTTTATTATGATATGGGTTTTTATATCAATAAACTTCTCTTTATTGTGGCATTCTTTTGTTTGTGTAGTACAAACCGAAGAATAAAGCGGGTAGCTTTTCACATACATATTACCCCGCTACAAGTTGTAGTAATAGAAGACATTAAATCTTTCCTTTATTTATAGCCTCAATATAATCAATCGTTTTCGCGTATACTTTGAAAACTAAATAAGTTTCTTTGAGACTTACTACAACACAATACCTTATTGGTAATCAATTGTGTTTCTCCAAAATAGTATAATTGGCTCTTGCAGAGTTCTCAATTAATTTTGTAGTACCACATATTTATCAACATCCATATGGTAAATATCTCTTTTAAAGAGAAAGTTATACCATTATGGTTATGGTCAAAATTATGTGCAAGATATGTTTCTTGCATTACCATTGTCTTTTAATAATCATAATGCCAAAATATTTTGGCGTACAATAAGTACGTGACCAATGACCATTTATGCCATAATAATGACATTATTTTCTTATTTCCTCTCAAGCCTCCTTCTAGAGGTGAGCGTGGTATATTCACTACCACTAGCACGTTCATATTCCTCCATGAATGAATATGTATTCATAAATCAGATGTCGTCACATTCACATCATGAATGGACCATAATCATCTATATGTGCTTTATAAAATCTCATGTCAAATCGATGACAAATATTACTTTCAGAGAGTGAAGGATTATTTTGAGAATCCTTATTATTCTCATTATCACAATGATGACGATTATAATTTCGTCTATTGCCACGTCCACATCTATTGATACCTTCATGGTAATAATTTTGTCTTCTTTCAGACTTATCACATATTGCTATCACATTCTCTTAAGGGAATGAGAATGGAGCAAATTCAATGGGACGGGTTTCCACTTTTTGTGCCCATAATCATACATGAATTTGATCATGGCAAGACATAGAAATTTTTACCACTTCAGGTGGTTATAATTTCTTACAAACTCCATTAGAGTTATAATCAAACTTTATTGTCTTTGCTTGTATATAAAATCAAATTATAGAATTTCAAGAATTTAAAAGAGAAAAATAAAGTAAAATACTTACCTGAAATCCAGAATTTAATCATAAAGGAAGTTCATGGAATAATTGACAATCATTATGCTCAATCCCAAAACTTCTACTCAATTTGTTAGAGCCCCGTGCTGATAACGTGTTATAAAATAATAAAAGAAGAAGAAGAGTAGTGCAGAGAAAAGTAGAGGGAGAGAGAATTCTTATTAATATTTGGGATGAATTACAATGGAATAGAACCCTCTATTTATTGGGAGAGGGTGGCTTAGCCACCAAGCAATGAACTCTAGAATATCTCTAAATATAGACATTCACCATAAATATAATTGTATTTATAACATGAAGTTTATTTTGGAATAAACTTTTACCCTAAGTAAATCAATACCTCATCCTAGTACTAGTACTGTCCCTGCTTGACGTGGCTGGATTAATATTTGAACGCGCGAGAGATCAGATTAACGTGGATAGCTGGTTGGAGTAGAAGCAACAACCTAACTGGTTTAATTAATGATGTCGACAAAAAAAAGTACTGTGACACGCCATGGTGAAAAACTTTCTACTATTAAATGCCATGGTAAAAAGTACCGTGCTTAAGCGCCCATGTCTATGGCCTAAAGTCTGTGTATTGTATTGTAAATTAATGATAATCGGTCAAATAGAAGCAATAAGCATCCAGGAATCAAAAGTGGCGCTGGGTGCTTTGGCTATTTCGACTTTTCCCTTTCTCTCTCTCTTTTTTTTTTCTTTTGTTATTTGCTTTTGTTCTTCCATTTTATTGATTACGACAACAACCTAGTAAAATCTCATTAATGGGATCTGGGGAGGATAGTGTGTAGGTAGAGAGGTTGTTTCCGAAAGATCCTCGGCTCAAGAAAACAAAAAGACATAAGGAGACAATATTAGTATCACCACAGAAATCATAGGAAAAATAGGAACAACATGAAATCCAGAAGAAAGATGCAAAGTAAAAGCGATAGCTAGTAAATAGGTCTTGTACTGAAAAGTGAAATAGTAAGACACAACATTACCACTAGCTATCTTAGACAAAAACCCTACCAAACTAGTCTCACAATGGTATGAAGTAAGGCAAGACTCAACTGCCTCCTAACCTACAACCCTAATACTCGACCTCCACATCTTCCTATCAAGTGTCATGTCCTCGGAAATCTGAAGCCTCGCCATATCCTGCCTAATCACCTCTCCCCAATTTTTCTTAGGCCGCCCTCTACCTCTTCTCGTGCCCTCCACAATCAGCCGCTCACACCTCCTTACCGGGGCATCTGGGCTTCTCCTCTGAACATGCTCGAACCATCTAAGCCTCGCTTCCCGAATCTTGTAATCAATGGGAGCCACGTGGACCTTCTCCCGAATATCATCATTCCTAATCTTATCCATCCTACTGTGCCCGCACATCCATCTCAACATCCTCATTTCTACTACTTTCATCTTCTGGATATGTGAGTTCTTAACAGGACAACACTCAGCTTGTATCATGGTCGGTCTAACCACCGCTTTATAGAACTTACCTTTGAGTATCAGTGGCACTCTCTTGTCACACAGGACTCCAGATGCTAACCTCCACTTCATCCATCCTACCCCAATACTGTGTTGTGACATCCTCGTCGATCTCCCTCCCCCCCCCCCCCCATGATAACCGACCCAAGGTACTTGAAGCTGCCTCTACTTGGGATGACCTGTAATTCGAGCCTCACATCCATGCCCACTTCCCCCGGCTCAGCGCTGAACTCACACTCCAGGTATTCCGTCTTCGTCCTGCTCAGCTTCAAACCCTTAGACTCAAGAGCCTGTCTCCACACCTTCAGTCTCTCGTTAACACCGGCTCGCGACTCATCGATCAAAACTATGTCATCGGCAAATAGCATGCACCATGGCACCTCCCTTTGAATATGGTGTGTCAACGCGTCCATCACCAGGGCGAATAAGAACGGACTGAGTGCAGAACCTTGGTGTAACCCCATTACAACCGGAAAATGCTCAGAGTTGCCTCCTACTGTCCTAACCCTAGTCTTAGCCCCATCATTCATGTCCTTAATCGCCATAATGTAGGGAACCGACATACCTTTTGCCTCCAAGCATCTCCAGAGAACTGCTCTAGGAACCTTGTCATACGCTTTCTCTAGGACAATGAACACCATGTGCAGATCCTTCTTCCTATCTCTATATAGTTCCACCAACCTCCTAACAAGGTGTATAGCTTCTGTAGTAGAACGACCCGGCATGAACCCGAACTGGTTGTCGGATACAGACACTGTCATCCTCACCCTCGCTTCAACTACCCTCTCCCACACTTTCATGGTATGACTAAGTAATTTGATACCCCTATAATTGTTACAACTCTAGATTATCACCTTTGTTCTTATACAATGGAACCACCGTACTCCACCTCCACTCATCCGGCATCCTCTTCGCCTTAAAAATAATATTAAACAACCTAGTCAACCACTCAAACCTGCTCTCCCCACACACTTCCAAAATTCCACCGGAATCTCGTCTGGCCCGGTCGCTCTTCCCCTACTCATCTTACGCATAGCTTCCACGACCTCCTTAACCTTGATACGCCTACAGTACCCAAAGTCATGGTGACTCTCAAAATGCTCCAATTCGCCTAGCACAATAGCCCGATCCCCTTCTTCATTCAGAAGTTTATGAAAGTAGGTCTGCCATCTCCTCTTAATCTGGGCATCTTCCATCAATACTCTACCATCTTCGTCCTTGATGCATCTCACTTGGTCCAAATCTTGAGCCTTCATCTCTCTCAACTTGGCTAGCCGGAATAACTTCTTCTCCCACCTTTTTCCCCCAGTTCCTCGTACATACGACCATAAGCCGTAGTCTTAGCCTCCGTGACCGCCAGCTTAGCTTCCTTCCTAGCTACCTTATACCTCTTCATGCACGCTTGCCTCTCCTCCTCACCTATGCTCCCCACTAACTTCAGGTATGCCGCCTTCTTCTCTTTCACTTTACCTTGGACCACTTCATTCCACCACCAGTCTCCTTTGTGCCCACTAGAGACGCCCGTCGAGGCCCCTAACACCTCTCTCGCAGCCTCCCTTATACAGTCTGTTGTCACTAACCACATAGTGCTCGTGTCACCACTACTCCTCCAAGCTCCCATAGCCGACAACCGCCCCTCCAACTCTTGGGCTTTATCCTTAGTTAAGGCTCCCCACCTGATTCTTGATCTTCCTCGAGCAGACATTTTCCTCCTCTTTAACATAATACCAATGTGCATCACCAAGAGCCTATGCTGCGTCGCGAGTATCTCAACCGGAATCTCCTTACAATCCTTGTACAGCCCTCTGTCACACCTCCTGAGGAAGAGATAGTCAATCTGAGTCTTCGCCACCGCATTTTAAAAAGTAACCAAATAATCCTCCCTCTTAGGGACTGTATAAGTTAAAAGTAGGGAGCACCCATTACTTTAGAATCCTGAATCCACCACAGTTGATCTCTATAATGAGACGCTTTGAAAACCTAGTGTAGAGTTAAACAAGTTGAGGCAATTAGCTTCTCGAAAAGCATTTAATACCAACTATACTAGTAAAATCTTGTTAACATTTTAATTAACTAGTCTAAAGGTACGCGCGTTGCGCGTGTACCATATCTAAAAGAATAAAACTTTTTTTCAAAATTGCATAGAAAAGTGTATGTTTTCATGAAAGAGATAAATATTGATCTTATATAGCTGACACAATAAAGAAAATTATCGTATAGAAGACCTTAATCATCCATTGATATGTTCAACTTACAATTTATTTCGGTTTCATAAATTTATCACTTTAATTTCACAAGCTATATATTATGCTTCCTTTTCAATTTCAACAAGAATACATTAGGGCTTCACGTTGAGGAAGAAAGAGTCGGTTGAGAGAAAAATATCTCGATGCTTCTATTACTTGAACAAGTGAGAGAAAAATGAATTGGAAAAATATATCTCTATACAAAGATGGGCCCCTATTTATATATTGGGCCTAGACTATAAAGACTACAACAGAATTACAGGCTGTACAGATAAATAAATGGGAATGGACTAATGCTAAGACTTAAACTTGAGCTTCCGGCTATAGCTCACATCAACATCCCCCCCCCCCCCCCGCAAGTTGGAGGGGGATATAACTCCCAACTTGGACAGCAAACCATGATGGACACTCCCTGTAAGTGGCTTGGTAAACAAATCACCAACTGAGCAGTGGTAGAGATGAAGTGCAGCTGAATAGCTCCACCAGTGAGTTTGGTGCGAAGGAAATGACAATCCACTTCGATATGCTTGGTGCGTTCATGGAACACAGGATTACGAGCAATGTGAATAGCAGCCTGGTTATCACAAAAAACAGGAACAGGAGAAGGAACTGAAACATTAAGATCATTAAGTAAACGAGTGAGCCAAGCAAGTTCAGCAACTACTTTGCTAACAGCCCTGTATTCCGCCTCTGCTGAAGAAAGAGAAAGGTTGTTTCTTGGACTTCCAACCAATGAGAGAACCACCAAGAAAAATGCTAAACCCAGTCACAAATCTCCTAGTATCAGGGCAAGCAGCCCAATCACTGTCACAATATGCAGGTAAAGATATATCTGAAGTGCAGTTAAAAAATATACCCAAATCAGAAGTGCCCTTCAAATAACGAAGGAGATGAAGGGCAGCATCCATATGGGGAACTCTCGGAGACTGAAGAAACCCCCTCAGGTGCTGGACTGCAAAGCATAATCAGGCCTAATATGTGTGAGAAAATTCAGCTTGCCAATCAAACTCCTGAATTGTTCAGGTTTGGGCAGCAGCTCACCAACATCAGCTTTAAGCATTAGATTCAAATCCAAGGGACAAACAACAGGGGTAACCTCGGAACAATTATACTCTTGAAGCACATCAGATATGAACTTGTGTTGATGAAGAAGCAAACCAGAAGGAAAGGAAGCAACTTCAATTCCAAGAATATAATTGAGGGTACCCAAGTCCTTGATTTTAAATTGATCATCCAAAAAAGCTTTCAATGCAAGAATTTCAGCCTCATCATCACCAGTCAAGATAATGTCATCAACATAAACAGCCAACAAAACAATAGAGGAAGCAGACTTTTTGACAAATAAAGAGTAGTCATTTAAAGAGTGTGTATACCCCCTAGTGTGAAGAGCAAGAGATAATTTGGCATACCACTGCCTAGAAGCCTGCCTGAGACCATAGAGGGACTTTTGAAGTTTACACACCAAAGAACTAGAAGAACAAGAAGCAGAATCAACGCACAACCCTGGAGGAAACTTCATGTATACCTCCTCATCTAAGTCACCATGCAAAAAGGCATTGTTGACATCAAGTTGGAAGAGAGACCATTCTCTTTTAACAGCCACAGCCATTAAGCACTTAACAGTGAAAAATTTAATCACAGGTAAAAAAGTTTCAGTAAAGTCCACCCCCTCCACCTGTGTATATCCTCTTACTACCAACCTGGCCTTGTATCTCTCAACACTACCATCAGCCCAATATTTAATCTTGTAAACCCATTTACAACCAATGGGCTTCTTTCCTGTAGGCAATTCAACAATAGTCCAAGTGTGATTTGCCTCAAGGGCCTCAAATTCTTTTCTCATAGCCTCTTGCCAGACTGAAATAGAAGCAGCCTGATGATAAAACTAAGGCTCAATAGCAACATTGTGAGAGGAAGACTGAACTACAGAGGATAAAGAATTGGAGCCAAGTAAAGAAGGAGCCAGAGCACAGACAAAATCATCAAGATGGGCAGGAAGGTGATGAGGTCTGGAAGACTTTCTGGTAGGCTGAATGGAGGATGTAGAGGGTATAGGAGGAGGAGAAGAGGGTTGAGTTGAAGAATGGTGAGAAATTAAAGATGTAACTGGAGAAAGAGGGAGAGAAAATTCATCTACAGCAGAATCAGAAGGATCGTTATAGATAGGGAGAGAAGAAGAGGAAGAAGAAGGGGAAAGAAAGGTGGAAGTGTCAAATGGAAATACATGTTCATGGAAGATTACATCCCTGGAGACAAGAACCTATTTGGTAGAGAGATTAAACAACTTGTATCCTTTCTTAGCAAGAGGATAGCCAAGAAAGACACAAGGTTCAGCCCTTGGTTGGAACTTATTCCTGTGGCACCTAGGGATGGTGTGAAAGAAAAGGCAACCAAAAACTTTGAGGTGAGAATAGGAAGGAGAATGTCCATAAAGTAATTCAAAAGGGGATTTATTCTGAAGTAATTTGGAAGGGAACCTATTGATGAGGTATGTGGCAGTGAGCAGACACTCCCCCCAGAATCTGATTGGGAGCTTGGATTGGAAAAGTAAGGCCCTAGAGGTCTCAAGCAAATACTTGTGTTTCCTTTCTACAACACCATTTTGTTGTGGTGTATGGGGACAACTAGTTTGATGAAGAATTCCATGGTCTTTAAAAAATTGGATAGCATGGTTGCTAGAACCAAGTTCCAGGGCATTATCACTTCTAACACATTTAACTTTGGTGGAAAATTGAGTTTTAACCATGGCAAGAAAGGCTTGAAGTAAAGGAAAAGCATTGCTTTTGGAACCCATGAGGTGTGTCCAGGTTGCTCTAGTGAAGTCATCAACTATAGTGAGAAAGTACTTAAAATCATTGTAAGTACAAGTAGAGTAGGGCCCCCAAGTGTCAACATGAATTAATTGGAAAGGATGGGAAGTCTTTATGCTACTATCAGGGAAAGGCAACCTTGACTGTCTAGCCATCGGACAGATGGAACAAGTAAACGACTGTTTGGAAGAGAATTCACAAGGAATACCAGAAACATCTTTCAATCTAACAAAAGGAATGTGACCCAATCTTTGATGCCGTAAAACTTCCTCTTTATTAATGGAAGAATGGTTTTTACAATGTAAAACAGGTGGAAGAGATACAGAGGAAGAATCAAAAACATTCAAGGGATATTTACAATGTAAAGTTGCATTGGAAACAAAAGGTAAGCTAACAGTAGCATCAGATGTAGTGGATTCTGAGGGAGACATGAGGAGTCTGTAAAGACCATGCTCCAGCTTACCAACTTCCAGTGGCCTCTTCAGTGAAGGGGCCTATAAAATGCATGAAAGTTAGTCAAATTGAACCATGCCATGAAGTTGGATAGCTAGCTGAGATACAGAAATGAGATTATAGTGAAAAGTAGGAACATAAAGAACATGATCTAAGGTGAAGGAAAACAACTTAAGAGATCCTGTACATGTTACTTTCACCTTATAGCCATTTGGAAGTGTGATAAGATAGGGGATTGTTAGAGGTTGAATGTTGGAAAGGATATTTTAGTGTGAAGTCATATGGTGTGTGGCCCCAGAATCTAAAATCCAACTATATTCAGCTACTCTACTCAACAAAGATGCACTATACTGAACTTCCACACAAGCAGTTAAAGGGCGATTACCAGCAAAGTTTGCAGATGCCATCAAGCTGGATTGAGTAGTAGATGGATCAGTCACATAAGCTTGCTGCAGTAAGGAGATGAGCTGAGTATACTGCTCCTTGGTGAGGCCTTGGACTGAGGAAGTACCATCTGAATGACTAGGAGTACTAGGAACAGGAGATTCAGCACTATTGGAAGCTAATTCAACCTCAGCATTTGCAGCCATCTTCCGACCCTTGGTAAACTTGAAACCAGTAGGAAATCCATGCAAATTATAACACTTGTCAATTAGATGACCACTCTTCTTACAATACTTGCAAAATTGAGCAGTTCTATTTGAATCAAAAGACACTCGTTGAGGATATTGTTTCTGAGGATGTGATGGCTGAGAGAAATTAAGTGAGGCAGCATTGAATGAGGCAAACTCAGGGCTGAACTGAGTGGATGGATTGACCTGCCTCTGTCTTTCAACCTGAAGTAAAATGTTGTAAGCACTGTCTAAGGATGGAGGTGGTTGCATCATGAGAAGGTTACTCCTAACACTGTCATATGTATCATTCAACCCCATGAGAAACTGATGCAGCCTATCTTCCTCCTCCTCTTTTTGGATGCCAGCCTTAGCAGCACAAGTGCAGGTGCTGCTATGACTAGAACGCATAACCCTCAGTTCATCCCAAAGTTTCTTCAGTTTGTTAAAGTATGATGCAATGTCTAGAGCACCCAGATTTGTGGAAGCTAATTCCTTTTTAATTTCAAAAACTTAATTCCATTTACAGTGCCATATCTTTTATTCAATTGTGTCCAAATATCCTCAGCTGTTTCAGAATACTGAACCCTCTCAGCAATGCTAGGGGACAGGGAACTAGTCAACCATGAGATAACCATGTTATTACACCTATCCTACTGCTTGCATTCTGGAGAATTGTGTGGAGGTCTAGGGAAAGTTCCATCAATGAACTCAATTTTATTTCTAGCAGACAGGGAAACAATGATACTCCTTCGCCAACCCCCAAAACCAGACCCAGAAAAAGGCACAGGATCCAGAGATAGCCCGGGTATATCAGAAGAGTGAAGAAATAGAGGACTCGAGAGTCTAGGGGTATCAGATATTCATCAGAATCGACCGGAGCCATATCCAATATTCATCAATTCTCGCAATATTCACATACACTTAAACCCTAACAAGTAGTATTCCAAAAAAAGAACAGATTTACCGGAGTTTTTCGCAACCGAAAAACACGACCTTCTGAAATTGAAGAGTAATCAAAGCAGCAACAAGCTTCTCAGCTCCAAAAGAAGAAGAAAAATCCAGCGAAGAAACCAAACCAAATCGAACTCAGCAACGAAAATTGAACGAAGAAGAGAAGACGGGTAACATCGGACAGAAGAAGATGATGAAATTAAGCGAGATCCCGCTCTGATACCATGTTAACTTGAGAGAAATCGTCAAAATCAGTGAAACCCCATTAGGGCTTCACGTTGAGGAAAAAAGAGTCGGTTGAGAGAAAAATATCTCGATGCTTCTATTACTTAAATAACTGAGAGAAAAATGAATTGGAAAAATCTCTCTATACAAAGATGGACCCCTATTTATATATTGGGCCTAGACTATAAAGACTACAACCGTATTACAGGCTGTACAGATAAATAAATGGGAATGGGCTAATGCTAAGACTTAAACTTGGGCTTCCGGCTATAGCTCACATCAACAGTCCTCAAGATCTCTTTTAATTTCAATGAATCTCATGATAAAAACCTCTAAGGCACGATTCATGCCGCCTTCTTATGCAAAATTTATGAAGATCTTTTTATCAAATGCAAGAGTCCTTCATGGAGATATGTAGAGATATATAACTCGTAACAGTAGTACCTGAAATCGCATTATATATATATATATATATATATATATATATATATATATATACACTATATTAAAAGCACGAAGACCCTTAGCGAAATATCGTTTGTCTTTTTTACCCTTTGTTAGTACACTTTATAATGGATAAAATAGTAACTACAAATACATTACCTTTTTGGAAAAAATAATGCCGTAGCATAAAAAAATAATTAACAGAAGAAGTAAGATTCTCCTTCTTTAATTACTATCCTTAATACTACAAAGAGTGCACCGTCGAATTTTTTTCGTTGGTTAAAAAGGAAAAATAACAAGACAATAACTAGGAGACCCATTAATATCCTAATAAAAAAAGTCAAATTTATTGTACTTAGAAAAGGAAAAAAATATTTGAGATAAACTTTCTAAATCTTAGATTGTTCGGGTAGTTTTTTTTATAATAAATGACTTCATGAATTTTGTAGTGACAAATGTTCTTGTGGTTTCTATATAGCTATCAATTCAAGTGTGTAATTACACATCAAGTTAAATAATATTCTTGTAGTTTTTATAAGTACTATATTTATATTATAAACTTTATTATGTATATTACATGAGAAATATCAGTGCTTAGCACGTTTAATTTCTGTGAACTTTTGCAAAAAGATCTAACGAATTTTTTTAACATAAAATTAGAAACATAAGACTTAACTATTTACTAAAATGTAATCATTTATAAAGATATAACAAGGTACAATTGATAGAGTGCATGACTCAAAATTATAAAAAAGAAGAAGATGAAATTGGCCTCATTATCGGAGATGCTAGGAATATGAATGTCACTAAGAATTTGTAACTTTGGAATAGGTTAAGGAGCAGAGAGAGTACACATCACAAGACGCGTAGCCCACATATGAGGCAAGTGGCATGATCCACGTTAGGTCACATGGCGTCTCTTCTATCTTTCTTTTCAGTCTGTTATCCTTATGTTTTAATCCTCTCGAGAGATCTTCTAATCACAGCTATTAAACTACATTTTCTTTTAAACGGTTGTATTTAGCACTCCTAAGGTCATTATTAAGGACACATCTCACATACTAACATACTCATCACATGGATATCCAACCGGCCATTCCGGCTATAGGGATAATACCGAACATATAAGTTGAAAACACTTGCTCACAAAATCAGCACCTCAGTGCTCAAGCCATAGGCAAAGATCCGGCCTCAAGTCCTCCAGACTAGCCAACCAAACTCACACAGATTACCTTCGCCCCTCGATCGGGGAATCACAAAGCCATCACTATAACACTGAGCGCTCACGTGCGCATACAGACGTGTGGAAGAATTTCAAAAGCTATATCTCAAGCTGAATCAAGTACGCACGATAAGAATTCCAAGAATGGGAAGTTTTCCTAAAGGTTCGCAGCCTCTCAAGGATAAATACAGACGTCTCCGTACCGATCCGCGAGACTCTACTAAACCTGCTCATGACTCGTGAGACCTAGTAACCTAGGTCTGATACCAAATTGTCACGACCCCAATTTCCAACCCTGGTCGTTGATGGCGCCTCTCGTGAAGACAAGGCCAGCCAAACTAACCCAATTAACCTTTTTCAAATAATTAAACATAAATGAATAGAAATACACCTAAATGACACTAATTAACGATATCCACAACCCAACACAGCCTGACCGGGGTGTCACAAGTCACGAGCATCTAAAGGGAGTCTGAACACTATTAACAGGGCCAGTAATATACAAAACAAAAATCTGGAATCAAAAGTCAAAGTCCGGTGCCGCGAACGCTGGCGGTCACCTTACTCAGCTATAATAGCCATACCTTCAATAGCTAATAACCCGCTACCGGGTAAACAATACCTGCAACTGCACGCGAGGTGCAGGGAGTAAAGTGAGTACTTCCAACTCAGTGAGTAATAAGAGTAAATAATAACTGAGAGGCAAGAAATCACGTAATAGCACTCCATCATGCTTATATAGGACAGTACAACTCTTTAAGAAAACAGTAAACCGGTGAAATCCTTTAGAAAATATCTGGCTCAGTTTAAAACCTCTTTTGAAAACATTCCTTTTCCAACAGTAAACAAATGAATGCGTAATCAGATGGTGCAAGTCCCGCACATAAGTCAGACCTTCGGGCACAGCACTCCACAAACAGTTAACACCAGGGCGTCTGGTAATCAGTATAGAAGTAGCATGGATGCCAATGATATGAGAGTGCTA
>NC_031998.1:16836950-16951147 GCF_001879085.1 Nicotiana attenuata
AATGTCATGACACGTAGTACAAATAGGAACCAATGCATGAATGCAATGCAATGCATATGACCGCTGCGGCGCGCAGCCCGATCCATTTGGGTACCCGCGCTCACTGGGGGTGTGTACGGACTCCGGAGGGGCTCCTACAGCCCAAGCGCAATATCATCATAGTATCGCTGCGGCGTGCAGCCCGATCCATATTCAGTCCAGATCAATGCAAATGAGCCACTCGGGCAATGTCAAGTAATAGCTTTTAACTCAAAACATCAGAAAATGCAATTTAAGTCTTTAAACTTTAGCAATATGACTGCACATTTCAAAACTGTGTTTAACTCAGGACTGAAGTCATTTAACATGCTAAGTGTCATGAAAACAGTGATAATAATCCCTAAAGGATTCAAATAATCGGCACGAAGCCCAAAACATGGCAATCAGCCCAAATCACGATAGCATCAAGTAGGTTTCAGTCAATTACGCAGTAAAATCAACAACCGGGACGGACCAAGTCACAATCCCCAACGATGCTCTACCCCACGCTCATACCTGGCGTGCAAGTCACCACAATACAACACTATGATGTGCAAATCCGGGGTTTCAAACCCTCAGGATATCATTTACAAGTATTACTCACCTCGAACCGGTGAAATCTCTAGCTCGCGACGCCTTTGCCCCTCAAATCGGCCTCCACGCGCGTCGAATCTAACCAAAATCAGAGCGAATACATCACAATACGCTAAGGAAACATAACCCAATCGAAAAGACTCGAAAAACATCGAAAATCACGAAGTTGGCAAAACCCGATCCCTGGGCCCACTTCTCGAAAAATCAGGAAATTACCATCACCGGATTCCTTACCTCGCCACGAGTTCATACATACCAAGAACTCCCAAATCCGACCTCAAATGGCCTTTCAAATTCAAAAATGAAAATCTCAAAACTCAAGCCCTAGTTCTTCCACTTTTAGCTTAATATCCATGAATTTCTAGGTGGATTTCACAATAAAAATGAGTTTTAAGTTCAAAAATCTTACCTCCAATCGATTCTCCTTGAATCCCTCCTCAATTTCCTTCAAAAAGCTCTCAAAAAGACCAATAATGGAGTAAATGAGCCCCAAAATCGCGACTGACGTGTTTTAAAACATTCTGCCCAGGTATTTACTCTTCGCGATCGCGGAAAATGCTTCGCGATCGCGGAGAACAATTTTTCCAGCCCAAAATTTACTCTTCGCGATCGCGGTCAGCTCTTCGCGATCGCGATGAACAGTTCCCAGCTCTTCCGGACAGCCTCCAGTATAATGGTCATAACTTTTTGCACACAACTCCAAATTACAAATGGTTTGATGTTATGAATACTAGACACATAGGACTATAATTTCACATGTTGCTCATTTCCTGAATCCTTATACATTGCGAGATATAAGCTTTCAAAGTCATCCCTGTGTATTAGAGACCTTCCCGGACAGCCTATAGTGTAACCACCATAACGTTTTGTACACAACTTCAAATTCCAATTAATTTATATTTCTGAAAACTAGACACAAAGGGCTACAATTTTCATTTTTGGATCATCTCCAAGTTCCTTATAGATTGTGAGATATAAGCTTCCGAAGTGGGATCAACGCAACAGGATATTTCTTCTCCGCGATCGCGATTCATTGGCACATTTCTCACATTTTACTCACCGCGATCGCGACCTATTCCCCGCGATCGCATAGAACACTGCTGTAGCCAAAAACCAGCAATTAAAAATGGCCTAAAAATGGTCCGAAACCACCCCGAAACTCACCCGAGGCCCCCGGGACCCCAACCAAAAGCACGTACATGTCTTAAAACATTATCCAAACTTGTTCCAATCATCAAAACACATCTAACAACACTAAAATCATCAATTCTCATCGGATTCAAGCCTAAGTTCTTTAAAAACTTCCGAAACACGCATTCGATCAAAAACCCAACCAAACGACGTCCGAATGACTTGAAATTTTGCACACACATCACAAATCACATATCGAAACTACAGCAACTCTCGGAATTCTATTCCGACCCTCGGATCAAAATCTCACCTATCAACCGAAATCCGTCAAAATACTAACTTCGCCAATTCAAGCCTAATTCTACACCGGACATCCAAAATCAATTCTGACCGCACTCCTAAGTTACAAATCATCCCCCGAAGCTAACCAAATCACCGGAAATCACATCCGAGCCATATAACTCATAAGTCAACATCCGGTTGACTTTTCCAACTTAAGCCTTCCTTAAAGAGACTAAATGTCTCATTTCTTATCAAAACCAATCCGAATCAACTCTAACTCACCACATACCGGTAATGAAACATGAAGAAGCATAAAATGGGAAAAACGGGGCGATAATCCATGGGACGACGGGTCAGGTCGTTACATTTGGATCTCGCGTTCGCGTAGAAGGAAGTTGGGCCCCTGAGTCATTATGCTTCGCGTTCGCGTCTATAGCATTGCGTTCGCGGAAGGTCCTGGGAGTATGCATCGCGTTCGCGTGATGAGTGTCGCATTCGCACATGAGGATTTGAGGTCCCGCAATATTTGTTCATCGCGTTCGCGGCATTAGGCACGCGTTCGTGTAGTGGTACCAGTTTAAAGCATCGCGTTCGCAGCAGTATCATCGCGTTCGCATAGTGTTAATTTGAGAGATGGAAATTTAGTGCTTCGCGATCGCGAGACTTGGGTCGCGATCGCGATGAAGGAGGAACAATGCTGGGAAGAATGTTATAATTTCATTTCATCCGCGATTTTGGGTCATTTTTCCGCCATGGTTGATCATTTTGAGAGCTTCTTGGTGGAGATTAAAGAGGGATTCGAGGGGAAACGACTTGAGGTAAGAATTTTGGTCTTAAAACTTGTTTGTGTTATGAAATCCACCTAGAAATTCATGGAAACTAAGCCTAAATTGAATAACTAGGGCTTGAGAAATTGAACTCTTGATTTGGGATTCGAAAGGCCATTTGGGGTCGGATTTGTGAACTTTTGATATGTATGAACTCGTGGGAAGATAAGGAATTTAATAATGTGAAAATTTTGTGAGTTTCGAGAAGTGGGCCTGGGGCTCGGGTTTTGCTAATTTCGAGATTTTTGATATTTTTCGATTGTTTTCGATTGGGTATTGTTCCCTTAGCCTATTGTGATGTATTCGCTCTGATTTTGGATGGATTCGACGTGCGTGGAGGCCGATTTGAGAGGCAAAGGCATCGCGAACTAGAGATTTCGCCGGTTCGAGGTGAGTAATGATTGTAAATGATATCCTGAGGGTTTGAAACCGCCGGAGTTGCACACCGTAGTGCTATATTGAGGTGACTTGCACGCTGGATAGTGAGCGTGGGGTAGAGCACCGTTGGGGATTGTGACTTGGTCCGTCCCGATTGAGGGTTTTACCGCGTATTTTGACTGAAACTTATTTGTTATCATCATGATTTGGGCCGATTGCCATATTTGGGCTTCGTGCCAATTATCTGAACCCTTCGGGGATTTTTATCACTGTTTCCTCACTATTTTGATATACTACTTGAACTTAGTCCTGTTGATTATACTGTTTTACAAACTCAGCCGCTTTAATTGAACTTTGAGACTTAAATGATATTTCCACTGTTGTTTGGGCTGAGCACTACTATTTTATTAATGCTTGAGGGGCTTATGATGTTTCCTGGACTGAGTGGGGCCGAGGGCCATATGTGAGGAGGCTTTCAGGCCTCAAGTGTGATATGAGGAGGCTTTCAGGCCTCGAGTGTGATGTGAGGAGGCTTTCAGGCCTCGAGTGTGATGTGAGGAGGCTTTCAGGCCTTGTGAGTGATGTGAGAAGGCTTTCAGGCCTTATGTTATATGCCACGAGGTGGCTTGATATTGCGCTTGGGCCGTAAGGGGCCCCTCCCGGAGTCTGCACACCCCCAGTAAGCGCCGTCGATGATATATGAATCGGGCTGCACGCCGCAGCGAGATGTGGATTGGGCTGCACGCCGCAGCGGTTACTATATGATACTATTTTGAGAGTGAGCTGAGAGAGAGAGAGAGCCCGAGGGGCTGAGAGTGTTTCTGAGAGTGAGCCTGATCGCGCCCAACTATGCCTTATAAAAAGGACTCTGCGGACGTTGCAAATATAACCCGAGTATTACGCCCAGGGTCGAATCCACAGAGAGTTAACCTATCAACCACTATCTTCAGACCCACTAATTCTTCAGAACCAGCTTCCCAAATATTCAAATCTCAGTTGAGTGTTCTTTAAAAACTAGCTTGCAAGTAACTAAATAGCTGTAAACTAAACTAATAAGGTTGTAAACAATTATGAGAAAAATGCTAAGGCAATGATTTCCCCTATTGATGGAATCCCTTCTGTTTATTCTCATACAAATTTACCAACACATCTCTATCAATCATGAATGCTAATCTTACCGTAAATCTCTCCCGAGTAATCACAGTAATTTACTATTGCACTCCCCCGAGATACACTAGCTTACTTTATTTAGCACGATTCACTTTAGATTACACCCAAGGCTTCGTTATCCCTAATCCCGCCTTTAAACCCGCAATTATAGATTCCTCTAATAATCTAGGATTGGTGTTGTTCAACAATACCCTAAATATGCACTCTTTTCCAAGTTATGCACTCTAAATAGGCACCGCTAATTGAGGATCCTGTCAATTAACTACAACAAACACGAAGTTGAACAAATAGAGATTAAACTAGCAATTTGTATTCACATAAACAAGAAGTTCATCACCCAATAGGTTCCATCAAAACCTTAGACAAGGAATTTAGCTACTCATGGCTATGGGAAGATAAACTAAGATTGAATTCATCATAAAAATCAAAAGAAAAGAAGAAAGATGGTTGGAGTATTCTCTCACAATTGTTTTCCTTGCTAAGAAACCTTAAAAATCAATACATGCCTCTCTTGGGCGAAGTCTAATGTTTTAAATAGGGTTTAGGTCTAAAAATCCCGTGTTTTACACTTTGGTCCCTGAAGTTTTCGGCTTCCGCCGCGGTCGCGGTCAGACCGCGGCCAAAAGCCTTCTCTGATTCTGAAATCATCCGCAGCTGTCTTCCTCCGCGGTTCTACCGCGGTCGCGGTGGAACCGCGGTCAAACCTGTGCTCTGAATCTTCGGCCTGTTTTGCATGGTTCACTTGGGAAATTTCACAGTTGGCCTCTTTTTCATCAATTTTGACTCCAAAACTGCTCCTTAGCCTTCCTTATACATATATCACCTGCAAATCATGAAAAGCACTAATAAGAGCATTTTGTTATCACTTTTAGCATTAAAACTACACAAGAAGGTGATTATTTAAGGCGTGATTATAGTCAAATTCACCTATTATCAGAGCACGGGGGGCTGGTACCGTTTTGAGATATTGCCCGAGGGGCGACCTTTTATGTGCTCATCTTGCATATTTACTTGCCTTTTTACCTGTTATACTGCGGTATTTGTGCCCGAGGGGCGGATTTTTCTGTGCTTATCAGCACTAACTGTTTTGAAATCGTTTCGTAACTGTTGAAAAGATCATTTTCAAAAGAGATTTAAACTGAGCCAATATATTTCTAAAGATTTCACAACTTCACTGTTTTCTCAAAGGATTGTACCCTGCTTCTATACAGCATGTTGGTTGCTTTACGTGATTTCTTACTGCTCAGTTGTTATTTACCTTTATTACTCACTGAGTTGGAGTACTCACTTTACTCCCTACACCTCGTGTGCAGTTGCAGGTATTTATTCACCCGGTAGCGGGTATTGGCTGTTTGGAGGCAGAGCTGTAGTAATTTTAGCGAGGTGACTGCCAGTGTTCGCAGAACCGTTTCTTTCTATGATTTTCATCATTCCTGTTCAGTGTATTTCTAGACTTGTAAATGTAATTACATTCTTATAGATGCTCGTGACTTGTGACACCCCGATTAGGGCTGTGTCGGGTTTGTGCTTCCGTTAGTTATATCATTGAATCGCATTTAAATTGCTTATTAATGTTTAACTATTTTTGAAAAGACAAGTTGGGTTAGTTGGCTGGCCTCGTCTTCACGAGAGGCGCCATCACGACCAGTGCGGGGTTGGGTCGTGACAAGTTGGTATCAGAGCCTAGGTTACTAGGTCTCACGAGTCATGAGCAGGTTTAGTAGAGTCTCGCAGATCGGTACGGAGACTTTTGTATTTATCCTCGAGAGGCTGCAAAACCTTTAGGAAAACTTCACATTCTTGAATTCTTATCGTGCGTCCTTGATTCAGCTTGAAAAGAAACTCTTGAAATTCCTTCCACGCGTTTGTATGCGCACATGAGCGCTCAGTATTAGATGTGCCTTGATGGCTTGTAATTCCCCGATCGAGGGGCGAGATGTGATTTCTGTGAGTTGATGTTGGGGTCAGTCTGAAGGACTTGAGGCCGGATCTTTGCCTATGGCTTGAGCACCGAGGTGCTGATTGTGTGAATAAGTGATTTGAACTTATATGTTCGGTATTGTCCCTATTAGTAGAAGTGACGGCTGGGTAGCTATGTGAAGAGTGTATTAGTACTGCGAGATGTATCTATGTGACTTGGAAGTGACGAGGAAGGTCTGCTGGATGATAGATGAACTATTAAGTGTATGATTTCCATTGTGATTGGATGTGTAGCTCCGAGTTATGGTCATGTGAAGAATCTTTTCGTGTCTCCTAGTTGAGAGTGAAGTAAATTTCATGTTGCGGTATGAGTTCGGACTCAGGAAGACTAAGTGGCTGTGTAATGTGTATGACGGTGGAAGGTATACGGAAATGTTATAGTGAGGCGAAGCAGGTGGGTTATCTCCTGCGAAGTGTTCTGAAGTGGTGTGATCCTTATGTGTATGTTAGAAGATCTCATGTGTAATTGAAGGGTACGTGTTGAAATTTGAAATTTCGGGTCGCTTAAGAGAGTGGGCTTAACTGTTGCGGGGATGAATGCGAGATTTGCAGAAGATTTACAGTACTGGATGATTTGTGTTTTCACAAACTTATAAATGATTTGAGTTCAATCTCACTATGGTATTGTGGCATCAATAGAGTAAAAATGTTATGAGTTATTGAGTGTGTCTTGATCTTTGGCTTCGAGCCAAGTGGGGGAGTCTACTGAGCAGTGGAATGCACGGTTAGGTGCTATGTTAGTTCCAGTTTGGGGCGTGCAAGAGAATTAGATATGGCTAGAAAAAGGAATATTTTGACAAAGGTTATATTATGCTTCGTAAGGTATGAGAATCACGGAATGTCTAGAGTGTTATTGGTAAAGAATGCTCGGCGCACAGAGCAGGAAGTTGCTTGGTTGTACTGGGATGAGGATTTCATTTTTGCGGTATTTGAGTGCCAATGAGGCATGGGTGGTTCTGTTCATTAGGTCAGGTAATTTGCAGTTTGAATAAGAGTGAATGACTTTTGAGAATGGTTCTTATGTGTTCGAGATTCTGCAGGAAACAACTAGGTATTTGAAGTTGCATGTGTGGTTAGAAACTGTGTTTTCATTGGAAGAGGTTCAGATTTGTGGTATTTCTATGTTAATTATGGGGTTCTATGTATCAGTATCGGGAAAGTAAAGGTAACGGATTCGGATTCGCAAGAGGTTCTTCAGATTAAAGTATTCGGGAGCGTAATGTTTCTGGTAATATTTAAGAGAGTATTCAGCGGCCTATGGGTCCTAGACGGTCTGGTCTTGTGATTGGGTCTCGTGTAGTGAGCCTGGGATTGAGAGATTGTGGTACTACAGTAAGAGGGAGCATCAAGTTGAAAATGAATCAGAAGGAAATTCAGATAGATGGAATGGTTTGATAGTAGACCGAATCGGTATGGTAAGGACATGATCAATTCTTTGTATGTGTTCGAGGTAGTGGGTCCTTACAGGTATTTTGCAATAATGCTCATGGGCTTTGATGGCTTGCTTAGCTTGGTCTAGTTAGAAGGATTCAGTCCTGGCAGTTTAATTTGTGCAAATGAAATTGGGAGAGTTCTTGTTGATTTCTACCGTGGCTAGGGCGGTGCATTTTCTACGAATATGAGAGGTATATGATGTGTAATGATTTTTCTTCGAGATGGGATCAATGGAAGTTCTTGGCTAGTTGAGTGTGTAGATGTCTGCGGCTTGGAAGGGAGATAAAAGTTTTCCTGTTATCCTTGGATGGTGTGGTATAGGCGGTATGTTGTGGAGGATCGAGATTTGCGTGTATGAGGTTTCAGTTCAGTTCTAAAAGGAAGTTCATAACACTCTTAGGCAGCGGGTAGCCTCAGATGGTTAAGGAAATGGTATTGTTATTTGGAAGTGATTTGACGAGAGTATAGGTTTCAGAAAAAGGGTAATGTGATTAAGTTGATAGCACTTCAGTAGTATTGCAGCACTTATTGTCAGATCGGCTGCTGATATTCGAGTCTGCTGGGCAGCACAGAAGAATCTTAGAGTATCTCTCGTGGAATGATTGAGTACTAGAGGTGAGATATATATGCGAGTGGCGAAAGTGGGACAGATATGGTAATTCGTGTATTTTATGGACTTGGAGATTGGAAGTTCTCATATACGGGTTAGCTCGTGGTTGTGGATGACAAAATGTGGGTAAATTAGTCAGATGCTAGTATGCGCTATGATTCAGTCATTGTGAGCCTTCGAAGGATTATTTATCTATGTGGGTAACTAGAGTTGATGTGTAGTCCATTGGGAGACCTATATGGATATGTGTCCGGCATCGAGACGGCTTGTTGACTTCGAGTTGCTGCTGGCGAGGGATGTATTGATTCGGTTGTTAATGAGCTATTAGCAATTAGGGGGATCTATGAGTTATCTCTCAGTGTTGTGAGATGTTACAATCTGTTGTTATAGGCACCTATGGTGCGGTTCTATCAGAATTTCATAATGGAAGTCGAGCGGGAAGAGTAATTAGGAGTTGCTCGGTGAATGGCGTATCAGATATGTTCTATCGGGTTTACGTGGTATGTGTTACTTGTTTCACCGTGGGTGTAATGATTTGTTTCGGTTCCCGACATCAAATTGTGCGTGGCTGTCGATTTTGATCATAGTGGCTCGAGGTGTTTCATGTGTAACAGTGTTTGGATAGGATCGCGCATTGAGGCTATGTGGAAACATAACCTTTCGGGGTAGATTCATGTGTTCTATTTCTATGATGTGAGACGGGGTCTCAGCTTTGTGTTGTGATGGTACAGATGAGCTTGAGGTACAGCTCTTTCGTCTGGGGGTCATTTTCATGATTTGAGGGTATTCAGACCGTTTCTTATTGGTGCGCGAATTATGTAAGTTGTGGCTTAGGCCTGTATTGATGTGTCATGTCACCAGAGAGGTGTGTTGGATTCGAGGTGATCGTTGGGGTCATTAATGAATACGAACGGATTTGATTTCAGCTTATTGGAAGGATAAATATCGAGGTTCGGTTCAGAAATTTTCTATGGTCCTTGCCAAAGGAGAAGTAACCTTATGGATGGCTGATTTGTGAAATGGTAGTGATTTATTGCGTGTTTCATTTATTATTGGCAGTATATGGAAGTGTTGGTATATCAGATAATTGCATTTGAGGTTGCAGGCAGGGGTTATTACAGCCGGTTCGGACTTATTCTGGACATAGATGTGAGGTTCTGATCTTGTGTACGATTTCGGAAAGTGAAATGTGGTTCAATGATTTATGGGCTAGACTGGATTGTGTGATTTTAGTTAAAATGTATTAGCGGACCTATATGAGATAGGGTGACGTGGGATCACCCTCGGGTATATGCTTGGTAAGGTCATTCAGCTATTGGTTGGCTTCTAGAACAACTCTGGGTACATTTCGAGGACGAACGTGTGTTTAAGTGGGGGAGGATGTAACGACCCGACCAGTCGTTTTGAGCTTTTGCACTTCCATCGCCAGTTCTCGGGCATGACTTGCCCCGTGTTAAGTATTGTGACTAATGTAGATCGTTGGTTTTGGTTTTCAGGAAAATTTGGAATGAATTTGAAAGAACAGTTTCAGTTGAAAGCTTGGAATTTGAAAGGTTTGACCAAGAGTTGACTTATTTGAATACGAGCTCGGATCGGAGTTTTTATGATTTGGTTAGCTTCATTGGGTGATTTATGACTTAGGAGCGTGATCGGAAGTGATTTTGGAGGTCCGGTGTAGAATTTGGCTTGAATTGGCGAAGTTAGTATTTTGGCGATTTCCGGTCGATAGGCGAGATTTTGATTCGAGGGTCGGAATGGAATTCCGAGAGTTGCTATAGCTTCGTTATGTGATTTGGGATGTGTGTGCAAATTTCAGGTCATTCGGAGGCGTTTTGGTTGCATTTTTGATCAAATGCGTGTTTCGGAAGTTTTTGAAGAACTTAGGCTTGAATTCGGTGAGAATTGATGATTTTAGTGTTGTTTGATGTGTTTTGATGATTGGAACAAGTTTGAATGATGTTTTAGGATGTGTTGGTGCTTTTGGTTGAGGTTCCGGGGGCCTCGGGGTGATTTCGGATGGCTAACGGGAAGTTTTAACTTGGAAAAATATGCAGAAAATGCAGCAGCAGTTGCAGGCCATATTTGGCCTTCGCGTTCGCGAAGGTAGGTCCGCGTTCGCGGAAGGTAAAGTTCCAGAGCTTCGCGTTCGCGGTTTGGATCCTGCGTTCGCGTAGAAGGAAGTTGGGCCCCTGAGTCATTATGCTTTGCGTTCGCGTCTATAGCATTGCGTTCGCGGAAGGTCCTGGGAGTATGCATCGCGTTCGCGTGACTAGTGTCGCGTTCGCACAGGAGGATTTGAGGTGACTTGCACGCCGGATAGCGAGCGTGGGGTAGAGCACCGTTGGGGATTGTGACTTGGTCCGTCCCGATTGAGGATTTTACCGCGTATTTTGACTGAAACTTATTTGTTATCATCATGATTTGGGCCGATTGCCATATTTGGGCTTCGTGCCAATTATCTGAACCCTTCGGGGATTTTTATCATTGTTTCCTCACTATTTTGATATACTACTTGAACTCAGTCCTGTTGTTTATACTGTTTTACAAACTCAGCCGCTTTAATTGAACTTTGAGACTTAAATGATATTTCCACTGTTGTTTGGGCTGAGCACTACTATTTTATTGATGCCTAAGGGGCTTATGATGTTTTCTGGACTGAGTGGGGCCGAGGGCCATATGTGAGGAGGCTTTCAGGCCTCGAGTGTGATGTGAGGAGGCTTTCAGGCCTCGAGTGTGTTGTGAGGAGGCTTTCAGGCCTCGAGTGTGATGTGAGGAGGCTTTCAGGCCTTGTGAGTGATATGAGAAGGCTTTCAGGCCTTATGTTATAAGCCACGAGGTGGCTTGATATTGCGCTTGGGCCGTAAGGGGCACCTCCCAGAGACTGCACACCCCCAGTGAGCGCCGTCGACGATATATGGATCGGGCTGCACGCCGCAGTGAGATGTGGATCGGGCTGCACGCCGCAGTGGTTACTATATGATACTGTTCTGAGAGGGAGCTGAAAGAGGGAGAGAGAGAGAGCCCGAGGGGCTGAGAGTGTTTCTGAGAGTGAGCCCAAGCGGCTGGTACTGTTTTGAGATATTGCCCGAGGGGCGACCTTTTATGTGCTCATCTTGCATATTTACTTGCCGTTTTACTTGTTATACTGCGGTATTTATGCCCGAGGGGCGGATTTTTCTGTGCTTATCAGCACTAACTGTTTTGAAATCGTTTCGTAACTGTTGAAAAGATCATTTTCAAATATGATTTAAACTGAGCCAATATATTTCTAAAGATTTCACAGCTTCACTGTTTTCTCAAAGGATTGTACCCTGCTTCTATGCAGCATGTTGGTTGCTTTACGTGATTTCTTACTGCTCAGTTGTTATTTACCTTTATTACCACTGAGTTGGAGTACTCACTTTACTCCCTGCACCTCGTGTGCAGTCGCAGGTATTTATTCACCCGGTAGCGGGTATTGGCTGTTTGGAGGCAGAGCTGTAGTAGTTTTAGCGAGGTGACTGCTAGCGTTCGCAGCACCGTTTCTTTTTATGATTTTCATCATTCCTGTTCAGTGTATTTCTAGACTTGTAAATGTAATTACATTCTTATAGATGCTCGTGACTTGTGACACCCCGATTAGGGTTGTGTCGGGTTTGTGCTTCCGTTAGTTATATCATTGAATCGCATTTAAATTGCTTATTAATGTTTAACTATTTTTGAAAAGACAAGTTGGGTTAGTTGGCTGGCCTCGTCTTCACGAGAGGCGCCATCACGACCAGTGCGGGGTTGGGTCGTGACTTTAGGATTTTGAAATTAACTAAACTTTATTTATTATAGAAGGAAATCTGGATATTTAGGACATTAAAATCAACTAAAATTTTTCTTTTATATTTCAAAATCCTAATATTTTTGACCAAATATAACAATTAATATTGACGTTGAACTACGTATTAGTAATTCAAAGTTTCAATGTTTTAATATCTAACCACTAAACATTATATTTGTATTCAAGACATTAAAGTAAAAAAAATGAAGAATTGCTATTACTTTTTAATTTGAAGAAAAGAAATACTATTATTGGTTCTTCCATTTATTATTTCTTATCCAGTACTATTGATTATTTTAAAAGTAAAGTTAGATGGGGAATTAGAGTTTAAATAAGCCAATATACAATTAATATGAAGAATTAATTTCTACTCCATCTGTCTCAAATTATTTATCACAATGTCTAAGAATAGATGTTTCAATTATTTATTCTTAATTTTTATTGTTGATTTTCATGTCATTTTTAGTACATAAATTCTTCAGCCATCACAAGATTATGTAAATTATTCTTAAATTTTATTGTTATTTTCTCTTATGGCTAAATGAAAGCGGTCATATTTGAAGTAATATTGCCTTATTAGTGTGACTTTCGTTCTCTGGTAAATTATGTTAATTTGACTTTGTGAATATAGAATTTGTCCTTTACTACTTATATATCAAACACTATTTCTATTATAAAATTTACGTACAAAATATAAATGAATATAGATATATATATATATATATATATATATATATATATATATATATATATATATATATATATTATATNTATATATATATATATATATATATATATATTATATGATCTTTAACACATCATGAAGCTCTAAAAATACTTTAGAAATGACACCCGCCAATTGCATGTCAATATATATATTACATGATTTCTTTAGATTTTATATTTATCGATCTAGGGTACATGCGCATAGCGCGCACACTAAGACTAGTTTATATTAAAAGCACGAAGGCCCTTACCGAAATATCGTTCGTCTTTTTTACCCTTCAAAAATAAAGTTTATACTGGACAAAATATTCATTTGATTATTTTTCTAATATTAAAAAATAGTAATCTAATTAATTCTCTACTATTAAGGAATAGTCATTTAATTATTTCCATAAATTATTTCCCTGATTAATTATTTTCCTAATATTAACAATCTAAAAAAAAATCGTACACACCATAGTAGGAAAACTTTTCGTTCAAATTCATTACACACTAGAAAAGATTTTTGTTCAACTCCAACTATATTTAGTCTCCTTTTAGGTTTCACCCTTAAAACAACTCTTGTCCGGGCAGCACAAAACTAAGGGTTTTGCTTTCTCTTTCTTAGAGCAAAAAGCTTTGTGTTAGTTGATTTCACATGCACGTATTTATATTAATAGTTGAATTTTACGTTCAACTTGTAAACTTTGTATTAGTAGTTGAATTTGCATTCACATAAAGGGTTTCAGATTCTCTTTCTTTTAAAGAAAAATAAATAAATTTTGCATGCACTTATTTGTATTAGTAGTTGAATTTTGCATTTACGCATTTGTAAACATTATATTAGTAGTTAAATTTTGTATTTACGTATTTTATTAGAACTTTGAATATAATTCCAAAGTAATTTGTATTATACACCGTCTTTAATTTGTATGTGGTGTTTGTAGGCATCTGTTACAAGATTAGTGTGTTGTAAACCATCATCTGAAAGCTTTCTTTTCTCTAATGGTTTTGGTCTGGAACATAAGGTAATTAAATTTATGTGTTCTTTATCTTACAAACTTCTGTTAATTTTTATATAATTCTTTGTTTCATATTTTTTATTTAGCTTATCTTATTTTATATTTTGGGTAAACGGACCCGGACCCATAATTTGACGGTCCTGGAGGGTCCGTAGGAAAATATGGGACTTGGGCGTATGCCCGGAATCGAATTCCGAGGTCCCAAGCCCGAGAAATGAATTTTTGAGTAAAATTATTTTCTGAAAATAATTAAGGAAATTGGAAATGAAATTTGAATAGAACGTGATGGTATCGGGCCCGTATTTTGGTTTCGGCGCCCGGTACAGGTCTTATATATGGTTTAAGCACTTCTTGTAATGTTTGGTTGAAAACGGACGTCGTTTGACGTGTTTCGGACTTAAAATGAAAAGTTTGATGTTTTAAGAAATTTTGGAAGAAATCATGGATTTTGAGGCTTAATTTGATGTTTATGATGTTATATTAGCGATTTGATCGCACGAATAAGTGCGTAGGATATTTTTGAGGTTGTGTGTGTGCTTGGGTTGGAATTTCGAGGGCTCGGGTGAGTTTCGAGAAGGTTCCGGGATGCCTTAGACTTAAAAGATCAGATGTCGCAGGTTCAGGAAACATTGCAGGCCTCTGAACCCTCTTGCGCAGTCTGCGAGAAATCGTGTGCGGCCGCGGAGGGGCCAGCGCGGCCGCGGTCGCCTTTGAGCGGTCCGCCGCGGTCGGCCTTGTGCGGTCCGCACGGGGCTATGATCTGCAAGTCTTCAGGGAAGCCTGTGCGGCCGCGGTCCTTTTTGCGCGGTCCGCACAGGGAGCTTCAGAGGGGTATAAATAAACGGGAATTTCAGTTATTTTACCCTTTTCAAAACCCCAAAACATAAGAGGCGATCCAAATAAACTTTCTTCTCCAAAACGATTGGTAAGTGATTTCTAACTCATTTTCTTCACTCTTCAACATCTTCTAACATGATTTCAACTTCAAATCAAAGATTTTCATGGGAAAATTGGGTGTTTTGGGTAGAACCTAGGTTTTTCAAAAAAATTGGGGAGTTGGACCTCAATTTGAGGTCCGATTTCAAAATAAATTACATATTTGGGTTCGAGGGGGAATGGGTAGCCGGGTTTAGGTTCGAACCTCGGGTTTTGACCACGTGGGCCCGGGGGCCATTTTGGAATTTTTGGGAAAAACTTTGAAAAATTTATTTTTTATGCATTCAAATTGATTCATTTAGTGTTTATTAATGTAATTAAGTAACTTGTGATTAGATACGAGCAAATTGGTGGCGGAATCGAGGGGTAAAACCATAATTGAGACTTGATTTTTCAAAGCATCGAGGTAAGTGTTCGGTTTAACCTTAACTTGAGGGATTAGGAGTTGAGTCATATTTGTTATGTGTTTCTTGTGGAGTACGGTGTATAGGCATGGTGAAGAGTATCTATACGCCGGTGTCGAGCATGACCGTGAGTCTTAAATTGACATTTATTTCGTTCTCGAATGATACTATGGATGAAACAGTGAATAGACTTGTGTTGTTGAGCAAGGTTTAGCTTATTTTTGTGAAAGTTGATTATGAGTTAGAAATGGTGATAATAGAAATGCTAAATTCGAATTGAGATTGGATATAGCTGGTTCTCCCTTGCCGGGATGACTATACTTGTACTGTTGAGTTCCCTTGCTGGGATAGAGTATTTTATGATTGATCCTCTACCGAGGTCTGTGGTTATGATCATGATAAGCTATGCATATTTGGAACGGGTTGCGCGCCGCAACATAATCTATAGTGGATCGGGTTGCACGCCACAACATAAATTTGATTGGATCGGGTGTCACGCCGCAACAGGTATATCTTATAATTATTGGATCGGGTTGCGCGCCGCAACAGTTATAGTTAAACGTATGGATCGGGTTGCACGCCGGAACAGTTATAGTTAAAGTACGGATCGGGTTGTGCGCCGCAACAGTAGTGCTATCATATGGTTTTAGATATTGTATTGTTCCTTCATGTGTTATTCAATTTCTGCTAAGTTGAACTGTTTCCCCGAGGCATTTACCCCCTTCCCTTATAACTGCTCATTACCTGTTTATTTTCTGCAATATATTATATAACTGCACAGTTTTGTCTGGAGTCTGGATCTAGCCTCGTCACTACCTCGCCGGGGTTAGGCCAGACACTTACCAGCACATGGGGTCGGTTGTGCTGATACTACACTCTGTGCTCTTTTGCACAGATCCAGGTGTTGGGCAGCAGCTGCAGTAGCGCGGGAGCTAGCTTCAGTTCAGCGAGACACCGAGGTAGCCTTGCAGGCATCCGCAGGCCCGGCGTCTCTTCTATCTTTCTTTTCAGTCTGTTATCTCATGTATTTCGAGACAAACAGTTATAATTTTCTTTTAAACGGTTGTATTTAGCACTCCTAGTAGTTCGTGAGTATATGACACCAGTTTTTGGGTAGAGGTTTATGTTGAGTTCCGCATTGTTGTTCAGATTCTTTAATTTAAGACTTCCGCTTATTTACTTTATTCTGCTGTTTTCATGGTATTACCGATAATTGTTAAAAGAAGTAAATTGATTAATGCTAAAGGTAGTTAAGGGTTGGCTTGCCTAGCTCCCATCAGTAGGCGCCATCACGACTCCCGAGGGTGGGAAATCCGGGTCGTGACAAGGTGGTATCAGAGCTCTAGGTTGCATAGGTCTCACAACTCACGGACAAGCTTAGTAGAGTCTGAGGGATCGGTACGGAGACGTCTGTATTTATCCCCCAGAGGCTACCAAGTTAGGAAAAGTTTCACATTTGTTCTTTCTTGTCGTGCGGTTTGGTTTCTCAACGCTAATTGAATTTCTACTCTGTTCTTTCGCAGATGGCGAGAACACGCGCTTCCTCATCTTCTGATCAACAGTCCGAGCCCCAGGAAACTCCCACTAGGGGCATAGAGCGAGGCCGAGGCCGTGCTAGAGGCCGAGGCAGGGGCGAGGCTCAGCCCCGAACAGCAGTACCAGTGGCGGAGCCTCAGGTTGACTTTGACAAGGAGGTTCCGGCCCCAGCCCCAGCAGTTCCGGTGGGCCCAGCTCAGGCCCCAGAGGGGTTTATTGCTACCCCAGTGCTTCAGGACACTCTGGTCCGATTGGTGGGTCTCATGGAGAGTGTTACCCGAGCAGGCTTGCTTCCTGTAGCACCAGCCGTCTCTCAGGCTGGAGGAGGGGCCCAGACTCCTGCTACTCATACTTCGGAGTAGGTAGCTCCCCCGATTCAGACTCCAGCAGTTCAGCCAGTTGGAGCAGCTCATCCGGGTGTGGTAGCCCAGGCCGGTGATGGGGCAGCTATGTCTGCCGATGCTTTATGGAGATTGGATAGGTTTACCAAGCTCTTCACTACTACCTTCAGCGGTGCATCTCCCGAGGATCCTCAGGATTATTTGGACAGCTGCCACGAGGTTCTTCGGAACATGGGTATTGTTGAGACCAATGGGGTTGATTTCGCTACATTTCGGTTGTCTGGATCCGCCAAGACTTGGTGGAGGGATTTTTGTTTAGCTAGACCAGCAGGATCTCCAGCCTTGACCTGGGAGTAGTTCGCACATCTATTTCTGGAGAAGTTTTCTCCCGTATTACACCAGCGAGAGGGTCCTACGTCGGACGGGCAGTTCGAAAGCGTCTCCGAAACCGAGGGACTCCAGTGACAGTCACCCGAGTAACGAGACCCAGGTTTAATTGAGTTTGGCTCGCCATGCTCTTGTTATACTTCCTACTGAGAGGGAGAGAGTGAGACAGTTTATTGATGGACTCATTCAGCCTATTCGTCTCCAGATGGCTAGAGAGGCTAGGAGCGAGATATCCTTTCAGGAGGCGGCCAATGTGGCCCGGAGGATTGAGATAGTATTGTCACAAGGGGGTGGTCATAGGGCAGATAAGAGACCCCATCAGTCAGGCCGGTTCAGTGGTGCCTCATATGGAGGCAGAGATTCGTATGATAGGGGTCATCCTCCTAGGCCCTTCCAATCAGCGCTTCAGGTTTCCCATGGTGCATCAGGTGATCGTGGTTTTCGTGGGCAGTATTCTGACCAGCAGTCCTACAGTACACCATCAGCTCCTATCAGTGCACCGCCGCTCCAAAGCTTCTGGGGTAGTCATTCAGGCTGCCACGATCAGCCTCAGTTTCCTCAGCCATAGCGTTCGGATGGATGTTATGAGTGTGGTGAGTTGGGTCACATCAGGAGGGCTTGTCCGAGGCTGAGGGGTACTCAGTCGCAGTANTAGGGTCCCCATCCTATGATTCAGGCACCAAATGTTCCACATACCGCCCAGCCAGCTAGAGGCGGGGGTAGAGGTACTCGAGGTGGAGGTAGAGGTCATAGAGGTAGAGCTCAGACCGCTAGAGGTGGAGGCCATCTAGCAGTAGGCCGNTGGTCGGACCGGAAGATCGAGAGTGGTATTGCGACGAGGGGGGTGGTCATAGAGCAGACAAAAGACCCCGTCGGTAAGGCCGATTCAGTGGTGCCTCATCCGGAGGCAGAGATTCTTATGATAGGGGTCAGCCTTCTAGGCCTTTCCAGTCAACCCTCCAGGTTTCTCAGGGTGCCCCAGGTGATCGTGGTTTCCGTGGGCATTATTCTGATCAGCAGCCATTCAGTGCACCGCCAGCTCCTATCAGTGCGTCGCCACTTCTGAGTTTCCGTGGTGGTCATTCAGGTCGACAGGGCCAGCAGACTCAGCAGCCGAGGACTTGTTACACTTGTGGTGACACGGGTCATATTGCCAGATTTTGCCCTCGAGCACCGAGCAGTTCTCAGCACCAGGGTTCTCGTGCCATGGTTCAGGCACCAGCTGCCCCACTGACCGCCCAGCCAGCTAGAGGTGGGGGTAGAGGTGCTAGAGGTGGAGGTAGAGGTCATAGAGGTGGAGCTCAGACCGCCAGAGGTGGAGGCCAGCCAGCAGCAGGCCGTCCCAGGGAGGTAGATCAGAATGGTGGGGCCCAGCCCCGATGTTATGCTCTTCAAGCTAGGCCCGAGGCAGAGGCTTCAGATACAGTCATTATAGGTACGGTTCTGGTTTGTGATAGAGATGCTTCAGTGTTGTTTGATCCGGGGTCTACGTATTCGTATGTGTCATCATATTTTGCCCCGTATTTGATCATGCCTAATGATGCATTGGGTATTCCTGTTTATGTGTCTACGCCGGTGGGTGATTCTATTGTGGTCGATCGAGTCCATCGCTCTTGTGTTGTGGTGATTGGGGGTCTGGAGACTCGTGTAGATCTGTTGCTTTTAGATATGGTTGACTTTGATATCATATTGGGGATGGACTGGTTATCACCCTATCAAGCTATCTTGGACTGCCATGCCAAGACTGTGACCTTAGCTTTACCGGGTATGCCTCGCTTAGAGTGGAGAAGGACTCCAGGTCATTCTACCCGCAGTGTCATATCATATGTGAAGGCTCGGCGTATGGTCGAGAAGCGGTGTTTGGCTTATTTAGCTTATGTTCGGGATTCCAGTGTTGAGGTTCCCTCTATCGATTCTGTGCCCGTTGTTTGTGATTTCCCTGATGTTTTTCTTTTAGACCTGCCGGGTTTGCCGCCCGACAGGGATATTGATTTCTGCATTGATCTGGTTCCGGGCACTCAGCCCATTTCTATTCCACCATATCGTATGGCCCCGCCGGAGTTGAAGGAGTTAAAAGAGCAGTTGTAGGATTTGCTTGAGAAAGGTTTCGTTAGACCCAGTGTGTCTCCTTGGGATGCGCCGGTATTATTTGAAAAGAAGAAGGATGGGTCAATGAGAATGTGTATTGATTACCGGCAACTGAACAAAGTAATGGTCAAGAATAAGTATCCACTATCGAGGATTGATGATTTGTTCGACCAGCTTTAGGGTGCCAGGGTATTTTCCAAGATTGACTTGCGATCTGGTTACCATCAGTTGAGGATTAGGGCATCTGATGTTCCTAAGACAGCTTTCCGCTTGGTATGGGCATTATGAGTTCTTGGTTATGTCATTTGGGTTGACAAATGCCCCAGCAGCTTTCATGGACTTGATGAACCGAGTGTTCAGGCCTTATTTGGATTCATTCGTGATAGTGTTCATTGATGATATATTTATATACTCCCGCAGCCAGGAGGAGCACGAGCAGCACCTCAGAGTGGTTCTTCAGACTCTGAGGGGATAGTCAGTTATATGCTAAGTTCTCGAAGTGTGAATTCTAGTTGGGTTCAGTTGCATTTCTGGGTCACGTTGTATCAGCTGAGGGTATTCAGGTGGACCCAAAGAAGATATAGGCAGTCAAGAACTGGCCTAGACCAGCATCAGCTACAGAGATTCGGAGTTTCTTGGGGTTGGCAGGCTACTACAGACGGTTCGTGGAGGGATTTTCATCTATTGTAGCCCCGATGACCAGATTGACCCAGAAGGGTGCCCAGTTCAGATGGTCGGATGAGTGTGAGGCGAGCTTTCAGAAGCTCAAGACAGCTCTGACTACGGCACCGGTGTTGGTTTTGCCCACAGGATCAGGGCCTTATACAGTTTATTGTGATGCTTCCCGTATTGGGCTTGGTGCAGTGTTGATGCAGGATGGCAAGGTCATTGCCTATGCTTCGAGGCAGTTGAAGATTCATGAGAAGAACTATCCAGTGCTTGATTTAGAGTTGGCAGCCATAGTTCACGCATTGAAGATTTGGAGGCATTATTTGTATGGCGTGGCGTGTGAGGTGTTCACTTATCACAAGAGTCTTCAGTACTTGTTAAAGCAAAAGGAGTTGAATTTGAGGCAGAGGAGATGGTTGGAATTGTTGAAGGATTATGATGTCACCATTTTATATCATCCGGGGAAGGCCAATGTGGTGGCCGATGCATTGAGTAGGAAGTCAGCCAGTATGGGCAGTCTTGCTTATATTCCGGTCAGTCAGAGGCCGCTTGCTTTGGATGTTCAGGCTTTGGCCAATCGATTTGTGAGGCTGGATATTTCTGAGCCTAGCCGAGTATTAGCTTGCACGGTCGCTCGTTCTTCATTATTGGAGTGTATCCGTGATCGGCAGTTTGATGATCCCCATTTATGTGTCCTCAGAGACACGGTGCAGCGAGGAGGTGCCAAGCAGGTTACCTTAGATGCGGATGGAGTTTTGAGATTGCAGGGGCGAGTTTGTGTGCCTAATGTGGATGGGCTTCGAGAGTTGATTTTAGAGGAGGCCCATAGTTCCAGGTACTCTATTCATCCGGGCGTCGTGAAGATGTATCAGGATTTGCGGCAACATTATTGGTGGCGTAGAATGAAGAAGGATATTGTGGCATAAGTTGAGGTAAGTGTTTGGTTTAACCCTAGCTTGAGGGAATAGGAGTTGAGTCTTATTTGATACTTGCTAATTGTCGAGTACGATGTATAGGTATGGTGACGAGTATCTATACATTGGTGTCTAGCATGACCGTGAGTCCTTATTTTGCGAATAGTTTGGTTGTTGGTATGCCTTCCATGCTTAATTGATGACTTCTATATGTTGTAAAGACCTTGTGAAAGAAATTGTGATCTTGAAACTTCGTGGAGCGTTGGCTCGGGTTGAAATACAAATTGTGAAGGTATATGAGATAAGTAACTCTTTGGAGCATTGGCTCAAGTGATAATGTGAACTATGAGATGAAAGTGAAAGAAAGAAAAGAGTTAATGATTTATTCCCTTGCCGGGACGTTGTTGGTTATTGATGTTGTACCCTTGCCGGGTTTTTTTTTTAAATTGTTGTTTGTGTACCCTTGCCGAGACTTCTATTCTTGTTTTATTATTCCCTTGCCCTTGTTTGTGATTGTTGTTTGGGTGAGGAAGAGTGTTAAAGCACGAAGGGTGATGCCGTGCATTGTTTCTTTCTTGTGAGGAAAGAGTGTAAAGCACGAAGGGTGATGATGTGCCGCACGATGCGCCATTCCGTGCCTATTCTATTGATTATATGTGAGGAATGAGAGTAAAAGCACGAACGGTGATGCCGTGCACGTTTGTTTATATTATTGCTTAGTGAGGATGAGAGTAAAAGCACGAAGGGTGATGCCGTGCATGTTTGTTTATATTATTGCTTGGTGAGGATGAGAGTAAAAGCACGAAGGGTGATGCCGTGCATGTTTGTTTATATTATTGCTTGGTGAGGATGAGAGTAAAAGCACGAAGGGTGATGCCGTGCATTTGTTGATCTCTGATCCTTATTGTTGTGTGAGTTGTGCTTTTCCTTAGTGTTAGTCCATTTATATTTGAAATTGTTATCTCCCCACAGCATGCTTCCCCTCCCACATTGTTTTACTTGCCTTGTATTTCGATTCCGCTGTATATATATAATTGCACAGGTTTATGTGGTAGTCCAGTCTAGCCTCGTCACTACTTCGCCGGGGTTAGGCTAGACACTTACCAGCACATGGGGTCGGTTGTGCTGATGCTACACTTTGTGCTATTTTGCACAGATCCAGGTTTCGGGCAGCAGCAGCAGTAGTGTGGGAGCAGGCCTTCAGTCCAGCGAGACATCGAGGTAGCCCTGCAGGCGTCCGCAGGCCCGACGTCTCCTCTATCCGTTATTTTAGTGTGTTATCTCATTGTATTCGAGACAAACAGTTTATGTTCTCTTTCAGACGATTGTATTTAGTATTCTTAGTAGTTCGTGAGTATTGTGACACCAGTCTTGGGTAGAGGCTTATGTGGATTTTCCGCATTTCTATTCAGTTTTCTATAATTTAGGACTTCCGCTTATTATTTAATTTCGTTGCTTTTATATTATTGCCGATAATTGTTAAACAGGGATTATGGTACTAATGAAAAAATAATTAAATTTGGCTTGCCTAGCTCTCATTAGTAGGCGCCATCATGACTCCCGAGGGTGGAAAATCCGGGTCATGACACACAGCAACATACGCCGCAACCCTGTTTGGCCAAGCTGAAAGAATCTGCTTATTTTGAGAAGTCCTTTTTCTAAAAGTGGTTTTCAAATAAGTACTTTTAGAGATAAGCAGTTTGTGTTTGACTAATCAATCTGGAAAACACTTTTGAGCAATAATTTGTGTTTGGCCAAGCTTTTCAAAAAATACTTTTAAGTATCAAATTACGAATAAGGACATGAAATTTTTTACTTAATAGTCAATATTATACGAATAAATAAATAATAGGCGAAATGTCTTCCTGGCCACTTAAACTTGTAGAGCTTTTGAAAGCCGATACATGAACTTTGGATTTTCGCATTTGAACACATCTACTTGAGAAAATGTCTACTAATATACACCTTTGACCGTTGACTATGCTTATGTGGCAATATTATAACTGATGTGGCCAATTGCGTATTAATCGTAGGTGTTAAGCGCGTGTATATGATAAATAATTAAAAAAAAAGATAAATAATTAATTTAAAAAAATAGAAAAGTTCATCTCATTTAGAGAAAAGCCACCCCCTCCATTTATCTTCCCCCTATCTCCCCACCCCCTTCATTCACCTTCTTCCTTTCCCGTCTTTGTCATTTATTCTTAATTAAAGCCATAACCAAAATTTTGATAAATCAAACTCAAAAGCTCCATATTCAACCCACATATCTGACTATTCTTTAAGTTTTAACCATCAATCACACTCAAAAACTCCATATTAGAGAAAAGTCAACATCCATTATCAAAAAGTAAATTCATCGAATCAAGAAAGATGGAAGAGATCGGGATAAATTTTTGGAGTAAGAATGGGTAATAAGAAATTGAAAAGCAACAGTGTTCGTTGCTTTTTGATTTGTTGAAATTTTTTGCTGATTTGCTAGAAAAAATCGTGTCAGATTTCAATTCGGGAATATTTTTCAGGCGGGTTCTGAGGGAGTAGAAGTCCTAAGCAACTGCAATATTTCACAAAGGCAAGTACGTGTACAATGGTGGAAGCTCGGGAGGTGGTTTTATGGCTTTCGCTTGCGCGATGAATTACACACACGTACTGTCTCTCTAGAAGATCTTGCAACAGGGAAGGAGGAAGCAATTCTTGGGGTACAAGGGTTTTATGCAGAAAAAATTAATTTGACCAAAAAAATAAAAAGAAAACAAAAAAAAGGAGTGGGACCTTGAACATACATGTGGCCACAAATGTGAATGAATGGAAGATGTGGCTATATAAAATATTACATAAAATCCATGTCAGCAACGATTGAACAACACGCATCATGACAAGTGTTTATTAGTAAACATTTTCTCAAGTAGAGGTGTTCAAATGGAAAAATTCAAAGTTCATGTATCGGCTTTCAAAAGCCCTACAAGTTTAAGTGGCCAGGAAGCCATTACGCCTAATTAAATTTTTTTATTTTATTTAAGTAAAATATGAAAATAAAATTAAAATTACTTTAATTATTTCAAGATAATTTAAATATATAAATAAATCATTCAACAAATATAAAAGGATTCATCCCAAAAGTAACCATATATTATGAAGATATCCTAAAATAAAAAAGAAATATTTATACATTAGGAGTGTTCAATAATATAATCTCTAATTCTAAGCATTAGGTTTAAAGTAAGTAAGTTATTTTAGTACATATCATATTTTGCTAAACTTGATTCTGGGAAGAAATATCTTTTTATACAAGTACTTTTTTTGTCAAAATAAAAAGTGCTTTTGAGCATGGCTCCGAAGCCTAAAGACAAACCCAAGGGTTCGCCGGCGACAGTTGGCGCCGTTGGCATCGAAGATCTTTTCACATCGCTCAATCGCCACATTCAACGATCCGAGTATGAACAATCCGTCAAAGTGTCTGATCAAAGTCAGTTCAATTTTTACTCGCATTTCGTGAATTCAATGAATTTAGCAAATTTATGACATTTCCTTAACTTCGTTTAATGAGAAATTAATTTTGCAATTTTTACTTGCATTACACATTTTCACTTATTTATTCTGCTATTTTCTCATGCATCTGTATTGGATTGTGTATACCGTCTTAAGTTCAATAAATTTAATAAACTTATGACATTTACTAAAGTTCGTTTAGTGAAATTTAATGAATTTTACCCTCGAAGTTTTATCAAAATTAACTCAATTTACTGCGTTACACATTTTCACTTATTTATTCTGCTATTTCTCTCGTGCATCCGTACTTGATCGTGTATACAGTCGTAAATTTAGTAAGTTTATGATATTTCATGAAGTTCGTACAATGAAATTTAGGGAATTTTGCAATTTTTCTTGCATTACACATTTTTCATTTTTTTATTCTGCTATTTTTCTCATGCTTCTGTATCTGATTGTGTATACAGTCGTAAATTAAATAAATTTATGACCTTTCTCTGAAATTTCGTTTAGTGAAATTTAATGAAATTTTACCGTCAAAGTTTCCGATCAAAATCAGTTCAATTGCACATGCATCACACACGTGCATTTTTTTTCTGACGTTGAAGTTTTTTGTATGAGCAAGCCGTTGATGTTTCAAATCAATGTCAGTGCAATTTCACTTGTATTCACATGTTCATTTCGAAATGGTGTTATTTTTTCATGTCTGTGTACTTGATTGTGTATACAGTACTGAATTTGAAGAACTTGTGGAATTTGTAAAGTTCCTTCGATGAAATTTTATGAATTTTGTTTTATGTGAATAAGCGGTCAAATCTCACTTGCATTGCAGATTTTCATTCCGAATTCTGCTATTTGTTGATGTATGTAGGTTTTAAGTGGAAGTATTTAATTCGGTGAAATTATGACACTCTCTGAGTTTATGTGATGAAATATGATGAATTTTGTTTATATGAACAAGCAGTCTAAGTCTTTGATTATAACTAGTTCAATTTCTTATACTTAACATGTTCATTTCCGAGTTGTATCATTTGTTTGCTAGATTGTGCATACCATCTTGAACACAAAGAATTTGTGAACTTCGTTTGATGAAAATTTATGAATTTTGTTTTGAAGTTCTTGCTGTTGCGCCTGGAGATGAGGATGCGATTCGCTGTAAAGTGGTGGCATTAATCAAAGCTGATAGTATTGATGAAGCGCTAGTTGCTATTCAAGAGTCCAAAAAAGCTGCTATTGATCTTAGCTTTTTCAAGGTAATTTATACTTTATAAGAAACTTTCCAGATAAATATTTGACCATTGAACTCTGCCTAACATAGCTGGTGCCGAGTTCGGATAAATGAGAAGGGTTGTTGCAGGTTGAAAGGCTAGACTAAAAATAGTCTAACTATCATGGATCCTAATTTTACGGGCCTGGATAGAGGGGAATGGATGCATAGATTTTTAATAGAAAAACCTAACTAATTCGTGATTGAAGTGTTGTTGTAACTTCAGTGCAGAGAGCAATTACTCGAGTTCCTTAAGAACCTAACTTGTAAATTTCACCTGAAAGGGAACTTAAATATTTGGATTATCTGAGCTATTTTTGTGATCCTAGTCGCACTTTTTTTCTGCTGTGACATAAATATCTGCTAATATCAGTTCCAAAACATTTTGTTTTACATGAATATGGTGTAGCCGTGTAGGTAGATGCAACTCTCTTTGTACTATAAAGCTTTAGAAGCTGATCAGAAATGAAAATAATTGAGTGAGAAAGGCTTAAATTGGTTAATCGGCAGATCGGTGATAACTGACAACCAAGAAAGAGGATTCTATTACATGTCTGGTAAGAGCTTTTAGCTTTATAAACATTGCTTTCTTTCATATAAGGCCAAACTATTGGAATGATGTTTCTATATTAGATAAAGACATACCATACATATAGAAGTGCTCTGGTATATTCAAATGTTACTACTTTCATACTGGAACGCAATCACCCATACCCTCATTGGCTGTGTAATGTCTATAGATATGTTACTTTACGGAAGGGTCAATATCCATATAATTACACCAGATAATGCGCCTAGGATCCAGATGCATTACCTACTTATTCCCCCCCCCCCCCCCCCCCAAGAAGGATCTAGAGTCACTATGACTGAACTTTTGGATATCACAGCAGTTGGATTATTTGGCGAAGAATTTTAAGTTCTTGATGACTTCACTAAAATCCTTATAAAAATTACTTTCTGAAATATCTGGTTTCTCAGTGCTTCGCTATGAATTTAATTGTAAGGAGATTTAGTAATATGATTTTGTTGTTCACCATTACTACAAACCCCTATGCTTACCAGGACAAGAGTTTATTTTTCTTCAGCAATGGAAGTTATCTCTTATGTTCCTTTTCATTGTGATGTTGCTCTTTCGAAGGCCTATTGCTTATACAGGCAAAATAAACTGGATCAGGCGTTGGAGTCCTTAAAGGGGCAAGAAGGAAGTACTGCATCAATGCTGTTGGAATCTCAGATTTTATATCGTTTGGGAAAGATGGAAGCTTCTGTGGATATATATCAAAAGCTCCAAAAGTCCCAGATAGACTCCTTAGAAATTAATCTTGTTGCTGGTTTGGTTTCTGCTGGAAGAGCTTCTGATGTGCAGGGAACTCTGGATTCCATCAGAGTTAAAGCAACTAACAATTTTGAATTGGCATATAACACCGCCTGCTCTTTAATGAGAGGCAGAAGTACAAGGATGCTGAGCAACTGCTATTGTCAGCTCGAAGGTAGGAGATTTTTGAAACTTATAATTTACAAGGTCATACATGTCACCGGCACGGTATTTAAGTATTAGTGAATTTGTTAAATCTTGTATTTAGTATGAGATTCTTTTGACAAAGTTGATTTGGAACAGTTAAGAGTAATTCAACATCAAGAAGTGTTGAATCAGCTGAGAACATGTTCCTTTAAGCTAATTAATATAACCCAAGCTACACACTGTGCTGCTGAAGGGCAATTACCTGAATCAAGGATCTACACTGTGTGCCTAGTACCACAAGTCTGAAACAAATATTAATAACCGTGATAAGAGATTGCCTATTCTGTTTCCATGTAGTGCTTGTCTGTGCTGTATTGACTGTAGGGTTTGGAACTTCCAGTTCTTAGTATGTGCTTGGACACAGATGAGAGAACTTGCTGATTTTGCTGGTGAAATAACAGAATTGGTCAGGAAACACTAATGGAGGAGAATTTAGCTGATGATGAGGTTGAAATCGAATTGGCACCCATTGCTGTTCAACTTGCATATGTTCAACAGGTAAAATTATTTTATAACACGACTTTGACTTTTCTCTTTGCCTTGATGTGTTGCAAATACATGAATATCTATCTGTTAGTCCAGATTCTAGCAAACACACAAGAAGCTGTTGCATCTTATACCAACCTCGTGAAAAGAAATTTGGCAGATGAGCCGTCACTTGCTGTGGCAGTAAATAACCTCATCGCTTTGAAAGGTCCTAAGGATGTATCTGATGGCCTAAGGAAACTTGATAAGCTAGTAGAGAAAAGTGATGGACCAGAAAAGTTCCAGCTTGCTCGTGGACTGGACTTGAAGCTTTCTCAAAAGCAAAGGGAAGCTATATACACCAATAGGATGCTACTGCTACTTCATTCTAATAAGATGGATCAGGTAATTAATCTGAAACCTTAACGTTTCATTTTGTTTCTTGTTTTCTTTTTTCAAGGTTAAATGGCAATACATAAGAAGCAAAAAAGAAGACCCCGAGCTACGGCTGGTTATTGCGTGTTCTTCTTTAGATGCTTAATTTTAGTTCATGGATTATTACAGGCTCGAGAACTCGTTGCAGTTTTACCGGATTTATTTCCTGGTAGCTTGATGCCAGTACTTCTTCAAGCTGCTGTGCATGTGCGAGAGAATAAAGCTGGTAAAGCTGAAGAAATACTAGGACATTTTGCAGATAAGTTTCCTGACAAGTGCAAAGTCATCCTGCTTGCAAGGGCACAGGTTGCTGCCGCTGCTGGCCACCCTCAGATTGCAGCTGAGTCTCTGGCAAAAATTCCTGACATCCAACACAAACCTGCAACTGTTGCGACCCTCGTTTCTCTCAAGGAAAGGCAGGAGATATTGATGGTGCCGATGCTGTGTTTGATTCTGCCATCAGATGGTGGTCAAATGCGATGACTGAAAACAATAAGCTCAGTAGCATCATGCAGGAGGCTGCTGCTTTTAAGTTGAGGCATGGAAGAAAGGAGGCGGCGGCACGCCTATATGAGGAGCTTGTGAAAAGCCATGGAAGTATTGAGGCATTGGTTGGGTTGATCCAGACTGCTGCCCATGGAAATGTAGAGAAAGCAGAAGCTTATGAGAAGCAACTAAAACCATTACCCGGCTTGAAATCTATTGATGTCGATAGTTTGGAGAAAACTTCAGGTGCAAAGCATGTTGAGACTGTTCCTAATGTCGGTGTCACTGAACCCAAGAGCAAGGATAAGGCAAAGCAAAAGAGGAAGAGAAAACCGAAATACCCAAAGGGCTTCGATCCAGCCAACCCAGGGCCTCCACCTCATCCAGAGAGGTGGCTTCCGAAGAGGGAAAGGTCTAGTTATAGACCAAAGAGAAAGGACAAGAGAGCAGCTCAAATTAGAGGTTCTCAGGGAGCAGTTACGAAAGAGGCAGCGATAAGTAACGATACAAAATCGAACCAGCCAGCCAATTCCAAAGTAGCCTCTCAGAATGCAAGCACCGAGCAATCCAAGCCTTCATCGAAATCAAGAAAGAAATCTAGGAAGTGATCAAAGAAGTTTCATCAGTTCTTAGTTGTGGTTTTCAGGCTTATAAGGCATATTTTTATGGTGCCTTTAGAGTCTAACCTGAGTCTGTTTCACAACTCTATCTGATCCAAAGAGTTTGTCACTTTATTTTCACAGAAAGTCCTCAGACAGAGAATTCTGCTTGCTCTGAACTATAAGGTAGGAATAATCAGAGGCATGGATGAGTCCTTTGTAACCTTTTTGCTCTTATATGTAAAAGCCTGTCTTATAAGCGGTGGCAGAGCCTGGTTTTACCAAAGTGAAAAAAGTAAACACACGAACATGCCAAGGGGATTCAACATTTCTACCATTTATGCATAAAAAATAATTTTGATCTATTGAATAACCCCCTTCCGCAAGTGATTTTATTTTGTGTCTCACACAACTTACACTAGTTAGGTGAGGCATCTTTTTATTTCACATATTTGTGGGACCCATATCTTACACATCTGGGTCCACAAAAATTCTGGAACCACACAGTTGTGACACAAAAAAGAGGCCTCACACAACTAGTGTCGGTTGTGTGAGTCACAAAATAAAAATTTTCGGTTAATGAATAATTGATAAAGTTCTCTCTAATTTCAATTTAAGGACAGGACAGGTGAATGCTAATTTTGCTTTATACGGAGTACTTTTTGCGATGTACCACAAGAATAGACAACCAATATGTCACTCAAAATGAGAGACTGGTTTTGTCGAATGATATTATTCAATTGAATATAGAGTTTAAGAAAGAAAAGATATTTTTTTTTATACAAAAGCTAAATATGAAAATATTGCAAAGAATGCCATAGTAAGAACTAAGAAACAACTTGTTTTTTTTTAATCAAATGGACACAACAAATCATATCGTTGAAAAAGTGAGAACAAAATAGCCAGCTAATCTGTAAACATGAAAAAGTGCTAATAGTGCCAAGTAAATTGAGATGGCAGTAGCAATAATAAGAGAGAAAAGTGTAATATCTTGACTAAACAAAATTTCCATAAACTCATAAATAAACAAGTATAAAAGCAAATTCTTGTTCCCTTCTACGATATGAAGTTAAGAATAAACAAAAATATTATATAAGAAATAAAAAAGTTTCAAGCTTGTTTGGTAGAGTTATCTATTAATGCAAGGTATGACATAATTGAGGTGCGAACACAGGCGAACATTATTATTATTATTATTATTATTATTATTATTATTATTATTATTATTATTAGGGAGATCTGATTAGACAGGACATGATGTAATTTTAGATTTTCGAGAACACAATCCTTGATAGGAAGGTGTGGAGGTCGCGCATTAGGGTTGTAGGTTAGGAGGTGGTTGAGGCTAGTCCGATAGGATTGTGTCTCCGACTTCTAGTGGTTAATGTTGTGTTCACACTATTCTCTGTTTTTATTGTACCAGACTTTATTTACTGGTTATTATTATTACTTTTCACCTATTTTCCGGTTCTTATGTTGCTGTCATTATTTCATGATTTTTCTATTGATGGTACTGATATAGTATCATTGTCTTGAGCCGAATGTCTTTCGAAAACAACCTCTTTATCCCCTCGGGTAGGGGTAAGGTCTACGTACACATTACGCTCCGCAGACTTTACTTGTGGGATTTTACAGGGTTGTCGTTATTGTTGTTGTATAATTATTAAAAAGAAAAAAAGAAAAAAAATGGAAAAGCATAAGATGCCCACCCACCCCAAACCCACAACCCCTCCAAAATTTTGGACAATTACTACCATTTATATTTGCCACCCCGTATTTCCAAGTTGCCACGCACTTGTTCATTTTTCTTCTCAATCATCTTTGTCCCATTTTTCTCTCATTTTCCACTTTGCAAACTTCCCTTTGAATATCCTAAAAGAAGAAGAAATGGCAGATCAGCTCACAGATGATCAGATCTCTGAATTCAAAGAAGCTTTCAGCCTTTTCGATAAGGATGGAGATGGTCAGCTCTTCACTATTCTTAACATTTTTTTGAATAAAAATTGAATCTTTAATCACTTTTGATAACACCCAGATGCCAAAATTCTTAAATTTGTTGTTTTTTCTCCTATTTATGTGATTATTTTTTCTTCGCCTTGCCTAAATTTGATCCTAGATTTAGAGTCAATGGGTCAGAGTCCTTGCTTTCTATTATATATTTATGTATGTATTTAAATTGTTTGTGTATATATATATATATATATATATATATATATATATATATATATATATATATGGTTTGAGCTAAAAGCAGTGTGATTTGAAGGGCTAGATCCACATGTTGTGTTGCCTTTCCTTGACCAATTTGTGATCTATGAGTGATTTGATGTTGAGTGAGGATAAGTGGATTCGAGGTCGTAAGTACCTGGTGGAATAGTCAAGGTGCAAGCAAGATGACCCGGACACCACAGTAAAAAAGGTGGATCCAATTTTTAAGTGAGTGTGGAAGACCATTGAAATGAAGTGTACCCCTTTGTGAAAATGAGTTTAAACTTATTATAAATTCATAAATATTAGGGAAGATTATTCCATTCAATAGATATAGTTGGAATGGAGACAACAACAACAACATACCCGGTGTAGTCCCATAACTGGGATCTGGGGAGGGTAGTGTCAAGTGTGTACGCAGACCTTACACCTATCTTGTGAAGGTAGAGAGGCTATTTTCGATTGAGCCTCATAGTTGGAATGGAGACCATTGATAGAAATGCACCCACCGCCAAAACCTAGCATCTTTTCATGGTGAGGATGGTAGTCAATTTGTTTCAATACGTGGAGAACTTACGCTTCAAAATGACATTGGAGATGCTCTTTCTTTGTTTTCATTTGGAATATGTTTGATAAAGATTTGATTTTGAACCTTGGTTTTGCTTCAACTTGTGGTCGAAATGGATGTGAGGTTTATCTATGTGAAGTTGGTGGATTTTGAGTGTTGGTCAACAGTAGTCCTTGTTGGTATTGTTAACTTGTTTGATTGATTGTGGGAACTTGAGGATTGTTTAGTTTTGACAAATGGGCAATTTGGGGATTGCATCAGAATGGTGCTGTTGAAATTGTATTTGGCTGAAATCAGTTAACATCTCTTAGAATGGTTGAACCTCTTAGTGTTCCCTAACTAGGGGTCCTTCTGTTGATTCATGATTTTTTTGGTATATAATGGATATAATCCATTTTGTTCAATATGATAACTTGTTGGTGGTGGAATTGTGTAAGTTTTCGTACAATGCTTTAACTTGTGAGAATGTTTATACTTGTCTTTACGAAGGATGTTGACTCATATGGTTAAATGAAATGTTCTAACTTCAATCCTCTTTAGACATTTCGGGCATAGTCACCGTTCCCGAGACATTACTGATTTTCCCCATCTATATTTATATCTATACAGCAATTAGTTATACCTTCACAAGGTAGAGGTAAGACTGCGTACATGCTACCCACCCCAGGCCCCACTTGTGGGATTACACTAGGTTTGTTGTTGTTGTTGTTGTACACAGCAGTTAGTTCATTATTCTGGTGCAGAGTGACTTTTTCCAGTATGTTGAGTATATTTACTTATGTTTGCTTTTCTTACCCACTAGCTGATAAATATTTCCATACGAAGTTTCAGATTTAGCAGTGTTACATAAGATAATTTGTTTGTAACACCTAAAACAGAATAGCTACTTTTGTTTCTTCTTCCTTATATTTTATAAATTGAAGTCGTGGAGGCGGTTAATGATGTGTTACTTTTATCGTACATCTTTCATCTCTTTCAGTCTCTTTGATGAAATCTATATTCGGCTATTCTCGTTATTCTGTACTTGTCTTAAATTTTCTAGTTTGATCCGGACCATTGTTTTGCTGGTAGAATGAATAAGATGAGAATAAAAAGCCTTTTTAAGTACTGTATGATTATAATGTAGTGTCTATACATATTTAGTATTATTGCGAAATATGCTACAGGTTGCATCACCACTAAGGAGCTTGGGACAGTGATGCGGTCGTTGGGACAAAATCCAACTGAGGCTGAGCTTCAAGACATGATCAATGAAGTAGATGCTGATGGAAATGGAACCATTGATTTCCCGGAGTTCCTTAACCTGATGGCTCGCAAGATGAAAGACACTGATTCTGAGGAGGAGCTCAAGGAAGCTTTCAGAGTGTTCGACAAGGATCAGAACGGATTTATCTCTGCAGCCGAGCTGCGCCATGTCATGACAAACCTAGGCGAGAAGCTTACTGATGAAGAAGTTGATGAGATGATTCGTGAAGCTGACGTGGATGGTGATGGCCAGATCAACTATGAGGAGTTCGTCAAAGTCATGATGGCCAAGTGAGAACTGATCAACTCGACTTCATTCTTAGAAGTAAAAAATTACAAAAAAAGAAGCTGGAAACAGGGCAGATAAATTGGATGAGATTTCTATATTTGGTTAGGATACGTTCTTTGACGTTGTTAGCTTTGTTTGGGTGCTTGCCTGTTTTCGTACTCGCATTGTTTTGTAGTGCTACTCTTCAGTATATGCTTGTCTGCTCTGTTTGTCAGCAAGTCTTGGTTTTTTCTTCTTAAATTCCAGCATTTTGAACTTATGACAATTGGAGATTTTCATTCTGAGTGACTAATTTTGTTGATATTCCAGATTCTTGTGTATGTTTGCTCTTTATTTCTGACTTCTGATTCGTGTTGATTTGCCTTTCAATTTTATGTTAGAATGTTCAATTTTCTTTTTAAGCAAGCAAGATTCATCTTGTGGAAATACAGTTGGGTTTTGTTTTGTGTAAAACACTTTTGGCTTCCATGCTCCCAGGGGTCCTCTTGGCCATTGTGGGAGAATAACTCTCATTGTTTTTTGACGTGTAAAACTGAAGCTCGCTGGTCAAATATAATTATATCTATATACTATATTAAAAGAACGAAGCCCATAGCGAAACGTCCTTTAAAAATCAGTTTTTATATTGGATAAAATTGTAATTTAAATTACTTCCCTAATATTTAGGGAAAAAATTACAAGAAAATACACTTGACTTCACACTATAACAAAAAATGGCCCATATTTTTTAAGTTTACCCGGTATGGCCTAGTTTGTATGGAATTTGAAGGAAAGATTTCAATCACTAAACTAGTTCTTTTTTTCCCTACACGCCCAAAAGGCTCTCTCTCCATGTGCCTCTTCATTCTCTACAGGCCATCATCTTCTATCCTCTATATTTTTAGATCTATCTCCCGTAGTCATCTTCTATCTTCTATAATTTTTATATCTATCTTTCATCATATCTTTTCTCCTCTCTAATTTTCAGCTCTAATTTTCCGCCACTGACGAAGCTAGAGTTTTCAGATCTGGAAGTTTTCATTGTGAATTGATGATATCAAATGGAGTTCAAAATTTAAATTTGAAGTGATTTTGAGTAGATTTGAGTTAAATTTCAGAAAAAAAACGCTAGGAAGAAGACGAAGTCAGTTTTTTGTATAATTATGTATAATATTGTATAATAGTGTATATGAGTGTATAAACACATATTATACACTATTATACACTTCTATACACCTTTATACAAGCGTCTGTAGACGAACTTCTTCCACGATTTTCAGTTTCAATTCTTGTTCAAAATTAGTCCAAATCTCCATTAAATGACTTCAAATTTTATATACAACCTTCTTATACTATTTCTAACAATTCTAGATAATATCCATTCCAAATTTCTCACAAAATCAAATTCGGAATCTAAACCAATATATTTAAGCTTGTTAAAAATCTAGTTTTCACCACCCAAATGGATTTGGTTTTGAACTATATTTGAGTTACAATTACTGATTCGAAAATTAACTTAAAAGCTTGAGGAATCTTTTTTAAAAATTAAATAGTAATTTTGAGAACCTATTGGAGTTGGATGTTGAATCTTAGCATATTATTTGCGGGCTAGTTGGTTGTAAATTGAAATATGGGCTATAAAATTGAAAGTTAGAGATCCCAGTTGTTCTAATGTGAAATTTTCCCATATTTAGGACTTAAAAATCAAGTCAAATTTTTGTTTACTAATTCAAACCTTATTTGAATTAGGTAAGAAGTCCTTAACATATCCGAAACTTTATGACCTTTTCAATTAATAAAAGAATTATATCAATTTATGGCATATGCACACAGTACACGTTAGGTTTGTCTATTTTTTCTTTTTTGCTTAAATATAATTAATCATTTAAATTCTATTAGAATAAACTTATTAGTGGCATATATTTATACAATTATGAGAAGTAAATATATCAACATAAATATACTTTCCATGTTAGATATAATATTAACTACCATTAATATTTATATGTTGAATATTACAATTGATTTTCTAAATTTTCAATGAACTAATATCTTATTGTATATAATTTTAGTATCTTAATTAAAAAAATAGAGAAATTTTTCTTACACCAAGAATATCGCCTATAAAAGATATTAGTGATACAAAAACACAATATATCATGCTTATCTTCATAAAAATATGTAAATAACCTACCTAAATTCTTAATCGTTGCAAATTCAAAAGATAATCAATAACTATGCATTCAATCATTTCATCAATGTAGCATTTACTTTTTAATTTAAATAAATATTACATTTATCTCGATATCAATTGTTATCACACATAATTCATTCTTATTCTAAATTTTATACACTTTTTATTAATAGACGCAAAAATACGTGCCTAAAGCTAGTACAAACAAATTAGAGTGGTTAGGAAGTTGCTAGTGAAGATATAATTGTATCTGGGACGACGATGTCGCCACTATAATAAGCGACCCACTGTTGCCGCGAACAGGTAATTTTGCGACTAAAATAGCAACTGAAGATATAATACTAGCATTTGGCGAGACGGTCGCCACTAAGACAAGCAACCTACCATGCAAATAGGTTGCCCCAAAATTCATGTACAAATATATTTTCAATTTCAAATCAAACTTCCCCCAAATTAGCTTTTTCAAAAGTATTTGGAAATCTATGTCCAAACAAGTCCTAAGTCTATGTTGTGGAACCCTTTTTTGGTAGTGTATTTGTTGCTTTTTTGTGACGAGTTTAGTTGCCGCTAATAGGTACTTTTGGAGCTATTGTAGCGACGAAAGCTGACAGTAAAGGTATAATAAAGTTGACTTGAAGCGTATTAAGAAGAAAGATGTCAAAAGTTTGATTTTATTCGATCAGCTTAAATTCTACGCCAAAACAAGGGGACATGAACAAAATACTACTTGGGATATTTCGCTGAATGTGGAATAAAAATATTTGAGTTTTGGGGTGGGTTATTAGGCATGTGAAGAGGAGAGACATAGGTGTTACGGTCAGGAGGTGTGAGAGGTTGTCCATGGCGGGTGTGAGGAAGGGAAGGGATAGGCCTAAGAAGTATTTGGGAGAGATAATTAGACAGGACATGTCATTGCTTCAGCTTACCGAGGATATGACCCACGATAGGAAGGTGTGGAGATCGAGGATTAGGGTTGTAGGTTGACAGCTAGTAGTGTGTTCCTCCTATGCTGACCTTTAGTACTAGAACTATTTTTGTAATTTTCCATTTATGGTTCTTTATTATTACATGTTGTGGTTTCCACGCCCGTTACCAAGTTATGTTGTTGCTACTATTCTTTGCTACTTGGTTGCTTTATCTTCATTGTTCCTTGAGCCAAGGGTCTATCGGAAACAGTCTCTCTACCTCTATGAGGTAGAGGTAAGGTCTACGTACACACTACCATTCCCAGACCCCATTATTGTTGTTGTTGTTGGTGGTGGCTGAGGGGGAGGGGGAGAGGGGGGGGGGGGGGTTATGGGGCTGCACTCAGTGATCACTATGGTTGTGATACTTGAAATGGTCTGTGTCTAGGCATCTATTTGGCTTGTCTTCTAGTCTTTACCAAGTTGATATGAGATAAATGTAAGAGTTTGATGAGAATCCAACCTTCCATCTCGATTGCAAGGTACGATGCCAACATTAAATAATTTTTATTCTTTAGGACAGTGAAGGTACCATCACAAAATAATAGTTATGGAGACATCTAAAGTTTCCACGATATCTCATTTAGACACTACAAGTCGACCTTGTTCCAATTGAATACCTGTTGCAGGCCCAAAGGTGTACAAGTTCCACACGTTCCGGGGAGAAATTCAAAAATAGCTAGATTTACCACTGGTCGTTGAAAAATAGCCAAGTTTCAAAAGTCATCAAAATTTAGCCACTTTAAATATGAGCGAAAACACTGTTCAAAATTCGAAAAAATACGCCCGCAAATTTTACGGGAGTTCCAGCATAAGTATGCTGGAACTCCCGTAAATTTTACGGGAGTTCAAGCATAATTATGCTGGAACTCCCGCAAAAGTTCAAGCATAATTATGCTGGAACTCCCGCAAATTTTACGGGAGTTCCAGCAAGTATAATTGCTGGTGCTCCAGTCTCCCGCAAATTTTACAGGAGTTAGCAAAGTATACCGGTCCAGCATAATATGCTGGAGTTCGTACACAAATGCACCAGAACTCCCGTATATTATACTGGACCGGTCCCTGTTGCAGCAAAATAGTGGCTATTTTTCATTGACTTGGTAAACGCTGGCTATTTTTCATTGACCAGTGTGAAAACTGGCTATACCATGATATTTTAACCACGTTCCGCTGACATGATTGATAGCGTGAGTCGCACTGTATTTAAGTGCATGAAAATGCAAATTAAAAGATTGATGCGACTTAGGCCTCATTTGTTTGCACTTACTGGAGGTCTGAATCTTAATCATTCAGATCTCAGACATTAAGTGCGTTTGTTTTTAAAGTCTGAATCTTAATTATTCAGATCTTAATCATTAAGTGTGTTTTTTTTTTTACTTCACAACCACTTAATGGGGTTTAAATAGATCTATATGATTAAGATCTATAACAAAGACTTAATTTCATCAAGATGCTATCACATATTCATTATTAATTGCCGCCACCGCTTACCATTATCAACTACCGCCATGCCACCACCACCACCATACTCAACCACCACCACCACCACCACCTCCACCACCACCACACCACCATCATGCTCAATCATAGTCGCTACCATTATCGACCATCACCACCCACTATCCCCACCACTCCGACCACCATCATTCTCACCCTCATCCACCTCAACTACGACAACTGACCATCCCATCAACATCAACAACCACAGTCGACACTGCCCATCATGATAACCTACCACCACCCACCCACCACATTCCTCAGTCACAACTACTATCACCACCCACCATCACCATCCTCAATCATAATCGCCACCACTACCAATCACTATTAGCTGCTAGCATGAACCACCATCATCAACCAAAACTACCACCAACCACCGCCTCTAGTCGGCATTCACCTGTTAGCCATCACCACCAACAACTATCATATTTTAAAAACTATATATTTTATTGATAGAATATTAGATTAGTTATTATTTCATTTGAATTTTATGTTTATTAATTTTCAAATAAAGATAAATTTTATACATTGAGATGTTAAAAGTCAAACAGTCTTAATTATTTCTATTCAGATCTTAATACACATCTTGATATTCAGATGTGTATTCAGATTCAGATATCTTAATCTTAAAAAAAAGAAATGAAGCCTAAGAGGTGTCGATTCTTGCCAACAGCTAATAGAAGCTCACCTTGGAACAAACTTCAGATGCAAAGCCCCCAGAATGAAAAAATATGAATTGATAACAGAAGCTTTCCTCGTGATTTTAAATATTGTAAACCCTTTACTTTAATTGATCAAATTGTCTCGAATAATTTTCAAGTGTCCATTACAAGGACGAGTAACTTTTAATTGGAAAATTAAAAATAAGCTAAGAGACAAGTAAAAGCATTAAACATTTTGGGGCTTATTACTATCATCTCCTTTCCCTTTCATCATTTTCCATCTTTGCTATAAAAGATGCAAATTGAACTTTCCTTTCATCTTGTTTACAAGACAAAGATTTGGCTTCATTTGGATCGAAATCACAAGGCAAAAGATTTGAACTCTCAAGATGAACTGGTTATACAATGAACAAATTTCATCTTGTACACACAGAAGACGCCAAAGGAGGATAAAACTAACACAAAAAACAACTTTAACTCGAACAGGAATGGAAGGAAGTTCATGAGAGATGCACAATCCTGTAACTTCTACAGCATACTCAGACCAGACATGATAGCTACTAGTATTCGAATAAGATCCTCTCCCTTGACCAGCAGTAGAAAAGACGATTTCACATGTCACAATTGTAAAAATCATCTATTCATTTATGCTTATCTGAGAACCTGTTACCTAATTCCTTCTTAGCATTAGATACTAATTTTTCAGCTTATCGCACGGATGACCAATCCACTAATGCATGGATCACTGAAGTCTTGAATGTACAAGTGCATTTACCTAAAAGTGCACAAGCGCATGCAAATACGCTATTGCTCCTTTCATCCTTCATGTTCAAAGTTGTTCTCAAAATGAAGAATGTAAGTGCTAAAAAATGCACAGAACAGGCACTTGCACAAAAGAACATGCATTGTAATGAAAGGGGATAATCACATAGTCGTTATTACAAGCCTATGACATAAGGAAATGGCAGAAAAGAAACCTTAGGTTCGAGTTACCATCCCAATTGTTTCTCTCAGAAATCAGGGGGATTTAACATGCAATATAGCTACTAACTATATATTCTTTTCTCATTTTGCACATTAATCCTTCTAAGTTCTGTAATAAAAAACTTTATGAACATAAAATCACCAAAAAGGAGGTGAGAAAAGAATGAGTGCAATAGCGCTTAACATGCCTAAAGATGTTTACTTGCACAGAGAATGAATATGCATTGCTGATAAACTTGAAACTATTGTACAACAGCGGAGGTTAAAAATGTTGAACCTTGAGCAGGTCTATTAACAGTGGAATCTAAAAGCAACCACACTCAGAAAGCTCCAAAAAGATTAGAACGTAAACACGGGGTCACCTCTTCAGTGGTTTGTAGAGGACAACAGTAACATATTTGGACTGGAACCTATGCGTCAGACCAAGAGCAACAACGGATTGAGAAGCCCATCCTTTCTCTATAAAGAGGTGATTGAGCACTACATGCTGGGGCTTCGGAGAAGAAGGTGTTTCTTCTGAGTTTTCAGAACCAAGAACAGTTAGATGAAGTTGGGGTGGAACTGCCACTGGATCCTTTGCAAAATCCTCATCTCCCAGCAAACCTTGCCCATAGCTAGAGTCAGGTGATGGTGGGGCCTCAAACTCTGCAACACTCTCGAGGTTCTCTGGCACATTATCCTGTAGGAAGGATGCAAATTGTATTATCCATGTGTATGAGCCGATATCCTTAAGAAACAGCAGGCATAGCAAAATATTCTTTTTAGCCTCCGAACAAAATATACCAGCCGTAGCATTTGCGCATGTCACACATGAAAATACATGGTGAATGGTCCTTCTAAGTAACTCTGCAAGCCTCCCAGTCACATATTTATGCATTAATCAGCCATCAACGAATTTTTTCCACGAGATTCATTTTCCTTTTAGACAAGTTTTCCCCTTACCTTTCTGAATGATATATCAAACTGCATATATGTATAGAGTGAATTACCTTGTTCTTAAGTAGCTTTTCACTTTTTAAACTTTTGATTCCCCTATCTCAGTGGTTTTATTACCTTGTTCAGTAGCTTTTCACTTTTAAAAACTCTTGATTCCCCTATCTCTACCAACCAAACCCGTTTAGCTGCATATACATTTAAGGAAGCTATATGTGAATAATCCCTTGAGATAAATTTCTCTCTTTTGTGATCATACTGAAAAATAATCCATTTATGCATAAAATATTAATTAGGATAGTTTCATACCACCGGCACCACCTAAGGTCTGAAGAGATATTTTCACCTTTATTCCTAAATACAAGAGAAGCACATTTCCTCTTTGATTAGGACAAGGCAAAATAAAATGAAATAAAATGGCAATGCCAAGCTGCAACATTGCAAACTTTGCCTACCCTTCCGCTACAAAGTTATTTGTCAGTATTTCACTAATTACATTAATGAAGACTGCTAAATGTGCTAAAGTTATCAAGATGCCACTACTGCAATAATGCAATTAGCAATTCACTAGCCAAAGGTAAATCAGCTTCCCAACCAACTAATCAGGAGGCGGAAAACTCACTTACATTAACATCAAGAAGATTAAAGACAACGCCTGTCTCATCTGCTACACATGGAAGATCTGGGATATATCTGACTTCTCCATCCACAACGAATTTGTAATGATATATCCCCATCGGAAGGACCAAAAGAATGGTGTGGTCCTTGCCTGATCTTTGCAGAATCTTCCTGCAAGCAAATATCATTGGTGGAAACATTCAGAAACTCCATTAATAGGAATTGTCGCAGCAGCTAGTACTTGGTTGAATCTGGATCAACTCCTGAACAAGAGGCCAGAGTTTACCTTGATCTCCAGTTGTCCCAAGATCCTTGGACAGCAACATTATTACCACCATAACTCCATGTTATCAAAATAGGTATGCCACTCTCTGGAGAATGATCAGAGGCATCCTGAGATTCATCGCCCCACATTTGGTCGGTAGCAGGATGGCCATCCCCTGCTTGTAAAGGAACTACTGGGACCTGAAAAGGAGGATAAAAAGAGAGGATTTGAGTCTCGAAATCAGACAGTCCCTAAGTATTTATGGGATATATTGGGGTGCCCAGAGAAGCAACTAACTTCTCCCGCTCTATCTCCAAGGTAACTACAAATAAGAGGCGCTTGCTTTTGGTTATTGGTCAACCTCATAGGAACATGTTTCCCTTCTTGGCCGTTTAGAAAAGCTATAGTTTGAGCGATAATGTTGATTATAACAGCAACAACAACAACATACCCAGTATAATCCCACATAGTGGGGTCTGGGGAGGGTAGTGTGTACGCAAACCTTACCCCTATCTTTGTGGAGGTAGATTGATTATAACAGCATAAATGTTAATAATACCACATAAGCAAACAAGAAATGAAACTCATCAGCCACAAAACCATTTTTGAGATGGAAAGCCAGAAAATATGTTAACTTCGCTGTGGAGTCCTGCTATCAATATCTAACGGCAGGAAGGAATGCAACAGAGTTTTGTCCTTGGAACAGGGTATCGAAGAAAATCCCCACTAAACATAAGAGGTTTTTTTTGTTTGGAACTCCAGATGGCTGTGCCACCCAATCAAGCCTCCAGAAGAGACTATCGCTTATGTGCACGAGGTGTTATATGTCCATCAGAATATACAGATCACCTATTCAAATTGTACCATAGCTTCAGAGTTATTTTCTCTAACTTATCCAATGTAAAGTGGCGAATGCCACATAATTCGAGGGAAGCATTCTGGAACTAGATGTGAAGAAAAGTACCAAAAATCACATAGAGCCTTTTCGATTACAGCCCCTGCCTGCATACTATGGCTCATTTTGAGAGAAAGAAAAAGTAGGTGTTTTGAGAAGAAGGAAGCTGCATCACGTGCCTTAACATATCAGTATATATTAATATTTTTGGACAAAAATTGAAAGATGTATACAACTTGGAAACACTTTTGAGTTACTAAATACTTCATAGGAACTCTAGGAAGAACTTGTATATCCACTATGCTGAAAACTTGTATACAGATGCACTTTCTTAGTGCTTCTACAGTAATGAAACAAAAGACATGAAGCTCATCAGCACAGTCATACAAGTAATCAAATGAAACGGGAAAAGCATTACTGCAAGTTCCTGAATGGACCTAGAACAATTCTTCGAACTATGTTCCCACAGCCCCTCCCTCCCCCCCTAAGATAATAAAAAATAAAACCAAATCCCAAAAAGAAAACCTTACAAAGTTATAATAGGAACCCCCAAAACTGAAAAGCTTTCCTGAAGAATGGAAGAGCACAGATTAGGGGAGACAAGGGAGGAAAAAGGTAAAAAGTACTTTCACAACCAAAGTCCACATACTTACGCAATGCGTGCAGCCATACCCACAAATGCACTACCTTTTACCCCGTCAACGGGATATTCAACTGGAGAAAAAGGTATGCGAGGGATAGTGGCCACGTATTCAGATGCGTCAGATGATTTCTTTTTTTTGATGAAGGTATTTCATTAAAAGACATCAAGGAGATGCAAAATCACAAAAGAACAAAAGTACAAGATTCTTACCCCCTTTACAATGTGTCAATCTAAAACAAGGGAGCTAGCAAAGTCCAAAAATGGTCAGTGCTAATTACGGGGGTTAACCTAGTCCAACAAAAAAGATCAATCAAACATCTAGCTTTGAGAGAGTGATTTGGAGTTGAGGTTCCATCAAACCATCTTCGATTCCTTTCAGTCCATAGGCACCAAAAGTAACTGCAGGGATCATCACCCAGATACATCAGATGATATTATGACAAGTCTAAAATGAAGGACATATGATCTAAGGCTTCACTTAGGCTAAGGGATCTGAAATGCACAATAATGAATCTGATTCAAATGTTTGTGAAAAACCCAATTCCCTGTACTTATGGGTATCGGATTCTATCAAATTCCTAGCCAAATACATAAGTAGATTTCAAGAGGCAGCCAAAGAGATGTCAATTAGCCAATGATCCATGTAACTCATAGCAAACCCCACCATCCCCTCTTCCATCTATCACATCTGTCCATCTCAGTTTTTTATCAATCTTTCCCAATGTATTCTAAAGTCTCCACTGTTTTCTGCAAAACTCTATTATTTTCTATCTTGCAGCACCATCTCCATCGCCATCTGAATGGGATATTAAACCCAATGACTTGCATAAGTGAACAATTAGCAATCAGTAGCTTATTGGTTTCCAAGAAGCCAATAACATGTAACCCAACTAGGGAAGATCTGATTCTACATGGCAATGATTACCACATATTAAAGCAGTATGAACTATGTTAATGGACTCAATTACGTATGTAGCTGATACAGGTGTAAGTAACAGGAATTTTTTGCAGATTTCTATTGTATTCCGAAGTTTCCACACGGAACATATAAATACCATCACTGCTGCTCGACATGGGTACACACAGGCAAATAAAATGAACATAGCTCTGAACTAGTAACTAGGGATATCCATAAAATACCTCTCATCTAGCTCCATCCCCAGCTATTTTTATCTCTTTTTTGAAATCCAGAAATAGTAAGTGATTCCATAAGGGATTTCTGAAGTAAGTTATTTATCTCATCTAGTTCCCCATCCCTAAATCTACCCTACTCATTAAGCAACAGATGTATAATCATAATTTGACGACTGTATTATTCACCATTTGAATTTTTATCGTTCATGATTTATTATTCTAAATTTGTTAAAATCAGAATCTTCTTATCCATTACTACCATTTTATCCATTTAGCTTATTTAACTCGACTTCCTATCTCCAAACAAAAATACATGAGCACAAAATTTAAATCTTTATGCCTTTCTTTAGACAGATGAACAGAAATTCAAATCTGTAAGTGAAGATAGCTAAGACGAAAGAGTTAGAACATTTACATCTCTCCAGGGTCTTGTATGAGCCTCACCTAGAAGAATTTAAACTAATTTCATCAACAAGTACAAGTTTGTAAAATAATAAGTAACTATTGTGAAGAAAAATTGCCTTAATCAGAGCAAAGCTCGCACAAACTCCAAATTCAATTGACTAAGAATTCACTAAAGGATTTCAATAATCCTACTATTTTTCTTCTTTTTTGATAAGTGACTTCAATAATCCTACTATGATTGAAGCATAAACTTTTTTTCAACCGCCTCTTTCTCGGGGATGCATTAGGCATCATTAGTACAGAAAATTGTCATTGGGAGACATTGTAGCTTTTGCTCTACCATAAATTTTATGCGATGCTCTTCCCTTTTTAGTCTTCCCCAAAAAATAAAAGGATTTAACTTTAAACTTCTTATTTTAGCCTTAATGACATGATTTATAGCCACAAAATTATCTGTATATGGTTCTAAACTACAAGTTTCAAGAGTCTTCCTTCCTATTCTTTTATAAACGTCGTGCCCAATCAACTATTTAACATAGAGGCTAAACTCTAATGCTTCGAGGCCAGCACTCAAACACACACTGTTCCTATAAGGCTATAATGCAAGTATATATTTATGCTTAAATTCAAATAATTTGTACTACACAACTACTTCAAATCCTAAATCCGCCTCTATTCCTACCACCACACATACAAAAAGAAACACACACATACACGCATAACAGAGAAAGTAACAGAAAAATGGAAACCTGAGGTCCGAACAAGAGAGGTGAAGCAGAGCGATGTGGACTTTGCGGAGGAGAATTGACCATTAAGTCAGCTGAAGCCACGCGCGTGCTCCGAGCGTGATCTTCACCAATATTTGCAGATTGAATATTACTGGATCTTCTTCCCGACACTTCATCACCACCGCCACCGCCTCCGTCAGCGACGGCGCTGTCTTCTCTCGCGTTCGCATTCCCCATGTCTTCACCAATAATGCTACTGAATATACATGTGTATGTAAATATATAGAGAGAGAAAGTAATAGAAGTCACGTTCTCTGGGTTTATATAGCATTCTGTGACTTATTAATGGAGAAGGTGAGATTGGAGATGGCTTAAAAAAATAAGGCACACTATTGTAGTTATTTACGGTCATTGCCCTCGATTGAGCTAAGAACTTTCTTTTAAGGTAAAAAATCTACATATTTACACATGCAACATACATACTTGTATTTTATATGTACATTTATTATTTTCTCTATATAATATTTTCACTTTCAGTTTTCATAGTATTGGGTCTTATTTACTGATTATTATTTTTGCTTTCTATCTATTTATTGGTTCGTGTGATGGTGTTATTATTTCTATGATTTTTATTGATGGTACTAATATATTGTCTCTTTTCGTCTTCTTGAGCCGAGGGTCTATCGGAACAGCCTCTCTATCCCCTCGGAGTAGAGGTAAGGTCTGCGTACACACTACACTCCTCAGACCCCACTTGTGAGATTTTACTGGATCATTGGAGTAATATTTTCATTTTAATTTTAACTATAAGATTAATTATTTAATTTGGTAAAATCGACAAGTATTTACCTTTTTTCTTGATACTCCTGGTTTCTTGTTTGGTCATTTAACTCTGGGGCGAATCGAGTACTTTTATCTCAGATTTATGGGAACTCGGTATTTTTTTATACTAAAATGTACTAATTTAAATATGAAAACTCATAAACTTATAATTTTAAAAGTATAATATATTTACTACTATAAATTTTAAAAGTTGAATCTATCAAATTAAAATCTTGAATTTTTTTCAAACTAAATTAATCTATGAACATTCTACAAGCACAAGTGTAAATATTGAGTATGAGTAACTTTTTTTTAAGAAAAAAAACAAGTTGATAAGCAGAAAAGGGCAGAGATGGAAAGTGAGAAGAAAGAAAGAAAAAACGAAAAATGGAAATTTAGAGGATAAATATGGATGACGTGGAAAGATCATAAACGTTGACAAAGGATAACTACAAAATGGAAAGTGGAGATTCGCTGAAATTTAGTGTATGTACAAAATCGTCAAATCAAAGGTACTTTTCGGCGTGCTTATATTATCCCCTTTAGACGTGCTTTTTACATATGGTCACTAATATTTTTTTTTACCTAATTAAATATTTTGAGTCCAAAAAGATTATATTTTGATTCCGGACTCCGATAGTGACACCCCCAAATATATGTAGGCGATTAATAATGTGGAATATGCCACAAAGTTATCCTCGAAAGGGAATAGCTCTTTCGTTGATCCTGAATTTAAACTTACAATTTATATGATTTATTGGATTCAAAATTAAGTATTTGTATTTATTTACTTAATTCTTAACATGTATGATTCCAAGCAAAGTTATTGAGTTCAAATGAACCTATAACTTTTTACACCCGCCCCAGGCTCTCTCCGTAAAATATCTTTGCAAGAATGTGTCTCTTCTTGCTTCCAAATTACTAGTTTACACAGGCAGTGGCAAACCTATCCGAACATTTTCAACACAATGGACATAGAGGGCAGCCCGGTGTACCAAGCTCCCGCTATGCGCGGGATCCGAAGAAGAACCGGATCACAAGGGTCTATTGTATGCTGTCTTACCCTGCATCTTTGCAAGAGACTATTTTCACAGCTCGAACCCGTGACCTCATGGTCACATGGCAGTAACTTTACTAGTTACACGTAACCTGGTGTACTAAGCTCCCACTATGCACGGAGTCCGAGGAAGAGCCGGACCACAAGGGTCTATTGTACGCAACCTTACCCTATATTTCTGTAAGAGGTTGTTTCCACGACTTGAAGCCGTGACCTCCTGGTCACATCGCAGCAACTTTACCAGTTACGCCAAGGCTCCCTTCGAACTAGTAGCTGGCATTAACAGCCAATAATGTGAAATATGCTAAAATTCATGACACTACGTAGCACAACATTTGTAACGAAGAAAGGCCCCTAGAGGACAATATTCTATTTGTTGGCAATCATAAATTCAAAAGAATTCCTACTTCAAAAGTAAAAGTACCATGACTGGAAGCAAACATGCCAACCAACAAGATTTATGATCTATGACTGGTTGAGTTTGTAGCACTTCTAACAGTATTCCAAATTTGGACAACCGAATTTGCAACACGAGGGAGCACTTGAAGAAGGCCACCAGCGGCCAATCCGATGGCAAGGGTTTGAGGGTAGCCAGGCTTGGAGTCAACTTTCATATCAAGGCTAAGAAGTCGAGCATTTATGACATCAAGTTTTCTGGAGGTTTCGGATGACATGTTCCTATTATTGCGATTCTTGTCATTTCGAGAAGAGCTGACCATCCTGAAGAGAGCACCCTGGAGATCGTCAATAACCTTAAAGGAAGCTTCTTGGGAGTCCATACCTTGCGATTCATAGTGTGATACAAGCTCTTTCGGGCTTGGCAACTTTCTTGTCGCCTTCTTTTTGCTGCTCTCGTTATTGTTGCTGGCATTCGCAGTATCAATCTCTTTCATCTCCTCCTTCCCATTTTGAGGTGGTTGGGAAGATTTTGCCATTATCTACTTATATTTCTCCTCGTGCTCTCCCTGATTTCAACAGTTTCAGATTAAGCCTCTGCAACTGGCAGAAAGAAAATTAATAGAAAGGGGCTAGCGCTGCAATTATAAAACTCAAGCAAATTGAAGCATAGCAATGAAATTAGTACACCAGCCAAAACAAATGTCTGAAAACAACTCTCTGTAGGCAACAAATCATATTCCAGGTAAGAATGTGTAATACAAAAGAAGTAAGGTCTCTTAACATATTTCTAGGATTTAATAAATGACTAACTACTTAAATAAATAGACAGGTGAAAGTTCTCACTGACATACAGTGAGCAAAACTGCAGACATAAGCGAGGCCATGGATAAAAAGAACAGGAAAGAGCGCAGAAAAAGATAAGATACTGTAAAACCCACTCACAAAGTAAGAGCACAAGCCAAGTGACTACAAAAATCAGATTCTCCTTTTTCTTTTTCTCTGAACACGATATGAACTATGCCTACGAATCAAAGCAGATTATGTAAATACAATCGGCCCAGCTCCTTTGATTTAAAAAGATAATGCAGGACAAGTAACAAGCCCAACTAGTCTCGTATTGAGGTCGATTGACATTTTGAATCTAAAAAAAAACATTTTTCACCAGCAACCAGTATGGCAGTTGATCAGCCTTTACCCCCTCAAACAACTCATATATTTCACCTTGTAATGAGCAGACATGAATTGTTGCATAAAATATTTTAAAAATACTTAATACAAGTGCTCCACTGAACCAGTCAATAAAGTCACGAGATCACAAGATGCCCCATCTAAAAGCTAACTTCCACTTGACTCATGAAAAAAAGAGGCCACACACAGAGGGGAACAGCAGTGAAATTGAATTTGATCGATTATAAATGCTAAACGAAATTCATCTTAGTGTTATTTTCTTGCAGGCACAGCATGAAAAATATCGCCAAATATTATTTCAAAATTTTAAACCAAATCTATGGACAACAGGATTAACATTGGCTTTCAGCTTCCTTTGGAAATGACTACAAAATTGATATAATAAGGTGAGCTCACCATATAGAAGTTAACAAGCATTTAAAAATACTGCATTTCTAAGACTATTATTCAACTCAATACTCCCTCTGGATCATTTCTTCCACTAGGGACATAGAAGTACCAGAGCGGCAAAACATGCCTGTGCTGTATTCAACCAGGAAAGAAGAAAACTTCCTTTGAACGTAGTTGCAAATTAAGGTTGAATCCATGAAACTTGAGCAACTAAAAGTGAGCAAACCTATGCTCATTAGCCAGGAAAATAAAGAAAATTAATCTGTATCAAGCCACAATAGGAGAGAGGCTCAACATTAATTTTTGTCCATTTCTTTGTTCATCAAGATTTTTCTACAGGAATCAGCAGGTATACAAATTAAAACATTCCTCAACCACAAAAGATTTAAAACCTATACAGGATACTATAAGGAGTACAATCATACATAAGTGTAAAATACAAACCCAAATCAGTATAAGTCACAAGGTACCAAATTTAAAGAGGTACTGGCATATATATCTGTGCCAACAAGAACGGACACATAGAGATATGATTTCATTACTAGAACTGGAATGAGAATAATTACACCGCAAAAGACATGAGCTTTCCACATGTGAAAGGCATTGAAAAAACAGAAAACAAAAAAGGAATAATCAGAAGATCAATCAATCAATCCTACACTAATAGTCGACTATTTGAATACTCTATTTCCATTCTGCTTCTTGCCAACAGAAAAAGGTCACATAGATATAAGACTCCATTCATAAGAATCGAAAAGGGAATAGTTAGACGCGTTAGACCTTAAAAGACGTGAGCTTTCGGCACGTCAAAGACGATGAATTTCATATCAGCCCCTTAAATATAAGATGAACACACTTGCTACATTGAGCTTGAAAAAGAAAACAAAAGAATAATCAGAGAGATCAATCAATTATGCCTCAATCCAATACTAGTAGTAATCCACTATATGAATACTCTATTCCCATTCTGCTCTATTCACCCTCACTCGATTCGCCATGCAGCACACGCCTGAGTGAACACTTCATAATTAATTTAATGTTTTAATTCAGAGCAACCAACAGAGTGATAACTCGAAATAAGGACTATAAAGTAGAAAGATGCCAAAAATCAACTTTGTAAGCAAGCCGAAAACAACAACATACCCGATACGGTCCCACAAGTAGGGTGTGCGAAGGGTAGTGTGTATGCACACCTTACCACTGCCTTGTGAATGTAGAGAGCTAATTTCCGATAGACGCTCAAGAAAAGCATGTAAAGAGAAGAATCAAAGCCGAAAATAGAAGAGTAATATAAACTTTTACAATGTCGACTCTTTATAAAAATTGAAACTTTTTCTTTTTATGGAGAAACTAAGCAATACACTTACACACCTGACGACTATGAGCATAATTATGGCACACTCACTGCACACACACACACACAAAAAAAAAAAAAAAAAAAAAACATATATAAGAAGAACATTTAAGCATTTTATATGTTTATAACAAGTCAAAGTTAGTACAAGATTATACATTTATACAAAATTAATGTTTCACTGATATTTCCCGTCCACTGACTTGAAATAATCTCTTAAAAACAAGAGAGGGGTCAAAAAAACTCGACACCCTTTTGGCTTCAGATATAGAACACCATACCTGTGAAAACCATTGCCGGAGAAAACCGGGGGGTGTGGGGGGTGGGGAGGGGGGAGGAGTATAAAGAACCGCTGAAGCTGCAGCCTGCAGGTAGGGGATAAGCGGAAGGGGGGTTTTGTGAGAGGGAACTGAAAATATTTGGGGGCAAATTGCACTTTCTTTCCTTCTTATGTTAGCTTGATTTACATATAACCCCTTGTAGTTTTAATATATGTATACTGGTCCACTGATCAAAAGTTGGCTTGATAATTGGCTAGCGTTTGGCCATAGATCCCAAATTTATTTTGAAAAATCTGATTTGGGTGCAGTTTGGTTTGAAGATGAAAATGTGTTTGGACATACGTTTTCAAAACATATTTTCCAACTTTATTTTGGAAAAACATGTATATAATTCCCAAGTTTTGGGATTTTGGGATTTGAAATTTGGCCAAAATATGAGCAAAATTTATGGCCAAACATGAGTTTTGAGAATAAATCTCAAATTTATTTTGACAAAACTCATGGCCAAACGGGGCCTTGAAATACTACTCCTATTGAAGCTTGTTTGGAAGGTTAGTACCTATTGTATTGGATTGTTACTTTAAAAACAAAATTTGTCTTGATTGCTACTTAAATTTTATTGTATCATATCATTAAATCCGTCGTTACACAATGACGAAAAGTGCCATCTTATATAACGAACAATTTGATGTGTGATCGAATTGTTACCTTGTCTTTTTCTCTCATCTTGCCCTTTATTATTATTAAATATTCTTTCCTTTTTATATAACAATTCTACCTCGTACCATTCTTTTTCTTTATAATATTGCAAGTTTATTCTTCATATTGCTGGTGCTTGACTTTCATGAAACGACGGCAAACGATACAATCTATCCAAACATTATATTTATCAAACGATACAGTACAATATAAAACAATACGATATGATACATTATAAAACGATACGTAACAACCATTCAAACAAGTTAGGAATATCATGCAATTTGAGTAGATTTATTTCAACTGCCAATGAAAATATATGGAAAACCATTTGTCCAAGTAATTGATCTGACGAGTCAATTCTCAGCATTGAAAGAAAATAAATAACAAAGATAATAATCAAATGTTACATGAATCATTTGTCTTTGACGTATTCATGTAGAAAGGTCCGACACGAGTACGAATACATAGTCTGAATTCTTCAAAATACACTAAAATTTTAACTGGACGTGCTCGTATTGGATACTTAAATAAACGCGTACCCAATACGTACCCGTTCACTAGTCCATGTAACATGGCTCTCACTCACTACTAATTTAGCTAACAACAACGACCCTGTGTAGTCCCACAAGCTAATTTAGCTAACTCCAACTGATATAAAATCATACAACTTTTTACAAATATATTACATTCTCTGTAACTAGCTAGTTGTCTACCCAAAGATACATAGGTCTACCAACAAGCTATTGGCTTCAGACCATGTAAATATACAAACTAACACATCCTCTTTAGTCAGGAAGTGAAGTAGCAATGGAGCTTATAATTCCAAGGACATAAGTAACCTCTGTTCTTTTGATAGAGACGACGAAGCTTCTTCCACAATCTGCATAGAATGACAGATCAAGTCAAAAGACTCGCCTCTTTTATACATCAAAGAACTATTTATCAAACAGAATAAGATAAACGAAGTAAGCATTTTCAAAAAAAAATCAATTTAACCGGCTATAGCAAGTTATTACTCTACTATCCAGGTTATTGTATCTGCTTTGATAACAGATTCTCTACAAAGAGTTACCTCTTATTGTAGGCCTAACCTGATGGTGTAAAAAACCTATATACCGTCAGTCCACAAAACTTGAACCGGGTATCAGAAGCACAAAAGGCTCATTTCACATAGATTACTATGTTTTAACTTTTTTTCTCCTTGACCGGGTGCCACTATTAAGGGCTCGTTTCATATAAATTACATTAAACTCTTTTTGCTTCTTAAACGAGTAAAACTGGCAACTAACCGGTACAACCAGAATACATCTCCAAGTGAATTTATGTAGAGCATAGATCATGAATTATGAGGCTGAATACAAACAAGGCTTCATACATTAAGAAAGTGTTCATAAAGAACAAAGGTCAAACTAAGTGTAATCATAATCTATTGTTTGAAGTGACAAGGAGGAAATCACAAAATAGAACTCCATGAACAGCTGTTTTATGCTATACTATTTCTACTTTTTGAGCATGACGTGTTGCCACGTGACAAGATAAAATAGCTCCTATTAGCCGGGAAATTCGGGTTTCTCTTATCCACTCAGTCTCATGTTGTGACAACCCAAAAGGGGTCATCACCTGTTTTAAATGAATTCTGTGCTTCTGAGGCCTTAAAAACCTCAGTTAGATTCGCCTCGATTTGCGTGCGCAGTCCGGGCGCGTAGCCAGAAAGCTTAAATATGAAATTCTGTGAAAAATGCTAAGTTTTGATATTAAAATGAATAAATTTGACTTTGGTCAACTTTTTGGGTAAACGGACCCGGACCTGTGATTTGACGGTCCCGGAGGGTCCGTAGGAAAATATGGGACTCGGGCATATGCCCGGAATCGAATTCCGAGGTCCCGAACCCGAGAAATGAATTTTTAAAAGAAATTATTTTTATGAAATTGTTAAGGAAAGATTGAAATGATATTTGATTGGAACGTGTTGGTATCGGACCCGTATTTTGGTTCCGGCACCCGGTACAGGTCTTATATGTGAATTAAGATATTTCTGTGAAATTTGGTTGAAAACGGACGTCGTTTGACGTGATTCGGACCTAAATTGGAAAATTTAATGTTTTATGAAGTTTGAAAGAATTCTTGGATTTTGAGGTTTGATTCGTTGTTATTGAGGTTATTTTGGCGATTTGATCGCAAGGATAAGTTCGTATGATGTCATTGAGTTAGTACGTATGTTTGGTTAGGAGCCCTGAGGGCTCGGGTGAGTTTTGGATAGGCGTCGGAGTGTTTTTGGACTTAGAAAATCTGGTGTTTTTGCTGGTTGCTGGTGTCCAGGTTTTTGTTCTATGCGATCGCATTGATTCTTCCGCGATCGCATAGAGTTAATTTGGTAGTCATCAATTTGCTCTATGCGATCGCATTGATTCTTCCGCGATCGCATAGAGTTAATTTGGTAGTCATCAATTTGTTATATGTGATCGCATTGATTCTTCCGCGATCGCATAGAGTTAATTTTGGTAGTCATCAATTTGTTCTATGCGATCGCATTGATTCTTCCGCGATCGCATAGAGTAAAAATCCGCCCAGTTATTTAAGCTCAAAAACAGAATGCATTACGGGGAATTGGCCATTTTTCATAAACCTTTCCTTCTCCAAAGCCCTTAGGCGATTTTTGAAGCTCTTCTTCACCATAACCTCTTGGGTAAGTAATCTTTAACTTATTTTCTTCCATTTTCATCAACATCTATTAGATTTCTAGGCTTAAAACATGGAATTAAAGGTAGAAAATTAGGGATTGGGTAGAGTTAGGGCTTTTTGATTTTTCTTGATTTAGACCTCGTTTTGGGGTCGAATTTGAAAACAAATTGTATATTCGGGCTCGTGGGTGAATGGGTGATTTGATTTTGGTCGAACTCGTGTTTGACCAAGCGGCCGGGTCGATTTTGAGTTTTGAAAAAATGATTGAAAAGCTATAATTAGGCATTGGGTTCGAATTGTTTAGCATTATTTGATGTTATGAAGTCATTATTGTATAGATACAATTGATTTGGAGCCGAATTCGAGAGGAAAGGCGGTTTTTGAGGATTGAATTGGCCGTGGAAGTTTGAGGTAAGTGTTTGGTCTACCCTTAGCTTGAGGGATTAGGAGTTGAGTCCTATTTGCTATGTGATAATTGTTGAGTACGACGTATAGGCATGGTGACGAGTATCTATACGTTGGTGTCAAGTATGACCGTGAGTCTTATATTGTGATTTTCATGATTTCGTTGTATTCTTCATGCGTTGGTGATAATTTCTAATTGTTGTGAAAAGTTTGTGGAAGGAATTGAGACCTTTGAACATTTTGGAGCATTGGCTCGAGTTATATTATGAATTGTGAAAGTATATGAGATGGTTGAACCCTTTGGAGCGTTGGCTCAAGTGGTAAAGTGAGTTATGAAGTACAAGTGAAAGATAGAGAAAGAGTTATTGAAATTTTTCCTTGCCGGGATTTAAATATTTAATTGTTGTTCCCTTGCCGGGATTTAATTATTTACTTGTTGCTCCCTTGCCGGAATTTAATTGTTAAATCGTTGTTCCCTTGCCGGGATTCCTATATGTTCTTGTTGATTTCCCTTGCCCTTGTTTGTGATTGTTGTTCGGGTGAGGAAGAGTGTTAAAGCACGAAGGGTGATGCCGTGCATTGTTTGCTATTGTGAGGAAAGAGTGTAAAGTACGAAGGGTGATGTCGTGCCGCACGATGTACCATTCCGTGCCAATTCTATTGATTATATGTGAGGAAAGAGAGTAAAAGCACGAAGGGCGATACCGTGCACTTGTCTTTGATTTCCTGATTCTTGCTGATAATTGAGTTATGTTGTCCTTTACTTTTATTTACTGAATTTCTTGTTGTTATCGGTTCAAGTGCATTAATTGTCTTATTCCACTATTACTATTACTGTGATTCTTTATGTTGGCATTTTCCTTTATTGTGTTACTTGTTATTATTGGCTCGAGGTATCCTTGCGCAACATTATGCTTTGAATTTATGCTGTAATTGCTACCTGTTTATGTGACTTAATTGCTAGTTGCTACTTGACATTTAGCGTACTAAATATTAAATTGCCTATTTGCTCCTTAAATTCCATAATTAATTGCTACTTGTCATTTTTTATTTTCTTCAGTGAGTCATAATTATTGTGTACTTGTTGTCTTATGAATTCGTATTAATTGTTGCGTTTGTTGGAGTAAATTTCATTTGGAAGAACTGTTGATTTAATGAAATGGGAGCGGGTGGTACGCCTACCACGAGGTTTAATGAAATGGGAGCGGGTGGTACGCCTACCACGAGATTTAATGAAATGGGAGCGGGTGGTACGCCTACCACGAGATTTAATGAAATGGGAGCGGGTGGTACGCCTACCACGAGATTTAATGAAATGGGAGCAGGTGGTAAGCCTACCACGAGATTTAATGAAATGGGAGCGGGTGGTACGCCTACCACGAGATATAATGAAATGGGATCGGGTTGCACGCCTGCAACAAGATGTGAAAAGGAAGTGAAATCTGCCTTTGTTTTCCTTATTCTTGCTAGTGGTTGGATTTTGATTCCCTTATGGTTCTCTTGATATTTTGTTTTACCTGTTATTCCCCGAAGCATGTTTCCCCCTCCCATCCTTACTTGCTTATACCTGCTTTACTTTCCGCTGTATATTATATAACTGCACAGGTTTATTTGGTAGTCTGGTCCTAGCCTCGTCACTACTTCGCCGAGGTTAGGCTAGGCACTTACCAGCACATGGGGTCGGTTGTGCTGATACTACACTCTGTGCTCTTTTGCATAGATTCAGGCCCCGGACAGCAGCAGTAGCTCGGGAGCCAGCCTTCAGTTCACTGAGACATCGAGGTAGCCTTGCACGCGTCCGCAGGCCCGGCGTGTCCTCTATCTTATATTTTATTTTGTTATCTCATGTTTTCGAGACAAACAGTGTTATATTTCTTTCAAACGATTGTATTTAGTACTCTTAGTAGTCCGTGAATGTTGTGACACCAGTTCTGGGTAAAGGCACATGTGGATTTTTCCTTATTATTTGGTTTATATCGTTTAAGTCTTCTGCTAAATTACAAATTCCGCTGTTGTTTAATTATTTATTTCCTGTTAATTAAATTGGTAAAAATGGATTTTAAAAAAAAGCATTTATGGATTCTAGATGTGTGGCTTGCCTAGCTTCTACGAGTAGGCGCCATCACGACCCCCGAGGGTGGGAAATCCGGGTCGTCACACATGTGGCTTTATTTCCATAAGTTTCGGCATTCCATCTGGCGTCCTTCATATTCCAACTCAGTTTCTATAAAAAAATGTGCCAAGAAAGAGTTTAATTTGATAAACATAAACCTTCATTTTCGGATCCCTCACAACTGAAATTGGATAGCTTAACAGTCTATTAACAATGTTTTACGGTCACCAATAGCACTGACTTCAACTCTTGGGATGAATATGAGGGATACAACCTAGACATTAAGATGTACGAAAAGAAAAAACACACTAACGAAAACAATCGTTCACTTATCATAAAAGAAAAAAAAAAGGCTAATAAAAGATAATAATTCACATACAATATACTGCACTACACAATAGCAATAAGATGCTCAGTATATGGAAAAATGGATTGAAAGCTAACCTTAAAGCCAGTCTTTTTGTATAGTTCCTGGCCAGGTATGTTGTCTGCATTTACATGAACAAATAGTTGCTTGAAACCTGCTTGTACACGCAGAAAATAAGATTAGAAGTAGTTCAGCAAAATTATTAAGAGGGACGGAAATTCTGAACAGGCATTATGAAGAGCACATTAAAAAGTTTAAAGCTGAAACAAGGCACCTTGTAAGGCGGCCGCATCAGCAGCCAAATGTATCATATTTGAAGCAATACCCTGACGTCGAGCAAACTTTGCAACACAAACATTTGCAATGTAAGCGTATTTATGTGAATCAAAGGGATCTTGACGTGCCAATATAGCAGATAACCTTTTGATTTCCTGGAGACAATGAGAGGAAAAGGAATTCAGTGGGTCCAGCACAACCCAGTACACATTTATCTCCTCTTCAACAGCAAGGGAAAAATACAGCTCAAGCTTGTTTTCTTCCCTTTTTCCTATTGAATTTTTTTTTTTTTTTTTAGGGGGGGGGGGGGGGAAGGGGGGTAAGGGGAAGAGAGAACACAATGAAAAAGACACAAACAGAATGACTTTGACCAGAAAAAGAAACAAAAGCAGGTAGGCATCCCCACTATTTGAACAGGACAACATACGCAAAGTTGCAATAGATTCAAATGCCACTTGTCGAGTCAAACAGTTCACGCCAATCACAGCGCAGAATAAAAGCAGATGCATTACAATTTAACATTCAACTAAAAAAAATTTAAGTTGGTACCCCTGGGTATCTCTCCCTTTGTACAAATTGTCGGATTGTCAGGTCCAAAGTTCCCACCACGCTGTTAAGTATTGTTCTTCTAACATTTTTCTCTTCCTTTTTGACCTGAAACATTTGAAGGCTGAGAAATATCCAATATAACTATCAACTTTTGAAAAGAACAATATCACATAACAATCATCTTACATACATGAAAGAAAATATCAAATTCTAAAAGAATAAATATCACATAACAATCATGTTGAGTACATAACAGACGTTCTCAAGTATGCTTATTACACTGAAGATTATATTTTGTGTAAAGTAGAACTCGTTAAGAAGATGTCAGCACTTGGAAGAAGCATTAGGCCACTTGGCTCAAAGTGGTGAAGTTTAATTGCTCAAAGGAGTAAGAATCTTCTTATCAAAATTCAAAATGTAGGAATAAATTTAACTTTTTTATCTGATAGGTGGTCTATCTGGTTCAAGGTTTAAACAGGATATTTCATTTTGAAGTTTTCGTGTTACTTCCTAGCTGGAATTCATTGGCAACATCCAGCACAATCTAACCGTATTCATTCCAAGTGAACGAAGGAATTGCTCAAAGGAGCAGACCTAAGCACTTTTGCAGTTTTTTTAATTGGAAAATAGGTGTTAAGTTCAGAAGCAGTTAACTCTTGTCCAAGAAGGAAATTTGTGAACACGTACCAAATAGTGATAGCCTGAAAAATGTTTCCTTTGCTCCAGATAATGTAGTATTAGTATAAGACTACTTAGGTAGTTGACAGCTTAATATGACATGAAGTGGTCTCATCTAACGCAAAGGCGGCAGGAAAAGTTAAGTTGTTAGCTTGGTTTGTCAGTCTTTTGTATGAGGTACTTAATTTCTTCAGCCTATGAACCAGCACCTAAAGTCACCAACTTCAATTCAGCTATTTGCATATAATAAATCAGAACCATGACTAGCACTGGCTACAGAGAAATTAGAGATGAGTCCCAATATTAAGGAAAAAAATCTCCATCAATACTTTCTACCAACAAAAATTGAAGAACCTTAGAATCTATGATATCGGCAACAGACGAAAGATTGACAGGCTAGACGCAAATCACTACATTTGAAATCAATGGTAAAATGGAAGTCATTCTAAAAATTGGGATGCCATCTAAATCAACTATGACTAACCAGTAGCAACTTGTGCATAAGCAAACCTAAGGAAGGATAAGGAAATTATCTAGAAGCCACTATACGTACCGCAACGAAACAAAAGCACTTCAAGCAATTTCCATCCTGACCAGAACATCTTCTCTTTAAAGCATAAAACTCCTGCACACAAATAGTGGAACAAAAAGAAAAGCAAAGAAAAATGAGGGTTTTAAGCAATACTAGCGGCAGAAATTAGAGCAACATGCGATGATCAATATTTATGCAAATGGAGACGAACATTACAGTAAAGGTGTTGCTATTTATATATACCAATATATGTCATTATCAAATGTTACATGTCTAATCAAAAGCAAGGTCATCAGCCACGTGAAACACCTTTTCTCAAATTAAAAATACCAACTTCTGTCCCAATAGCGATCCTAGAAAAAATATTTCATTTGTTGGCAGTGAAGCTCGACGTCAAATGAAACTTATAGTCCCAAATGTTAAATATTACGCTATTCGAAGTAGGCAAAAATCTGTTATCCTCTTTTGTCAAGTCTAAGTAAAATCGCATAAGCACTGAAAATGCAAGCTCACATCATCTTACATGTGAATTTTGCCTAAAGCTTTTACAGAAACGGGCTTCTTATAGCAGAGGATACAACTTCCATTTGTCACCGTACAATTACTGAAACTTCAGCCTCACGCTACTGATACAAACCACGAGTTGGCATGAGAAGAATAGCTCTCAGAATAAGAAACTGTTTATGATAAGGAGCTCTCACACTAAGAAATAGATATACTGCAGTGATCTCTATATGTGTTTCATCGAAATATGTGAGGGCCCGCTGAAGTTATTTCTAATTGGCCAACCTAAAGATATAGATAAAAGTTATGATAGGACAGACCATTGGAGCTAAGCCATGAGACGGGGCAATTTTTTAAAACAACTCAGTAACTGCTTAATGTTATTCTACTGAAGTCGTAGGGAAAAGGGGGAAATGTTTGGTGGTAAAATTTAAACTTTTAACCAAATAAAATTTAAACCGCTAACAAACAAAAGTTTTTTTTTTTTACTGCAACTGACCTGTTCGGCATACTTTCTTTTATATGCGTCAACATGCCTAAAATTAGCAAAAATACAGTTAATATTTACCATATAATAACTCAGACTTACATCTAGAAAACAATTTTAAACTAGTCCTAATTATCTGCGGGACAGGTGATAAGAGCAAGCTCTAACCTCATATAGGACACAGATTCCCAATGAGCTTCTGCCCGTAGCCAGGCTGCCGTCTACCATTGACAATAAGACAGAGAAACAAGAAAATACGAAATACTTTTAGGAAAAGTAACAAAGAAGAGCCGTGACATTTTTATTTAGAAGATCATAGAAGCAGCAGAACAAACCCAATATTCTTCATCCAGCACGACCTCACGAGCAATGAAACGACCAAAATTCCGCTTTTGCAATCCACAGTACCCGTCATCAGTCTGCTGCAGCCGGTTAAAAGATAGCTCGGGTAACTTCGCATTGTCCTGCTTTGACAGGGGTGTCTGCCAGATACTTTGGTCGTTATTGCAATGTACTTCAATATTTTTCCATCTATCATATGAAACGGGAAAAGCCTCCCTAGGAACAAATTGGATACCATCAGAGAGAAGAGAAAAGGCAGAAGTTAGATGGTTTTTTAGATGCCGAAAAGAATATAGCTCAATAAATCGTTTGCCTTTCATAGGATGAAGAAGAAGATATCTTTAGAACTTTAGCCTCTTTTCTTGGCATGTTCTTGACAACAACATTATCCCCAAAAACAAATTTAGAGATTTTCACATACACTGCACAAATGTTCAATAACGCGTCAAACTAGTATCAAGCGTATTATAAAAAATGGTCCGGCAACCCAACCTTAATTATTTGGAAACATAAAAGCACTTAAAATAACTTATTTGCAACTACTCTGTTTGCAATCTGGTTAAGAACCAATTTTATTCACAAGAATACCATTAGCTTCATGTATATCCCACAAATTTGATTTGGGATTATATAAACCGCAGACTAGTTTGGGTCGGCTATATAAATCTTCTATGACTACACAACTCCATTTGACCCATTTCATTCAGAATCACAAATAAAAGAGTCAACTTCATTTACAAGCAAACATTTAAACGTATTAAAGAGATACCAAATTTCAGAAAACAATTAGCTGCATATATATCCACCAATTAAATTTGGGTATTAAGTAAATCACTAAATCCCGAACTAGATGGATTCAGCTATATAAATCTTCTATCTATTCCACTCCATTGGACCAACTTCATTTAGAATCACAACTAAAAAACCAACTTTATTTACATTCAAACCTTTTAAATAAATAGTACCAAGTTCTAAAAACCCATCATCTTCATATATATCCACCAATTCAATTCCTGATATTAAGCAAATCACAAACTAGTTCAGGCCGGCTATATGAATCCTCTATATCTATTTCACTTAATTCAACCCATTTCATACAGAATCACAAATTACAAAAACAAACTTTATTCAAAATCCAAACATTTAAACAAATACTAAGTTCTAAAAAAACCAGCAGCTTCATATATATTAACTAAATCACAAACTAATTTGGACCCATTTAAAAAAGAACATCATAATTACCTGCTAAAAATGTTGACAACAACAAGGGGTTTATTTTTCCCTTGTTTAGAGAAAACCCAAGTAAATTGAGGCTGTTGAAGTTTGTATTGAGGCAAAAATTTACTTCTCAGCTCCATTTTTTTTTTCTTCTTTTCCTTTTTCTTGTTGAAAAAAATGGGAAAGATTCAAACTTTTTTGTTAAGATCCTAAGAAAGAGGAGAAGAAAAAAGAGTAAAGGAAAAAAAAGAGAGGGTCAACATTACTATTTCTTGTGTAGGTACTATCCATTTGTTCCGGGAAAAATTAGGGAAAGAGAGAGAAAAAATAAATAAATGGGATAAATATATATCCACTTTATCCACTTTCCTAATTTTTGTAGGGTCTATGTTGGCCCCACATAATGATATTTTAATGCAGCCAATGTGGATTGATTTTCTGATAATCCCTCCAGTTTTAATTTAGACGAAGTAATTTGATACGACATGGAATTTAAAAAAAAGAAAAGACTTTTAAAATATGTAGAGTGCGTTTGGTACGAAGGAAAATATTTTTCGAAAAATATTTTTCAATTTTCCCATATTTAGTTGGCTTAAATATTTTGGAAAATATTTTTCTTATAAAAAAAAATATTTTCTTTATCAAGAGAAGGGAAAACATTTTCCAAAACTCCTTCTCAACCTTCCCCACCCTCACCAACCCACCCACCCCTCTCTCCAAAAACGGCTTCTTTTTTTATCAAATTTTGTTTTTCTGTTACCACCCACCCTACTACCCCTCCACCCCACCCCCACCCCCACCCCCACCCCTACCCCCTCCCACAACAAAAAAAATTTACCTTATTTTCTTTTTTTGCAATTTCAAATTTCTGTTTTTTCGTTTTTCTGCACCACCTAGAGGTGGGCATCGGTCAGTTCGGTTCGGTTTTGAATATTATCGGTTATCGGTTTAAAAACATCATAACTCAATAACCAAACCGATAAGATATTGGTTATCGGTTATCGGTTAATCGGTTATCGATCATTATCGGTTCGGTTATCGGTTTACTCGATAAGATAAAACAACTAAAACAATTTTGCAATATATAAAACTGTCGAGTTCTCAATTATCTTGAGCCAGAAGTCAAGAAATAGATCAGATTTCCGTTGTCTTTGACAACTTTCTGATGCATAAATATAGGATTACAAAGGTGGAATGGAATATGATTATATTGTTAATAAAACGTGGTCTTTGTATCCTTAAGAACAGTTAAACAAAAGTTTACTGCTTAGGATTCTTAATATTCCTTCAAAAAGAGAAACACTTGTTAAAATTATATGTGGATAATGCAACAGCACCAAATTTATACATTTCTTGTCAAAGCCCACTTCATTTCTCATAAAACAGAATCTCCAAAAACATTTAAAGACTAGACAAACGATTAGAACAAGATCTCAAACAATAGCAGCGCGCACACACACAGCACAACCCCCCCCCCCCCCAAAAAAAAAATCCAGAGCCAGAATGCTTTCAAACAAACTAAGAAAAAGATGAAGATGAAGCAACTAAAAACTTACACACCGGCCTGAGTCTTGACGGGCTGACTGGTGAGGGCGTGATGCGACTGACGAGTGACGCCAGCCTGAGTCTTGACGGGATGACTGGTGACTGGTGAGGGCGTGAGCCGTGGTGAGGCGGAGAACTGTTGAGGTTGGGCTGTAGGGGTGCGGCGGAAAAATTGAGAAACTGAGAAAGAGAAACTGACTTACTGAGAATTGAGAAAGAATAGGAAAAACCAATTATGAAACCCTAGTATATGTATATACTTAAGGGTAAACTAGTAATTAGTTAATTCTTATTGGGTTATCGGTTTTTACCCAATAACAAAATTGCAAACCGAGCCCGAACCGATAACCCAATTAAAAAAAAATTAACTGTTACCGAACCGTTAACCCAATAACCCAATACCGATAACCCAATAAATAATTAATGGTTCGGTTTATCGGTTTTACCCGATATATGCCCACCCTAGATTGGTGCAGTCTTCAGTAANAAAAGTACTTTTTTTTTGTAATTTCAAATTTCTGCTTTTTTCATTTTTTTTGCCCCCACCCCCAAAAAAAAATATTTTTTAAATCTATTTTCAGTTTTAGTTTTTTTTTTTTAGGTTAAAAGGTTCAAAATTTTTACAAGTTCAAAAGTTATGAGTTCGAAGGTTTATGTTTTTGGAAGTTTACGGGTTCGAAATTTCGCGGTTTCGAAAGTTTAGCGGTTCGAAAGTTTATGAAATTTGTGGATTAGGAAGGTTGTTGGTTTGAAAGTTTATGGCTTCATGTTTATTATATCTAAATTATTATGAATACTCTTGAGAAAGTCATTTTCCTTAATTTGCGTCCCAAACACCGGAAAATGAATAAGATTACTACTTGTTTTACAAAAAAATATTTTTTTGGAAAATATTTTCCACGGAAAATATTTTTCGTTATACCAAACACACCCGTAGTCTTAAAAGTTTAAGGGGTAAAAGCTTTGTGGGTCATGATATTTGTGTGGTTATAAAAGCTTCTCATTAAAGTTATTTTCAAATTTAGAAATGTGTCATTTATTTTAGAACCGACTAAAAAGGAAAGTACCTCACCTAATTTGAAACGGAGGGAGTAATAATTTTAGTGGGCGTTTGGACATAAGAATCGTAAAATTCCGAAAAAAAGTAAAAAAATTCTAGTGAAAATGGTATTTGAAAATTAGAGTAGGGTTTGGACATTAATATAATTTTAGGTTATTTTGAATTTTTGTGAGTGGTCTGAATGAAAAGTTTGAAAAATAACTTTTAGAGTTTTTCAAATTTTCGAAAAATTTTAAAATTTATCTTCAAGTAAACATTAAAAAATTTATGGCCAAACACTAATTTTAAATTTTTTTTTTTTGGAAAAAAGTGAAAATATTTTCATGGCCAAAAGGGCTCTTAAAGTTGTATTTACAATCGAAGCGGATAAGTACAAAGTAGTGACGGAATCACAAATTTAAATAATTGAGAAAAAACATAAAATAATCACATTTAAGATAACTTGCTTCAAATGAATTCTACTATTTATATAAATACAAAAGGTTGTTTTATCCTTTTTAAACTGTGTAATTTTTAGTAGAGGGATTTAATTTACCTAAAGGTAATATGCCCATTGGGGAAGGAACTAGTAAATATTGGACTTATACGAGTGTTTAGATAAAAAAAATAATTCAAAAAGACATAACTACTAGAGTGAATCTAGAAATAAAAGAATTTATTTACCTTTAAATTGATAACTTTTGACGTTTTCGTGTCTCTTCCTCTATACGTTTATTTTTTCTAAGGAAATTAGCAGCTATGTCTATTTATAAGTAACTTATTATAAAATTGGCTAATTCATAAAATATTACTAATGTTATCCAAATGTTACCAATATTAGCCAAGTAGCTATTTGTAGCAAAAAAAATTATTTTTTTTTATTTTTTTGAGTGAGTGTTATTAGAATAAATTGGGTACATCTTAAGGAGCTCGGATCTCAATTTTGGGATGATTTGGTAGAGTTTTGAGGTGGTTTGAATTAAAAATTCGAAATAGAAAATGAACATTAAAATAAAGTATATGTGTAGCACACTGTATACCACATATGTATCATATTTGTATTAAATATGTATCACGTGTATATCCATGTATACCTGTATGTGGGATACATGCGTGATACATGTGTCGTAGAAGAATTTGTTGAACTCGATTTTAACTACGAATTTTGATACCAAATCAGTCCAAATCACCTCCAATCTTCCTTAAATTTTGTATATTGACTCAGTGTACCAAAAATACACTGTGCAGGTAGGTAAAAAAATAAATTATATGTATATATACTATGTGTTGACTCCCCTTAATTTCCTGGTATATTTACTTTTATATATTTTGACACTTAATGAAGATTTTGCCTTCGTCACTATATTGACTCATCCATATATTTTCAATGCATTTCAACCATACCCATTGTTGATACCCAATTTTTCCCTAAGCATTTTTATACCCAAAATACTTCCAAAATAGCATATTGGTGCATATATAAGCACACCCAAGAGTTTTGGCATTTTTAACGATTTTTAAAACCAATTTATTGCCTATTTTAATACAACAAAATCCAATGATTATTCCCAAAATTATCATTTTTGGTGAATAATTCATTTTATTCTCACATTTACACCAAAATATAATTAAGGTATTTTTTTTTTTGCATATTTTTACGAATTCATTTGGTGTTTTTAACGCTAAATTGCACACAACTGCAATTATAGCCTATATTACGATTAATGGCATTTTTACACTTATAAAATTATTTCCAGTATTTTCAGATTAATGTTTATATATTATTAATTAGCTCAGTGCTTTTAATTTGTTTAAAATCATTTTTAACTATTTTTATATAAAAAATTAAAGGGGAAAATCGGCTATTTAACACATAGCCATTTCAATTGCAAATATAGCATCAATTTAATCCCCAATTAACCCCAACTCAGCCCAAAAAATACCCAGCCCAATTACCACTTGCAACCCGATCCATACCCCTTCCTATCATACCCAACCCGGTCCCCATTTAACCCATTTAAAAGATCAACGGCTCCCCTCTTCCCTTTCCCTTTTTAATTCAAACGACCCTAAAACCCTACCTCATTTTTCTCGACCGCCGCCTCTGAATTCCCTCCTCTCTCAACTCTCTCTCAACTCACCTCAAACCCTAGCCGCCGCCTCTCACTGAAACCCTAATCTATGGCTTCTCAGGCTCATCGGAGGCCTGGCCTCTCATGGCTTCTGCGTACTCATTTTCTAAAGGTCCTATGACCAGATCTTGAAGGGTTCCGACCAAGCCTTTGCTCGATGACTGTTCTCCGGTCGTCTTCAACCTTTGTCCGGCCAGTCATGGTTATTCGAGTTTGACCTTCGATTTTTCTGCTCAGATCGATGGTTTCCAAAGCCTTTTCATCGCCTGGGTTTCTTACGAAACCCTAATCTCTAAGGTTCCTTCGATTTATTTCTAGATCTGCTCCGGATCTATGTGTGTGTGAACCTTCTATGCATTTTTCTCGAGTCTCTTTAATTTTTTTTTTTTTTTTTGCTTTCAAAAACTCTTTATTCTTCAACTAGGGTTTCATGTTAAGTTATTTCGAATCTCTTCTCTGATTCTCGACATGTTTTACTGTGTTTTGTTAGTGTTGTTTTCTATCTGAGTTAGCATGTTAAAAACCCTAATTTTTGGGGATTTTGTTCGAGTTTCTTAGTCTGTTTGTTAATATTCGTTTGATTTACCTTATTTTTATCTGAGTTAGCATGTTGAAAACCCTAATTTTGGGATTTTGTTTGAATTTTTGTTTGTTAATATTCGCTTGATTTACCTTTCTTCTATATCTGAGTTAGCATAGTGAAAGCCCTAATTTTTGGGGTTTATCCGAGACTCTGAATCTGTTTATTCGTTTATCTACTTATCTCCTCTAAACTCGATTGATTTTCGAAAACCCTAGTTTCTTTGGGGACTATTCGATTTCTTTGAAATTGTTTGTGCAACTCGTCTGTTGAAATTGCAATGTGCTTCAATTCTCTTTTCTTCATGTGACTCTTTTGGTTCTGAGTTCTTACTACCTGTCAAACTCAACTATGGTTTTCACTCAACTCTTTGCATACTTCTGATCTTCTTCTCTATTGTTAAACACTGAAACTTGACTATCATGCTTCGAATGTCTTCTTTTTAGTTACTACTACATGCTGTTATTTGCCATAACTTGGCCTCACATGTCTATTACTTGTGCCCTTCATTTATATACTGAGTCCCTTCTGTGATTGATTCTCAAACTCGTGATTGATTTTCAAAACTTTTCCTTTGTGAAATTCTGATTTTTACTCGCCTGTTAAGGGGTAATTGATTCTTTCTCTTTGTTTGGCCTTACCAGATCCTTTCCAAAAATAATTACATTCCTGTACTTAGACTTAAACACCTATTGTATGATTTTACTGCTCCTTTTATGGCAACAACCATTCTGCTTAAAGACTGATTTTCTTTCCTTATCTTGACCCTGTTAGTATCCGTTTGAACAATAATCCCTTGATTAAAGGGAAGTCTTGTGTTAATTGATTCTGACTTGTGATTGTTTCCATATTTGTGTTAAAACTTTACTTATTACCTTATTCTCCACTCGTTTTCAAAATTATAAATACCCTACCCTCTTTTCTTTAAACACGAACAACTTGAGTTCAAAATATACACACTTACTCTTAAAACTCTCTCTTTCTTTACTACTACTTGTGTTGTTGCTTTACCTTTCTGCACTTTGCTTCTCTACTGGTATGTCCTAGTTAATTTACAAGCCTCAACAACAATATATTTTCTTTAATTACTCCAGTTTGTCATTCCTGTCTACTTCTACTCATGTTTCTGTAGTCAAGATATGTTACTAGCATGCTGTAATACGTTCCCTTGTAAATTAATGTTTATCTATATATGCACCCTGTCAGTCACTTGTTATTTATTTGCTACCTTATGAATCCCAAACCCGCATATCCCCTTATATGCTTTAAGTTATGGTCCAGAAACATGGCAATATTCGAAGTTATTGTCCATGGATATGAACTGGACCCTTTGGGCCCTAAGCTTTGTCAGTTTCCCATCCCCATTCCCTTATTGTGTGTGCTGAGTAACAGCTTTGGCCTGACAGTATTCTAGTTATTGCTCAGACCATAGCTTGACCTCCAGTAGGTCTTTACTCTCTAAATGTTTGGCCAACAGGTTTGGTTAGGGGTGTGCCAGTCTACTTTATGGTTGGGCATGACCACCAGCCTGCCTGGGTATTCCCTATCCCCTTTCTCTTATTGCACTTGCACTATGCTCTTAGAACTTAGGTTCTGCCCCTCTTGTGTAAGCCTTGCCTTGGGACCCTTGAGCTCCCTCTGAACTTGGACACATAAGGGCTAGCCCTTCCACACTGCATAACTCAACTTTCTGATTAACATCTTGGGTGTATGCCCTGCCTGGGGTTCCTGAAATCCCTTGGATCTCTGAAACACCCTACATGAGATAAGGCTTGGAAATCCGGATCTCGGAAGTGGATCAATCTCATATTATTAGACATTAAGTCTGAATTAGGCTGCTCGGATGTAGCTGATGATTCCTGATATACTTTTTTAATTCCAGTTTTATTTCTTTTGGGCTGTAATAATTTGTATAAACTCGGGGATTTAGTAAAAAAGGGGTATGGGGTTTACTTTTATGCACCAAGGGTAGAAATCATGCCTATAGGGATTTATTTATGATTTGTGCAACTCCACGCGTAGAAAACATGCCTATAGGATTCGACACTTAATTTCTGCAATAAAGCATATAGATATCATGCCTATAGGGTTAACTTCTGATTTCTGCAATTTCATACATAGATATCCTGCCTATAGGTTTTACTTCTGATTTCTGCAATTTCATACATAGATATCCTGCCTATAGGTTTAACTTCTGATTTCTGCAACTTCACACATAAATATCCTGCCTATAGGATTAACTTCTAATTGTTCTGCAAATTCACATATAGAAATACTGCTTATAGACTTCCTCATCTCTGCATATATAAGCGTCATCAGGCAAACAGTTCTAGGTTTAATAATAAAAGCTGCATATAGATACCATGTTCATAGGACTTTTGTTAACGTCTGAAAAGATGTCAAAAATCAATAAACATATAGAGAGCATGCCTATAGGAAATCTCGAATCTGAATAGAAGCTACGTCAACTGCTGAACTCGTATTGTTCTGTTAAAACTGGTAACCTTTTTCTATTATCAGTTTGCATTATTTCTAAAATCAGTAGACATCATGCCTAGTTCTATCCAACACTTAGACAAAAGGATTAATTAATCAATCAGATCGGTTTTAGTCAACTGCATTCGAGCGGGCCTAATGTAGACTTTTCGTCTAAAAAATATGCGTTGAACCAGTCCGCTCGTCGCATTATTTAATTAAGACCAAATCAGTACGTGTAAGACATGCTAAACTCTATGACTTTTATCTGATTTATGGAGGCATATTTGAGCCCTGTTTGCTTGTCTGCTTCCCCTTTATTTGCATTACGTGTTTTTGATTGACGCCTTAGCATTTTATCCTCTGAAAACTTCTAAAAAGCCCCCAAACCCCTCTCCCTTTAGGATTAGTAGTCCATTTGCCTCCGGGACTGATAGGATTGGGACGGGTAATAGCATGCAATAAGTAACGATACTATTCCGCGCTTTAATACCTTAACGGGGTAGGGAAGGGTAGACATGGAGATGATGATCACACGATAACACTATGCGTACAATTGGGTACCGGTGTTGTGTGGATGATCCATGTGATTTATAAACCTTGGACCCCCCCCCCTCCCTCTTTGTTATTTTTGTTCTAGAATTTTAAAAGCTGTTCAGTTTTCAGTTTCTCTTCTTTTACTTCAATTCTTTGCACCTATCATGAAAAATCTCTCTTTTAACTGTCTGAATTTTAGTATTGTTTCTCCTTAAACTTCCGTCTTTTTCACTTCTTTTAAGTTACTTGCATCAATTATTTGACCCCTTCCCCTTTACTCGTATATCTTTTCTTTAATTATAAACTACTTTCTTCCAAATTCTAGTATTTTTTAAACCTTTTGTACTTTTTATTTGCAACCATTATGTGAAAGTTTTCCTCGTATTTGCAATGCTTGCTTGTCTACTTGTTGTTTGTATTTAAATTCACAGTTGTAGCATGGCCGGGAACCACACTAGTGGATCTTGAGGGGTGCCTAACACCTTCCCCTCGAGATAATTTCTAGCCCTTACCCGAACTCTGGTTTTCATCTCAAATTCTTTCTTAAAGTGTCCTAATGCACTATAATCATTAGGTGGCGACTCTCCAAATCCAAAATCCAATCCCAAACGGGAATAGAGTTGTCTTTCCTAAAATGTCGTAAACCCGATTTCTCGCTCTTTGGAGGGAGGAAAAAAGGGGGCGTCGACACCCATTGAAAAAGATCATTTTTTGCTTAGATTTTTGAAACCTTGTATATATATATTTTTGTATTTCATTACCTTATTTGCTACCTCATCCATGAAATTTCCTTACCGTCTTGCATCTAATGTTGTTCTGATGACCCAAAAGGTCATCTTTTGTTTTAGAATCCGAATTCGGATTTCGAGGCCTTAAAAACCTCATTTTCTTTCTCCTCGATTTGCGTGCTTAGTCCGGGCGCGTTCCCGGGAAGCCTTTATGTGAAATTTGAGAAAAATATTAAATTTTGCCTTTAAAATTAATTAAGGTTGACTTCGGTCAACATTTTTGGTAAACGGACCCGGACCCGTGATTTGACGGTCCCGTAGGGTCCGTAGTAAAATAAGGGACTTGGGTGTATGCCCGAAATCGAATTCCGAGGTCCCTAGCCCGAGAAATAAATTTTTGAAGAAAATTATTTGCTGGAAAATATAAGGATCTTTAGAAATGGAATAGTGTGTGAACTCGTTGGTATCGGGCCCGTATTTTGGTTCCGAAGCCCGGTACAGCTTTGATATGGTATTTAAGCCGTGTCTGTGAATTTTGGTGAGAAACGGGACTGATTTGACGTGATTTGGACGTCCGGTTGCGAAAATAGATATTTCAAATGTTCTTAAAAAATCATGAGTTTTGGTGTTAAATTCGTTATTTTAGATGTTATTTTGGTGATTTGATTGCACGAGCAAGTCCGTATGATATTTTTAGACTTGTATGTATGTTTGGTTTAGAGCCCCGAGGGCTCGGGTGAGTTTTGGATAGGCCACGGAGTGAGTTTGGACTTAGAAAATGTGCTGTTGCATCTGATACCTGTTGCAGGCCTCTGATCTCGCAATTGCGTGATCAGGCTTCGTATGTGCGAGCTTCTCGGTCTTGGCAATTGCGAGGTTTTTATCGCAATTGCGAGGAAGACCTGGGCCAGCATAGTTCGAAATTGCGAACATATCTTCGCATTTGCGAAGTCATCAAGGAGGGGGAATCCTCGCAATTGCGACCAAAGGTTCGCAATTGCGACAATAGCAGACATGCAGCAGGTTCGCATTTGCGATGCCTGTCTCGCATTTGCGAGCTTTGCAATTGTGAAGCTCTGGTTGCAAATACGACATCTACAACTGATCAAAACATGACTTAGACGGGATTTCAACTCATTTTCTCAAAATTTCAAACCCTAAGCTCCCATGGGCGATTTTCCAAAGAAGAGTTCTTCCCCAAATCATAGGTAAACGATTTCTAACTCATTTCCTTCAATCTATTTCATCTTTTTACAAGATTTCATCACAAAATCTAGGGTTTTTAATGGGAAATTGGGTGTTTTTGGGTAGAATTTAGGAATTTCGAAATTTGGGGATTTAGACATCAAATTGAGGTCGAATTTCAAAACCAATTGCATGTTTGGGCTCGTGGGTGATTGGGTTATCAGGTTTTGGTCCGAACTTCGAGTTTCGACCAAGCGGGTCCGGGGTCGATTTTTGACCTTTTGGGAAAATGTTGGAAAATCTATAATCATGCATTAGAATTGATTTATTTGGCGTGATTTGGGCGGATTGGAAGTGGAAACTAAAGGAAAAGTGGTATTTGAGGCTTGAGTTTGACCGTGGAATCGAGGTAAGTGTTGTGGCTAACCTTACCTTGAGGGATTAGGTGTTGTTGTCCTATTTGCTACGTGTTAGTGGTTGAGTACAACGTATAGGTGTGGTGACGAGTATCTATACGTTGATGTTGAGTCATGGCATGCAAGTGAGTCTTATACTGTGACCGTTGTGTCTCTTATTACGTATTGTTCATGCTTAAACTGATTATTCCCCATGTTAAACAAGTCTTATGATATTTTCTTGGTATTGGATAATTGTTGAGTGTTGACTCAAGTTGAGACTTATATTGTAAAGTTAAATGTTGAAATGAGATTGGTTATTGTTGATTCCCTTGCCGGGATGTTATTGTTTCTACTGTTTGGGTGAGGAAGAGTGTAAAGCACGAAGGGTGATGCCGTGTACGATATTGTGAGTGAGTGTAAAGCACGAAGGGTGATGCCGTGCCATATTCTGTGAGTGTTAATGCACGAAGGGTGATGTCGTGCCATGATTATGAGAGTTAATGCACGAAGGGTGATACCGTGCCGTTTTTGTTATTTCTTATGGTGAGGACGAGGGTAAAAGCACGAAGGATGATGCTGTGCACGTGTTACTATATTATTATTTCTGTTGGTTCAAATATGATATTTACTTTGCTTCTCTATTGTATTACTGTTAGAATCTGATATTCCCTTCAGCATGTTTCCCTTTCCCGTCTTTATCTGTTAATTTCTGTTATTATTGTTCTTCTCGTATATGATTTAACTACACATGTTTATATTGTTGTCGTGTCCTAGCCTCGTCACTACTTCGCCGAGGTTAGGCTCGACACTTACCAGTACATGGGGTCGGTTGTACTGATACTGCATTCTGCACTTTCTGTGCAGATTTCGGTGCCGGACCTCGTGAGTAGAGTTTGGGTTGCTGCCTTCAGTCCAAGGGAGACCCAAGGTAGATCTGCCGGCTTTCGCAGACCCTAGAGTCCCCTTCCCTCTATTTTGGATTTCCTGTCTCTTTTCATTTTGAGAACAGATGTATTTCTTTTAAAACAGTATTTGTAGAAATCCTTAGACGTTAGTGGATTGTGACAGCAGATCATTGGGATAGTCGTGTTTTAGAGTTTTGGAGTTGTTATAAAATTTTTCGCACTTCATATATGCTTAGTCTTAAATTATTATTTATTACTGTTTGGTTATTGATTTATGTGTTAGAACCGTAATTGTTGGCTTGCCTAGCATTCAAGAGTTAGGCGCCATCACGATCCCGACGGTGGAAAATCCGGGTCGTGACAGTTGTTGATCACGCTTAAAAATATGGAAGGAGATCTTTGCGTGTAATTCTTGGAGAGAAAGAACCTTATTTATTTGGGTTTTCAATTTTTATATGTGCTTGGCTAGTTTTAGTAAGTTTATAATTAATGGCTAGAGGTTGATAAGATGAAACTTATTTGGAACATTTATATAATATTCCCATTCTTCTATAAACCCCTTCTAGATTGTCAAAATCATTACCATCAGGCTATAAATTTTCGATGGTAACCAATGTGGTATTATTAATTAACTAGTCAATTTGTCCGCGCTTCGCGCGGTCGTAAAGAATTTTTTTAAATGATTTTGATCTTATTATAATTTAATTAAAATATAAATATTATTAAATCTATAAAATATCTTTTTGTAATTTTGGGATATTAAAATAAATAAATGGTGAATTTAATTTTTCAAAAGATTGACCAAAAAGTTAGAACATTGTACAATTCAAGTTCCCAAGACCGTCACTTCTACGTTTGTTTTAGGCAAAAAATTAAAACTAAGAAGTAACTGCGATGGTACCACAACAAAAAGACTAAATACACATTTGTAAAAAAAATTCAATCTCATAATACATTTTTCTCACACTTCTTCAAACCGGTTCTTAAAAGTTTAGTCAAGCAACTTTATACTTCAGCCTACAGTATTGTATGGCTATCGAGATAAGCGACTTTAAGTGACATTAATTTCTTGTCCACCTAAATAAAAATTTTATTTATTGCCGAACGGAAGAAAATTTACTGAATTGTTGTTGTTTTTGTGATTGTATAAATAAAATTTGAGAGGACTATATTTTCACATACTTATTAATTGAAACACAATATTTCAAGGAAGTAGAAATAATGCAAACAAATTTGGCTGAGAAAAAGTTTGTGCATTCTGTATACAAAAATAAAATTAAACACCCATATCAAAATCTGCGAAAAAAGATAACAAAAATCTAAAAGAAAACATCAAAATAAATAAACTCACATTTATCTTTATCTCTCTCGCGAACATAGAAACTCTTCACCGGTGTCCGCATCGTATATTAGCAGTGGATATATAATTATATATCGAATGCACATATACATCTCTATAAAGACCTCTGTAGTTCTCCTTATAATGAATCAAAATAGTCTCTTAAACTCTTCTAAGTAAAGAGATTGCTATATTTGACTATTATATTGCACGGTCAGGGGCAGGTACACATGCTTACAAGCGATGTCACGTGACACCGCTTCGTGATAAAATTCACTAAATATTTACAACCGATAAATTAAAAATAAAATAATAGGTAAATACTCTACACTGACACCACTTAGAAGTTAGAACAATTGGGGTGCTTCGGTTCAGTGTTAACACGGAAAATTTTATTTTGTGTCTCATACAACTGACACTAGTTGTATGAGGCAACCTTTTTGTCTCACAGTTTTGTGGACCCAGAAGTGTAAGATTGGGGTCGTGAGACAAAAAGGAGCCTCATACAACTAGTGTCAGTTGTATGAGACAAAACTTCTCGTGTTAACACCGTTCATTATGCCAATGTGTGATGTGGGTTCGAGTCTCTGCGTTTGCTTAGTTAAAGCTATTTTACTTACCTTTTTATTTTATCATAAATAAGAAGTGTCAATCCTAATGATATAATATTCGTCCAGATTTTTTCCTTTTGATAATTAGAAAAAATCCCCTGAACATGCAAAGACAATTTAATAAAAATCCAAGAAAAAAGGCATGGTGTAATAAATACAATTATATTTATGGTGAATGTCTATATTTAGAGAGATTCTAGGGTTTATTACTTGGTGGCTAAGTCACCCTCTCCCTATAAATAGAGGGTTCTATTCCATTGTAATTCATCCCAAATCAATAAGAATTCTCTCCCTCTACTTTTCTCTGCAATACTCTTCTTCTTCACCCGCCATGTATACTACATAAGATGCATCTATGAGATGGTTACATGTGCAATTATTATTAACCCGCAACCTGGCCGGTGTGTGCGAGGTAACTTGCTCAATAATTTAATTTAGAGCATATTCCAGATTTTCTATTCAAGAAGTTCATCTTGATAAGTTGGTCTACATCACAGCTGGTTTAGCAAAATGATTTATTGAGTACCTCCACTTAATAGCTAAACAATTGCTTATGAGAACAAAGTTATCTATATCAGTTTGATATACGTTATATACGAAAGTATATTATTTTCTCCCCTCACAAGTGGTTCAGGGTCAGGAACCAAATAATTCCATCTTATTATTATTGATGTGCGGTGTATATTTTGATTAATACCATAACGCACAAAGATGAGTTCTCAAAGTTGAGGAAAACAAGTTAGTTTTTCTAACATGAGGGGGAGACATGATAAGCAGTTGAGAAAAAGTTACGTGGAATGAATTATCATTTGTACATCTAGATCCTCGAATAAGATAATATGAACTTGAAGTTCATAAAAGGATAATTCATGTGCAATTTCTTGCAAAGCATGCCAGACGCATTTGTTGACCCAAAGAAAGTAACTATATTCTCGCTGCAAATGCTCATATTATAATAGTCCTAGAAGGACAAAGTCTATGGTACGCTTAAAGCGTATAGATAGATTGGTTTCAAATAAACTTCTTGATAAAGAAGGTGAGCAAATGATCAAAATGATCATAATAAAGGAGGCAAGTGATCTAGAAGATCACATGACATAACACTTCATAAAATCTCATGAGAGATTCAGGTACCTGAATATATGAATGAAGAGATCTCTATGTTATGTCTTTATGAAAAATAAGGAGGTTGGAACCGATATAAAATGTTTGTCGACGACATTGATAATAGCGCTAAATATATATATGAGGATCTTATGTCTATAGAAACAATTCAAGTAGAATTGGTTTCATATGAAAGACATGTTGTTTTGGACCTGCAGTTCAAACACTTGAAAGTATAAAGTCAATAGTGTGTGCAATCACTTTTATTTATCTTATATGTCTAGCATGACATGAAAAGTTGATATGCATCTAAAGTCTATTTAAATGAATTATTTGACTATACTTATATGACAATCCCCAAAATGATTTAAATTGCTTGAAGCATATACAATTCTTGATCTTGAAGTACTACATCCTCAGTGCAATTTGTGCACATATGTATCTTGCTATAACTATAAGCATGATAATGTGATAGCGAGGATTTTCAAGGTGTAACATATTCATTGGAGTTAATATGGCGGATTTATTCACCAAATCTTTGCCAACGTCAACCTTCAAGAAGCTAGTGCACAAGATTGGGATGCGAAGGCTCAAGGATGTGAATTGATGTTCTCATCTGGGGGAGTTAATACGCGTTGTACTCTTTTTCCCTTACAAGGTTTTGTCCCACTGGGTTTTCCTTGCAAGGTTTTTAATGAGGCAACCAAAAGGCGTATTGTTAGATATGTGTACTCTTTTTCCTTCTCTAGAATTTTTTTCCTACCGGGTTTTATTTTAGTTAAGGTTTTAACGAGGCACATTATCTGTTGAATAGACATTCAAGGGGGAGTGTTATAAATAGAATTTTATTTATGGTGAATGTCTATATTTAGAGGGATTCTAGGGTTTATTACTTGGTGGCTAAGTCACCCTCTCCCTATAAATAGAGAGTTCTATTCCATTGTAACTCATCCCAAATCAATAAGAATTCTCTCTCTCTACTTTTCTTTGCAATATTGTTCTTCTGCTTTAATTGTTTTATAACAATAGTAGATTATTAAGCATTATAGCAAGTTCGTAACTAGTATCTAAAGGTTTAAACTTTTCCCAAAATTATCACCCTAAATAAAAAGAACAGAAAAAGGAAAATAGCTAAAAAGGAACGTGACTCAGCTATCAGAAAAGGAAATAGAAGATTAGTCAATACCATAAATGACGGAAGTTTTCGGATGAACAAAAAGTGGCGATCCACATGAATTCGGATTTAATTGAGCCTCAAGCCCTCAATGCGTATGTAACGACCCGACCCGTCGTTACGGGAGTTATCCCCGTTTCCCTGTTTATTGCTTCTATATATTTCAATATATGTGTTTAGAGAATTTGAAGTAATTCGGACAGAGTTCGGCTAGAAATGAGACAATAAGTCTCTTTATGAGAAGGATTGTTTGGAAAAATCAACCGAATGTTGACTTATGAGTTAGAAGGCTCGGAATGGATTTCCGATGATTCGACCAGTTTCGGGAGATGATTTGTGACTTAGGAGCGCAATCGGAATTGAATTTGGAGGTTCGATGTAGAATTAGGCTTGAATTGGCTAAGGTTGGATTTTGGCGAATTCCGGATGGTAGGTGAGATTTTGATCCGAGGGTCGGAATGGAATTCCGAGAGTTGCAGTAGCTCCGTTAGGTGATTTTTGATATGCGTGCAAAGTTTCAGATCATTCGGAGGTGTTTAGGTCGGGTTTTAGATCAAATGCAAGTTTCGGAAGTTTTAGTTTAACTTAGGCTTGAATCCGTGTTAATTCGATGATTTTGGTGTTTATGATAGTGTTTTTATGTTACGAGCAAGTTTGAATGAAGTAATAGAACATATCTGTGCATTTGGTTGAGGTCTCGAGGGCCTCCGGGTGAATTCGGGTGGTTAAACGAGAGTTTTGAGGTGTATTGCAGGTCAGATTTTTGCTGTCATCTGGTGTTTCCGCTTATGCGGAAATGGACCACAAAAGCGGTACCGCGGAAGCGGGTACATGGTCGCAGAAGCGGTCGTTGGCCGGCTAGGGAAATTCCGCAGAAGCGGAAGGTGGCTCGCACCAGCGGGTCCGCATAAGCGGACACTGTACCGCAGAAGCGGTTTTGAGGGAATCGTAGAAGCGGACTTCGCGTCGCATAAGCGAAGTCCGGGTTTCTAAGTGAAGATCGACAAAGCGGAAATGTGGCCGCAGNGGCAATGATTTCCCTACTTGATGGAATCCCTTCTCGTTTATGCTCATACAAATTTACCTACACATCTCTATCAATCATGAACGCTAATCTTACCGCAAATCTCTCCCGAGTAATCACAGTAATCTACTATTGCACTCTCCCGAGATACACTAGCTTACTTTATTTAGCACAATTCACTTTAGATTACACCCAAGGCTTCGTTATCCCTAATCCCGCCTTTAAACCCGCAATTATAGATTCCTCTAATAATCTAGGAGTGGTGTTGTTCAACAATACCCTAAATATGCACTCTTTTCCAAGTTATGCACACTAAATAGGCACAGCTAATTGAGGATCCTGTCAATTAACTACAACGAACACGAAGTTGAACAAATAGAGATTAAACTAGCAATTTGTATTCACATAAACAAGAAGTTCATCACCCAATAGGTTCCATCAAAACCTTAGACAAGGAATTTAGCTACTCATGGCTATGGGAAAAGAAACTAAGATTGAATTCATCATTAAAATCAAAAGAAAAGAAGAAAGATGTTTAGAGTATTCTCTCACAATGGTTTTCCTTGCTAAGAAACCTTAAAAATCAATACATGCCTCTCTTGGGCGAAGTCTAATGTTTAAATAGGGTTTAGGTCTAAAAATCCCGTAATTGACACTTTGGTCCCTGAAGTTTCTGCGCCTGCCGCGGTCGCGGCAGAACCGCGGCCAAACACCCTCGCGGATTCTCTGATCTTCTGAAGCTGCTTCCCACCGCGGTTCTGCCGCGGTCGCAGTGGAACCGCGGTGGATCCAGTACTCTGAATCTTCGGCCTGTTTTGCATGGTTCACTTGGAAAATTTCACAGTTGGCCTCTTTTTCATCACTTTTAACTCCAAAACTGCTCCTTAGCCTTCCTTATACATATATCACCTACAAATCATGAAAAGCACTAATAAGAGCATTTTGTCATCACTTTTAGCATTAAAACTACACAAGAAGGTGATTATTTAATGGTGTGATTATAGTCAAATTCACCTATTATCATTTTCTATTTAGAATAGAAATTGAATTATATCTCTTGGTTGAAATATATATATGTGATATATATAATTAATATTTATATAAGAGTAAAGACTTGTCAATTCCAATTTGAAATTGGATTGACTGAAAGTCCGTAAGGACATTACGTTATAGTCCATAATAGGACGAGTCGGTTACTTAAACCCATTAAGAATGGGATTTGTATTTTTTAGTAATTAAATACTAATAAGACTTTTATAATCCAATTTGGTGCAGTAACGAAATCTCCATAAGCTATATAAATGGTGATGGAGAAAATTTGCCGTATAATTTTTTCGTGAGAAGAAAACTCACTTTGTGAAAGTGAGAGTGCAATACAAAGCCAAGAGAGAAAATACAATTACAAGAAAAGTGTTTCTTGTTCTTCTAATTTGAGTTGAGATTTTTGAGAAAAATTTCATATATTATTCGTTCAATTTGTTCGCGGGTTTCATTGATCAAAGAGTTGATAGCAAGGATCGGTCTCGGTGTGGATACACATAGAGTCTTCGCACTATCGAAGAATTTGAGACGAGACTTTCTTCACCAGGTACGTCTTAGATCCAATCTATTGACATGTAAATAAATTTTAAACATGAAAAGATCTGCCTAGGATTGTTACGTTATTGTCTTCCGCTGCGTGTTACGAACATCAAACCAATAGCTACTGGTTTCTGATGCATCTCACAAGCAATCGAATATAAGGAAATGACATCAGCTAACTTCTTATCAGAATTTCCTTCTTGTACACGTATTTACACATAATTATTTAGCAAATAAAAAAACCACCAGGATACGTGTACAAAAATACGTGTACATACGCAACAAAAAACCACCGAAGTCATAATGGGAAGTAAATACTCAAAATTTATGGGCAGTTAAAAACACAAATAAAAGAAAAAAAAATATAGTCTTACTTCTTTCATTATGACTTCGGTGGAACGAAAAAGAAAGGGTAAAATGTCAAGAAAAAGGAGATAAAAGAAAAATATATTTGCTCGCTTTAGAGGCATGTCACATCATCTCTTCTGTTCCCTCTTTTATATTAATATATAGATATATAGATAGTATGGTAGTAGTTTCTTTCTTCTCTTTTTTCCTAGAAAATAGAAGGAAAAAAAAAAAAAAAAAAAAAAAAAAAGCTAAAGCTACCCTCCATTAATAGACAAAATTATCATTTGCTATTTTCTTCAAATTATTACTTAATTATTTTTATAGTATTTCACCTAATAATTACACATAGATTTATTTAAAGAAAGTCCTTATTCCCTTTGATTTCTTTCCAAATATGAAGACTTGTCACTATATAAGCATATCTCCAAGTAAATTTGGAGAATCGGAGAATTGAAAACGTATACGTAGCCGCTTATAATTGTCCAATTTGTTTTATAATTTGTTTTGATTTGATTTAGGTTTAGCTTTTTATTTTTGCTTTATTCTTTGTAGTATATTTTCATGAATTAATATCCAACAATAATCTTGATTTTCAATTTAGAACTCCACATAAAATCTTCACTAAATCTCTTGCTTATGTTCTCCTTGCTTTTATTCGCAATCTAAAGTGTCAGCTGATCAGGTATGCATGTTCATTTAGAATATTGAGAATTTTTTGCTTAATTATGATGGAGTTTCTCTTTTATTTTAATAAGTATAGTGTAATTTGCTTTTTCTAGCCCTTCTATCGAGTAAATTTATTCTTTTTCTAAATTATAATTTTTTCTTTCTTGTATAGGATTATAAATTTTTACACAGTAATTGTCAAGTTCATTAATCCAATACTTGGCGTCTTCCAGGGGTTATTCAACATGTTAAAATTATCTAAAGTCGATGCTTCTTTCGTTATTTGTAATATATGTTTGTTTGTGCGTGTTTGTTCCTCTATATATTTTTGAGATAGCAACTACATCAAAACTGCAAAAAAAATTATAGGTTGTGAAACATAAATAGCTGAACTCTAAACAGTTAAAAATTTAACGTTTTATGTACTAATTTACAACTCGGAATTGTTATATTTAATTTATAGAAAGGGTCCTGGAATAATTTGTTGCTATTTTTTCAATTATTTATGCACGTGCGCTAAAACTAGACAAAATTGTCATTTACTATTTTTCTCAAATTATTATATTAATATTTTACCTTATAAAAAAATACACTACTATTTAGGAAGAAATTTTATCTCTCATGGCAACTGTGCATCATTAATACTCTGAAATATATTGAATTAAAGAAGAAAATTTGATTTGTTTATACAAAATTTGTTCGGAACTTCGGATTGCGTTTTTTCAAATGGAATTAAATTGCACATCTAAATCTCCTAAAGATTGGTTAGAATTAACTTATTCTAACAAACATAAAGAAATATGAACCTATTTTTGTCTCATAATAATAGGAAGGAGTCCTTGACTAACTGTAATTATAAGAAAACAACTTAGCAAATTATGTTTAGAAAAGATTTCAATACAATTCGTTTACAAAATTTTTAGAAATATAACCAATCTAATTTATTTGTTTATATTTTTTTGTAGGATACATATTATAAATTTCAATGCTTAAGTAAATAATATAAAAAATAAAAAAGATAAGGTCCTTAGAAATGTTGATTTAACTTTTTACGATTCAATAAAAAATTCCATGTCGACAAAAAAAAAAGCCATTTGCTATTTTCTTAGATATTAAATAAATATAATCTTATACAAAATATATAGGTTATTTTGGTAAGAATGTGTTGAAAATAAAAGTCAAAATAAATATGTCATTTGGTGTCAAGATTCAAAAGTATCTTTAATTAAGGAGATACGAACAATATCATCCAAATAATTAATAAGAGGAGTCTTTACTACAAAGTCGCAAGTGATAAAGTTTATTACAATTTGTTTACAAAAAAAGTTAGAAATAAAATCAATCTAATTATTTTTTTTGTAGGATGCATATTGTAAATTCAATGCACAAAATAATATAAAAAATAAAAATGATAAAGTACTTAGTTGATTGAACTTTTTCGATTCACTAAAAGATTCCATAATCGACAAAAGAAGTCATTTGCTATTTTCTTAAATATTAAATTAGTATTATCTTATACAAAAATATATAGGCTATTTTAGTAAGAAGTGTGGTGAAAATATAAGTCTAAATAAATATTTCATTTAGTGTCACGATTCAAAAGTACTTTAATTAAAGAGATACGAAACAATATCATACAAATAATTAATAATAGGAGTGCTTACCACAAAGTCTCCAATGATAACGTTTATCAACTACTATTTTACTTCAATTTATTCTTCTTGTATACGTACAAATTTACTTATTGACGAGGATATGCGCATGCAAAGCACATACACATGGGGTATAAAATTTAATGGCAAGCAATTTAGCAAGGGATTAGTGACAAGTTCGTAACTAAGTCCAATCATTTTCTGTAAATGTTTGTTGTCAAATGAGGTACACGTTTTAATCACGCGCAAAGCGCGTACACTTAAGCTAGTATATTTATATATGGATAGTATGTTAGTAGTTTCTTTCTTCTCATTTTTCCTAGAAAATAGAAGGAAATAAAATGAAAGCTAAAGCTAACACACTCTTGACATGCAATTCCTAATCTATTGTCTTGATCTTTTTAGTTTTGGTTTTATTTATTGACACCACTAAATTTTGAAGTTAGACGTAATATTGTGATAGTTATATTGTTAGATTAACGTGATAATGACAACATTATGTTTGAAACTGCAAAAAAAAAAAAAAAAGAATCCCAGGAAAACTCGGACCGGCTATCCTTAGGGTACGTGTTGGGTGACCTGCTCACTGTGCAATAGTCTGCAAATCACACATGAGATGTAAACCGCACTAGACAAATCCGATGCGACGAGCTGTGACTTATGAGGCTGCCATGGGAAATTACTTACTCAACCAACCCTTGTGGGCTGAAGCTGTAAATTTTATTGTTAAAAAGTTAAGTTAATTCTGTCTAGATTAGCTTGATTTATAAGTCTTTGTTTCATTTATTGGATGCAATTTATTCATGTATTAATCAACGTGGATTAAAAGGGCTAGAAACTAAAGAAAGAAAATATAAGCAGTCAAAAAGGGTAGCTCGGTGCACTAAGCTCCCGCTATGTAGGTGGTCCGAGGACGGGACGGATCACAAGGATCTATAGTATGCAACCTTACCTTGCATTTCTGCAAGAGGTTGAAGCCGTAGAAACGTGTGACCCCCTGGTCACATGGCAGACAGTAAAAAAAAGAAAAAAGAAAAAGCAAATTCTGCAATTTTACAAAAGTATTCTCAACCAGTTGTTGAACAGTGAACAAAAGTGACATGAAAAGAAATAATTACAAGCATTGGTTTTGTATACTTATAATAATTGAATTAAATCCTGGAAGGGATAAGGGGAGTGGAATTTTGGAGGAAAGTAGTAGCAGCTGCAACTCCACTACCAAACTTCACTGGATAACCAACATCCTTAAGTACCATTTCCACTCCAGCAAGACATCCCAATAGTTGCAACTACAACCAAAAAAAACAACAACAGCATGATTTTGTTATGTAAGTTATACTATAATAAGGAAATATATCAAACCTATAAAAGTAAGAGAGCACGAATTAACAGAGAACGATTTATGTGACGGTATTTGACTGGGCATGAGTTTAAGATGTTAATTTGACTTATAAAATATAGCAGTGATGATGAAAGAGTAGTATAACAACGTTAACGTTTTATAGAAATAGAATGGTGTCAAACATTTTGGAACGTCCCAAAAAGGAAATTGTGTCTCGGAAATTGGAATGGATTATGGATGGAGTGGCAAATTCAAGAGAACAAAAATATTGAGATATGACTCTTAAATATATGTCTAGAACCAAATGGAAACTATTAACACTAAATTTTATGAGTTAATTTGGTGCTTGAACTCAGAAAATCATTATAAGTTGAACCAAACACATCCTCTGAGAAAGAAAATAAACATGGAGATTTTATGCTTTTGGCTAGTTAGTATAGAGTTTTAAGTTGTAGCAGCCATTAAACAAACAAACCAGAGCTTATGCAGTTATGCATATGGTAGTATGTCAACTGTTATCTCTACACAAATTATCCTAATTCTCTGAACCAAACCATAATCTAAAGAAACTTGGTGACAGTCACATGTTCAAGAATGATCTTGAATTCCATAGTAGCAGTCACGTGCTCGAGGAATAATCGTGTAATCGTTGTCTTGTTAGACTTCACAGAAAGTGTAATAAGACATGTAATCTGCAGTAAAGAGAAAGGTTACCTCATTCAAGTTGCCAAGATGTCCTATTCTGAAAACCTTTCCTGCCACTTTGTTTAGGCCAAGACCTAAGCTTAAGTTGTATCGCTTCCATGCCCTTTTCACGATTTCAACACTGTCGATATATGGAGGAACAACCACAGCTGTGACGGTGTCACTGAACCATTCCTCCTTCTGAGTGCAGTTCTTCAATCCCCACGCCTCCACAGCAAGTCTGCATTCTCATTCAAAAAATTTGTATCATTTCTCCAATTATGTATGCTAAGGCAGAATCCTGGTGAAAGTGATGCATCTCCTAGATATACATCGATTTTACCAAGATTGGTAAGCTATAATGCTCAAGTTGACGTACAATACTACTCCCTGCGTTTCATTTTATATGGCGGTGTTTGACTAGATACAGAGTTTAAAAAAGAAAGATTTGTGCTACATGCAAAAAGGACCCTTAGAACTTATGGAATCGAACATGCCATGCATGACATTTCTGTGTCTATATGAGAATGTCATTAAAGTTAACGAGATTCCAAATATAGAAAGGTGCCTTTCTTCTTGCAACAGACTAAGAAAGAGTTCCTCTTAAAATGAGACAGAGGAAGTATTATCTTAGCGAAGTGCAAATTAAGCTGCGATTCACTAATTAACAAAAACATGACAGGTACTAACAGAGGTTTTACTGTTACCTTGTTGCTTTGCCCAGGCGAGCGTGTCTTGCAATCACATTTTCGAGACCTTCCTCGAAAAGAAGGTCGAGTGCAGCTCTCAGACCATACAAAAGTTGGATTGAAGGAGTATATGGCCAATAAGTTCCCATCTTGTAGAACTTAAGGTAATCACTCCAGTCAAAGAAAACTCTCACAGATTTTGCAGTTTTGGCGGCCTCAAGAGCCTTTGGGCTAGCACATACTATCCCGAGTCCGGTGGGAAGGGAAAGTGCTTTCTGCGAACCAGTAAGCGCCACATCTACTCCCCATTCGTCCATGCGAAAATCAAGTGCACAAATTGAGGACACTCCATCAACAAGCAAGAGAGCAGGATGCTGGTAGTGATCTGGCACGAAAATTGAGTGATAGCAAAATTAATGCATACTGTTTGATATCTGAATTCAGTTTCTTGAAGTAAATATGCAACAGTTGGATACATTACCGAGTATTTTCCTTACAGTAGCCAAGTTGTTGGTAACTCCAGTGGCTGTCTCATTATGCACAATGCAAATTGCCTTAATAGTATGTGACTTATCTGCTGCAATTTTGGAGGCTAAAGCTTCAAGGTCTGCACCTTGGCCCCAGTCACTCTCAACAACATCAACATCGAAGTTGAGGCGTTTCTGTTGATCAATCCAAAGCAGACTGAACTGACCGATGAGGAAAGATACAATTCGATCACCAGGAGACAGCGTGTTTGTGAGCGCACTTTCCCATGCACCAGTTCCTGCCATAATGGAAAAATTATGAGGTTTGGCCATCTTGAGTTCAATATTGAGCCAAAAGAAATCAAGAACTACTTGAACTGATGATGCTATTCATATTACTGGAAAGCCATCACTTTCCTTTTGTGTTATAACAGAAGAGGGATAAAATCAAATTGAAAAGTTTCATCCTAATACAACAACAACAACACAACAACTACATCTCAACCACAAGAAAGTTGGGTTCGGTTATATAAATCTCCAATATCCTTGTCGCTCCATTCAAGCTCTTTTCTATATTTTTCTACTGGCATATAAATCTCTAAAAAGACACAAAAATATTGGATCTAAAGCAAACGTACTAACATGACTAAAACTGCATCCCAATCTATTGGTATCACAATCGCCTATATAGACCTTTTCTTCGACTTTGCCCTATTTTTCGGGCAAAAGATTCATTCTAATGCTAGAAAAAATCTTATCATTTCATTTTAACAATAAGCCTAGGCAGTGGTGGAGCAACAAGTCTAGTTGCGGCTTCGGTAGAATCAGACTCTGTATTTGTATTAAGAAATCTACTTAATATGTGACAATAATCTATCCCGAACCTAGTAACTTATCCTCCAGAACCCATATACTCAAAATCCTGGCTCCGCCTCTAAGCCTAGGAAACTTGTATCTTGAGTAACCAATGTATCATTAAACCAAACTCATTCACATGCAACTAACAAGACTATAAAGAGTAAGATACCAAGCATATAACTATACCTGTTGTTGGGAACAGAAATGGAGTTCCACTAGTAGTCTTGAAAATCTTCTTGACATCCTCAAGCAAGACCTTTGTGAGAGCTGGAATAGCTGGGGATCTGTAATCCTCGTTGTTCCGGTTCATCGCACGGAGAACTTGTTCCGGGATATTAACAGGTCCCGGAACAAACAAATGGTTCCTTCCAGGTCCATTAACATAGTCCATTTTCTCCCCCTTGAGATCTCAACTAATGCCTTCAATATACACAAAAATATTCCTCATATAAGAATATTGAAACTTTCAATTATCACTAGATTACCAATAGGCCTCAATCTCTACAAAGCAAAGCAAGCAGCCAAATAGGAACAAGAAAAAAAATGTTCTACCACTTGTATAGCTTAAACGAGACACTAAATAAATACATTCAAATTTTCTTTTTATAACGGTGATGTCTGGCCAACATGTGCACACCTCAACCTATGTTGCGCGCACTTTCCAAAATGCTGCCGCACCCGTATCGAATCCTCAAAAATACACTACTTTGAAGGATCCGACACGTATCCGACAATATTTTCGGAGAGTCCGAGCAACATAGACTTCTCTTCAAATTTATTACTTCTCTTCAAATTTAAAAACCAAATCCTTTCCTTTTTTGCTTCTAATTTTTTGTTCAACAATCAAGATAACCAATTTTCCATTGTTGTGCTTCAGAATTTTCTTTTCTCTCCTTTCTTTTCTTTTTTGTGGTTCATTATTAATTAGTAGCTTAACACGTTTTGGATCAAGCTAATCTTTGTAACTATTAGGAGTATTTAGAGCCCGTTTGTACATAAGAAATTTTTTCTTTTTTTCCAAAATAATTTTCACTTTTTTCCGAAATCAGCGTTTGTTCGTAAAATTTCGAATTTTCACTTGAAGATGCATTTTGGAAATTTTCGAAAATTTAAAAAACTCCAAAAATCTGTTTTCCAAAATTTTCACTCAAATCAACTTCAAAAACAACCCAAAATTATATTCATGTCCAAACACAACTCGAAAGCCCGTTTGGACATAAGAAATTTTTCCCTTTTTTTCCAAAAAAATTTCACTTTTTTTCTGAATCTGCGTTTGTTCATAAAATTTCCAATTTTCACTTGAAGATGCATTTTGAAAATTTTCGAAAATTTGGAAAACTCCAAAAAGCTGTTTTTCAAAATTTTCACTCAAATCACTTACAAAACTTCAAAAACAACCCACAATTATATTCATCACAACTCTAAAAATTTCAAATACCATTTTCACTTGAAAATCTTTTTCCCCCTATTTTGGAATTTTACAATTCTTATATCCAAACGTCCACTTAGTATTTCTTCCATTACACCAATAACATAATACTATCAAATTAACATCTTAAACTCTATGTCGAGGCAAACATTACTAATATAAAATAAGATGGCATCGATGTATACGGTAACATATAAGTTATATGCATTGATAGTAAGAATTTTTAACACTATCCATGTAACGGGATATACTCTATTTTGTAGGGTATCATATCAAGGCATGGTACGAAGAAATAATTATTATTGCAGGTCAACTTAACATTTATCGATGTTAGTACACAGAACATAAAACTTGCAAGCATATAAATAAATAAATATATATATATATATATATATATATATATACACACAAACATTTATACACATGCATAAGAAGAGCAGGTACCTGAAATTGCAGGACCTGAAAATGAACTAAATAACTGGCAAAGGAGGCCAATATGAAAAGTCCAAAGCAACAATACAAACTCTTATAGTAACAGCATGAGACCATTCAAGCTTCAATGTGGGTCCCACATGGCAGATAAGTGCATACGTGGATGGTTATCTTGTGGCTAAGATTTTTGTGGGAATTTTGATACGCCCAATTTTCTTTTTTATTTTCTTTATTTTCCAAAGTCATATTTTTGTCTCAAAAATTGGGTTTTGACTCTTCCTTGAACATTGTTAGTTTATAAAAGTAAAAAAAAAAAAAAATCATGTGGAAAAAGAAGCTTAAAAGATTTATAAATATAACATTATTACTATACCTTTTTTTTGTTTCCACCCGGTGTCCGAATACCTATATTGGGGTCCAACTAAATTCGGATTCGCTTTGGAAAGTCCTACATTAGGGAGTAAAACGCTTTGTAACAAAGGCGATTTCATACCTAGGGACTCGAACCCGATACCTCTGGTTAAGGATGAAAGAGTTACAGTGACAGGTAACATAATCTCGTAATGATGTTTTCCTTTTTAAGCGGTTGCATTTTTCAACTATACGTTAGAGTGGATAGATTACTAACATATTATGCTCATAAAATTCTTTTAAATTACAGTCTTGTAATCTTACCATTTCTATATGTATTTTAACTCTTTAGTCTTTCATCTATATTATAGTATGTCTTTAAGGTTTTTGTGCACTTTTTAATATTGATATTTAATAACCATAACTACAAGAGTATCTATCTAAATTACTATTTTAGTTTTTTTTTCATTTTTAGCCCCCTCCAAAATTTATTTACATTCAGTAGCCGAAAAAGTGTATAATTTGTAAAATTTTTGTATTAAACATACAGAATGTGTATATATATACATACGTATACATACAGTCAGACCTCTCTATAACAGCATCCATATATAACAGCACTTCACTATAAAAGCCAAACTTTTCCGGAACCAATTTTCATATTATGTTATAATATATGTTCTCTATAACAGCACTTCGCTATAATATCAAAAATATTTGTAACAAAGAGGCTGTTATAGAGAGGTTTGTACTGTACAAAAAATATAACGAAAAAAAATATACATTTTTCGACTATTATTTTGAGAATATATATATATATATATATATATAATATATATATAATCTATATATATATATATATATATATATATATATATATATATATATATATCAGTGGTGTTACAATAAGAATCACAACTTGAGAATAATCCAAAATGAGATCCTCTCCACCATTAGAGGTTGTGGCAAAACACCATACGTCTCCTCTCTTCCGCCCCCTCTCCATCTTTTGGAAAGAGGGGGATGGTAAAAATTTACTATTCACCAGATAAATAAATGCAAGACAGTAATTTTCATACATGTTAAGTGATATATATTCAGTAGTAAAGTTAAATTACTTAATTTAATGCAAACATCAAGTGCGACTAAATTTTTACCCAATGAAGATAGGGTGCATAATTTTGCAAAGCGCTAGTAATTTGTTTGAGCTTTTATTTCTTGTACATCTTATACTGAAGAAACATCACATTACTCCCTCCTCAAAAACTGATTTTTTTTAACTGAATCATGAGGAAATTCTATCGCTTTTGCTTTGCATCTCTTCTGGATTTTATGTTGTTTCTATTTTTCCTATGATTTTTGTGGTGATACTGATATTGTCTCCTTTTGTCTTTTTGTCTTCTTGAGCCGAGGGTCTTTCGGAAACTGCCTCTCTACTCCTTCGGGGTAGGGTAAGGTCTGTGTATACACTACCCTCCCCAAATCCCAGTAGTGAAATTTTACTGGGTTGTTGTTGTTGTCGTCACGAAGAAATTCTACTACAAGGACCTTAATGAAATAACTTTAACAAATAAATGTTTGAAATAGAATTATACGAAAAAAATAAAGTTTATCATAAAGACAAGAAAACAGTGATGAAACAAAGAAATCCATAAAACATTTACTACTTCACAAGAGCTTAATACAGACCACATAAACATTAAATGTAGAGCATGAGGTTGAGAAAGAATTTATGAAAAGATAAGATGATAAAAAGGGTCATATGAACCACTCCCTCATTTGTGGGAAGCAATAGCTATACATAGCATTTTCCTAATTTTGTTTTCTTGTTACTTCCTTTTCATTGCTTTGTTTTCTTTCAATGTTTTGGCCATTTGTTCCAATCTCTCATCCACTCTTTTGTCCACCCCTGCTCAATTGTTACATGGGATTTTCTTTTTCTTTTTCTTTCTTTCTTTACCTTTTCGTATTCACGATAAAATACCACGGGTTAGCCAGTTTTCGGACTGGCCATTCAAAAATAGCTAGCGTTTGTTAAGTTATTGAAAAATAGCCATTATTTTGCTGCAACAGAGACCGGTCTAGCATAATATACTGGAGTACGGTGCACCTGTGTATGAACTTCCAGCATATTATGCTGGACCGATATACTTTGATGGCTCCAGTATAATATATTGGAGTTCCAATATACTTTGCAAGTACTGGAGTTCCAGCAAAGTATACTGGAACTCCAAACTCCAGTATACTTTGCTGGAACTCCAGTACCAGCAAAGTATACTGGAATTCCACTATATTATGTTGGAGTATTTTCCGGATTTTGAATAGTGTTTTTGTTCAGATTTATCTTTGCATGAAAAGTGGCTAAATTTCGATGACTTTTGAAACTGTGGCTATTTTTGAATGACCACTTGTAAATCTGGCTATTTTTGAATTTCTCCCAGTATTCACGCCAGTGCATCCAAGAGTCTGAGAAAAGCCTCGGCAAGATAAAAAATACGCGAGGTGATTTCTTTCATCTGCCTAAGCTTGTGGGAGGTTACTTGGTACATGTGCTCATGGAACGTAGTAGGTACTTACTATATTAGGTACTTACTATATTAACTAAGGTGCATACAAGTTGATTCGAACATCATCGTTATATAAAACAATATTTAACCTCTTTCCCAAAACAAAAAAATAACAGACTGCAACTTCAAATGCTATAGAAGGAAAAGTTGAAAGACATATATATCTCTCAAAAGTATAGTTTGGAGAATGAGTCAGTTTAAGATTTCTAATAGGGAAATTGCACATTATGATACTTGCATAAAGTGTCAAGTTTTTTGTTGTTCCATTTAGCAATACAGCTAGTAAACTATTCCACATAAGAATTCCAAAAAGTTTGTAGTGTGAGCTTTTTTCTTTATTTTAGAACCTCATTCCCTTTTCAAGAATTTTCCTAAAATTATACTCCAATATACAAAAGCAACCTTTACCTTCTTCCTCTTTCTCCCTGCAAACTGCCAGTTCTACCTTCTTTCTGGCAAGGGAAATGGGAAAATGACTGGTCCAAGTCTATGTTGCTCGGCCCTCCAAAACTGTCCCTGGGTGTGTGTCGGATCCTCCAAAAGTAGTGTATTTTTGGAGAATCCGACACGGGTACGGCAACAGTTTTGGAGAGTCAGGCACAACATAGGTCCAAATAAAGGAAAAGCTCCAAAAACTGCATAGTCCTAAAATACTTAGTCACAACATCTACATGGACACATCAGATGGATATTTCTTTGGGCAAAGGCGCCCTCGGGTGCGCCCCAAGTCTTAATGCCTCAGACAGGAGCAAAGGAAGATCTATTTCACCTACGCCTTTCATATTGTTTTTCAGAGGGCTATACAACAAGAGAAAGTAAGAAAGGCAACAGAACAGACCAAAAAAGAAGAACAGATATAAGTAGATGAAGATTTCACCCAATTTCTTCGCATACATTGACCTCAAATCCCTTTACATCCTTTCTAAATAGTAACTACAGGTAAATCAACAATAGCCAGTTTAATATAACAAAATTCCAGGGGATTATACCAGGCTGCGAGGGGTGGGAAATCTTCCAGAAGAGTACTAAAATGTTCTTAGCCCCCAGAAAAAGGACAAAAATAGCAGGATAATCCACTCTTTTTTCCCCCTGTATGATACATGGACTTCAATATCTTACTAAAATATAACAAAACGGATAATGACCGTATAAGTTCTGACTTCACCATGGCATAATTCAGTAAGATTTTCCACCAGATTGTCCTGACTTGATTAATCAGAATAAGTACAACACATGGCTTTTAGCTAGATTTAGCCACCAATGAAAGCCACTCCGGATTGGTCCAAGGCCTGAAGGCTCCTTCCTGTGTGAGATTCTAGCAACCACAGAAGAACAAACTTGGAGCTTATATTGTAAAATTAAATTTGTGTAGAACACCAAAAATGTGATGAACAGAACATAGTAAGAACCCAAAAGCCATTGCCTCAGATATGGTATTAATGTAAATGCTTTTTCAATGCAAGCATGGAATTTCTTCTCATAGTCGAATGAGATCAATGTTCAAGTAACTTTTATAATAGTTGCAAGCAACCGGCATATGAATATGAAATTTAGGCTTTTTTAAAGCTTCAATTAAGCCTAATGAAAAACCAAAAAAGAGAAAATGCTAGCTTCAATTGGATCAGGTTATCGATCTTCCAAACATTTGATTCTGCAAATCCCTTGAAAGTTTAAACATAGGCCAATAACAAAGTCAGACAAGAGATAAACAGCAAGGATGGTCTGTCTTATATAGGCATATTGTGTAAACTTCAGTTCATCGAACAATAGCACCAAATGATTTGCTTACGTAATAAGTTACTCATTTTTTTTTATAAGGAACAAGTTACTAAATTTGATTATCCAGAAAACAATCGAGGACGAAGAAGCTTGGCTTTGGCTACAAAGTACTCCATAGAGTGCTTCATTTATATTGTCACTTGTCGATATGTTGATTGATCTGATCATTACCTGAGCACATGAGAAATAACTCTTGATGGAATACTAAACATAATTACTATTAATGAGGTCAGAGGAATTTATTATGTTATCTATTATTACTAAAAGGATTAGGATAATAATTGCTTTCTCAAGACATCTAATTGGACTAGCATTTTGACTGTGAAATGCGGTTAAGCCGTGTACTTAAAACTGATATCCATAAAATAATTTCTTTTTATATTGATCAGTTAGTTCACCTTTTTGAGCAACTCACCTGTAACCAAAAGAAAAAGCCGCGCAAGATGTATAACTTTTTTCTGTTGTCGGCGTCAACTTCTTTAAGTCTTTCATGAAGGTCTGCACGTTTAAAGCGGACAATAATTACATAATGTCATTAAGTGAAACTAAAATAAAGATTAACAGAAACGCAGAGATCAAATGCTGTTTACAGTATCAACTGCAGAGAATACAAAGCAGAAGTGTCCAAGAAAATTTTGATTAAGGTGAAGGGGTCCCCGGTGGAATTAACTTTTGAACTGGATATGTTTAGAAAGTGAGAAAAGAAGCCTCCTCTATCACTGGATATGTTTAAATAATCAAAATGCCAAAAATGCCAAATATTCCAAATATCCCAAGCTTAGTTATTGCTGTTAACCGAGATACAGATTGCTGTAATGGAAAGAAAATCACTTACCATAGAGTGTAAAATCAATATGCTAGAGGTGAAATCTTCTTTAGATGACAGTAATTTGGGAGGACTTCCAGAATAGAAAATTGATTCAAAAACATTATTTTTTGGATTGCCAGAAAATTGTTCAAAAACCAGATGAGATCATGACATAATTCTTAGAGATCATATATGCATGTACATTGGCGTCTTCACTACTCGTACAGGGAAGGTGGAACAAATGAAGTCCAGAGCAGTCAAAGAATGAACCAAACCAAATGATTGTTCTAGAATGGCTATTCCTCACAATTGTGATGTTTGAGGCTCTCAGGAATAATTCTTCGATTACTGCTATAACATTATTACACCAAGAGATCTCGAAAGAATTTCTAGAAATTGATGGAAAACTCAGAAAATATCTAGGAATTGTTCTACAATGGCTATTCCTCACAATTGTGATGTTGAGGCTCTCAGTAATAATTCTTCGATTACTGCTACAACATTATTACACCAAGAGATCTCGAAAGAATTTCTAGAAATTGATAGAAAACTCGGAAAATATCTGTAATCTGGCCAGGTACTTCAGGAAGGAGAAAACTGGGGAGTTTTCTATTGGTTAAAGTCCAACTTTTTCAAGCATATTACCTTTTCAACAATTTGATACTTAGCCAAAGGTATCACTTCTTTAGCTGTTTTCTTGGATAGTTCAACAATTAAACGGCAACTTTCTCCTTTTTTTCCAACCCTTGCACACAGGTGTAGTAGGGTATTCATACTAGGACAACCTTCTAGGCTCATGACTGATTATCTATACACTAGAGATACGTAAAAAAATTATACCAAAAGCTTGAAGCGCATCCTAGATCTTCCTTTTTTTCCTAAGGAAACGGGCCAAGTGGAGTACTACCAATCTATACTATATTAAAAGCACGAAGGCCCTTAGCGAAATGTCGTTCGTCTTTTTTACCTTTTAAAAATGAATTTCACATTGGACAAAATTGTAATTATATTTATATTATTTTCCTAATATGTAGAACTTTAAAATTAACTAAATTTTATTTATTAAATCCTTCCTTATTTGAAATATGTAAAATCTCCTAATACTTAGGTATTTAAAATTAATTAAGATTTTACTTCTATAAATTTTTTCCTTATTTAAATCGTATGACTATTACGATTCTAAGTTTTTAAAACATTAGGAAAAGCTTTTCTTCAAAACATTTGTCTTAAAATTAAACACTTGAGAATTGTGAAGTATATTTTTAAGAATATCTTGAATTATTTTTTTAATGTTTAGATATTAGTTTTAATCAACTTTAAGAGATGTTGTCCATCAAGTATAAAATTAATTCGGGAAAGAATTACTCCAGCAAATATGAGACCAATTGTGATAGCTTTATTAACATTAGTGTTTTACTATATGTTATAATCTTTCATAAACTTTATTTTAGACGTATTAAATTATATTTTATAACTTTTTGTAGCGCGTGCAATTAGTTTAGACATATAAAATTTAATATGGTCTAATTGTCACTTTTTATAGGTATCACGTACCACTTGTCACATTTTGCGAGCAAATATTTAAATAACTTGAATAGACTTGAATATAATCGATGAGCATGTCTAAAGAATATTTTCAATTCTAAGCCACTAAAATTTATTAAAATCTAAAATTTTAAGGAGCCTAGCAGGTGAAGAAAAGGAAATAATATTCATTAAACATGCCCTAAATCATTAGAAGCATAAAAATAAAATAAATATAGCAGAGAAGGGAAAATCAAACTTTAAGTGGGAGATAAAAGTACTAATTAATAAGAAATTTTATCATAATTTATTCACTCATTCGAACAACCTTAACCAAATCCAAAAAAGCATATAGTTTATAACACTTTACTAAGGATAATATACATACTATATGGTATATATAATACTTAATACTTGGAGTAGTATTTTTTACTCCAAGAACATCGTCAATAAAGAGATATTAGGTCAGATACAAAACATAACATATCATATTATCTTTATAAAAATATATTAAATACAGAATTTATATAATTAACCTACTTAAATTTTTAATCTTTGCAAGTTCAGAAGATACCCAATAACTCTGCATTCAACTATTTCGCCCATGTAACATTTATTTTTCAATTTAAATAAATATTGTATTTATCTCGACGTCAATTGCTATTGCACATAATTTATCCGTATTCTCAATTTTATTCACTTTTTTTAATATACGCAAAAAATACGTGCAACGCACGTACACTAAAGCTAGTATAACTTAAATTCATCTAGAAGTAGCCTTCCATTTCTCGCTAATAAATTTAGATATAAAAATATATAAAAGCCTTCACTATACCCACCCCCCACCCCACCCCCGCGGCCGGCTCTCCCTGTTTGTACCTTTCTTCATCCCCACATGTTTGGTCAGTGAAAACTATCCTCCTCCTTACCAGGCCTAAAAAGATAAACAAAAAAATATATATATAATGAAAAGAGGAAAAGTGAAAACCAAAATATCCATGAGAAAATGATAAAAATGGTCCTTTATGTCTGGAGTAGGTTCAAAATGACCTCTTAAATATTCTCTTGAGCCTTTTTGGTATATGTCAAACATTTAGTAACTCTGTCTACATCACACCCATTGGGGTACAATCTTTCTCTTACGTGAAGGGGAGATGCTTTGTGCACTGGGCATTCCTTTTCTATCTATTAAATTTAATGAAAATTATAAAATAAAAAAGATTTAACCAGAAATACTAGGATATACTATCAAATCCCAAAATTACACATCAAAAACTGCATCGAACATTAAAAATAACAAAAAATAATCTTGCACTTAAAAACAGTACCAGACACCAAAAATAACAGAAGTTACTTCAGATGTAAAGGGCAGTCCGATGCACAAAGTATTCCGTGTTCATGCAGGGTTCGAAGACTATTCGCACACCAGGGGTATATGTAATATTTTACCCTAATGCACGCATTAGTGACTGTACCTTTAAATGTGAGTTCACATTAACATTTTTATTTTATAATCTTCGTTAAATTTAACAATCAGGGCCTGTCAAATATTTAACACAAATCAAAGGTGCTCATTCTCAACAATTCTAAAGGACCAAAATTGCTAAGAATATACTTAATGGACCATCTTAAACTACCTCCAAACTCAAGAGACCATTTTTATCATTTTCTCAAATATCCACCAAGAAAATCCTAATATTAGAAACATCTGTAAGGAACAAAACTAAGCAAGCAGAGGTATATGGTAAAACAAAGAAAGAAGAAGATTCTCTTATTTCCTTTTTCTCTTACAGAAATAAGGGGCTGCAGCATATTCATTGAAAAAAATATTGAATCTTTATTGCTATTTAGTTGGTGAAAAAGGAGGAGAAAACAAAGAAACTCCTCCTCGACAGAATATAGATGGGAATATTGTATGATGATGTAGTGCTTGTGAATCAATCAGAAAGAGAAGGAGACCCAAGTGTGATTACTGTAAATTGTCCTGATAAAACTGGCTTAGGCTCTGATCTTTGTCGCATCATTCTCTTCTTTGGTCTCTCTATTGTCAGAGTTGGTATGTTTGCTCCATCTTTTATCTTCTTCCACTTCCATTTACATAGTAACTATAGTGAAGCTTTCATGTGTGTGTGTGTGTGTGGGGGGGGGGGGNTAAGCATTCAGGTACAAACACACTAGGTTAAATGAGCTTAAGAGAGACAAAAATCATTCATGTTAGACACATGTAATAGACAATTAGAGTTGGGAATTTTTTAGGCAAGTTCAGAAGATACCCAATAACTCTGCATTCAACTATTTCGCCAATGTAACATCTATTTTTCAATTTAAATAAATATTGTATTTATCTCGACGTCAATGCTATTGCACATAATTTATTCGTATTCTCAATTTTATTCACTTTTTTTAATATACGCAAAGAACACGTGCAACACATGTACACTAAAGCTAGTTATACATAAAAATGGCCCCAATTAGCTGTGTCTAATGGTTAATTACTATTACCCTCTTTAAAAAAATTATTCTTTCTATTTTCTTTATATTCTAGCCTTCTTCTTCATTTTTTTAATCTTTTTTCTTCCTTTCTTCTTATGGGTTTCATTTGACAAAAATTCTTCTCTTGATTCTTCTAAAATTATCTTTCTTCTTCATTTATGTCTTCTTCTTTCAACACTATTTAGTCCACCAAGAGCCCATAATTTTTACCAAACCCGAATTTTTTTATCCCAATCGTTGTATTAAATTAAGATTCCCAGTGAAAATGAAGGTTAATGGAAAATCCAATGTTTAATCGGAGTTCAATGGAGAAAATTATGATTGAGACATGGTGTAGGCATTATGGAGGAGATTTTTTATTTTTTATTTACAAATAACCATGTGCTTATCCCTTCATCCTCCTTCTTTGATTTTTCAACCCCCAAACATTTACCCGTTTAATTGTTTTTATTATTAACTAAAATTCTTAATTAAATTAATATTTAAATTAGGCTGAATAAATAGAAGGGTGTACCACACGCACCACTAATTGACGAGGTTTTTTACTATATAAAGTATATAAAGTATAGTTAAGGGGGTTTTGGAGACACGTGATAATTTAAGTAGGTAACTGACAAAAACGTAATATTTTAGGGGGTTTCAAGGTATTCACTCTAAATGTTACTAGTACTTTGAAATGCAAAGCAATGCATCACAACACTGCAATAAAATAATAATAATTTAAGATGCTTATCTCACCTTCATAGTGGTCCAAATATGATTTTCCCATTATCCTTGTCGGGTAAGATATTCCCCCATTACGCAAGTCCATATTCCTTTCAGTAAACTTTTTACTTTTGACAGCTTTCCACAGTCCTATATATTCCTTTTGATCGTAAGGCTTCTCAAGAAGAGCCTTGACTTTCCGCCAGAAATCAGAATGCACAGTTTCCGTTGGGCAGGTATCCTCAACCTTAATATTCATTATATCATCAGTATATAAGCATCAGAGCGGAATATTTTCCAGAAACTTTAAATTAACTAAGAAAGCAAGGAGGTGTGGGGAGGGTAAAATAAAAAGGGGAGGAGACACAGAGTACGAGGATCATACACTTTCATAGTGTTTAGTTGAAGAAGCTTGCATGAGACTAGAGCTTCCTTCTTTCCCAAATTTACCATTATCATTAACAAGTATTTCAAGATCTTCTTCAGCAGCTTTGCTTTCAAAATCATGACCACTTTTAAATGAAGCTTCATCTACATTAGCTACCTCTTCTTTGACAGGGACAATTGCTGATTTTGCCCCCGCTACCTCTTCGTTGACAGTGACATTTGCTGATTTTCTCCCTTTTCGAGTCGTCTTCTCTTTACTTGACCTCTTCTTTTTCTCATCCTTTCCATGCCTCTTGGATGCATCATTTTGGTTCATGCTATTTTTCTGGCTCGTAAGCCTCTTTTTCTTCTTTTTCTTGGATGCATCATTTTTCCCATTTACCTTACATTTCCTAATAAATGAGGTTTTCAAGCGCCAATTCTTGCTTATAAATTTCTCCAGAAGTAAGGAATAGTCTTCATCCACATCAGATGCCTCTTCTTTGGTAGTGATATTAGCTGGTTTTCTCCCTTTCTCTGTCTTACGCTTCTTATTTGACTTATTCTTTGTCTCACCCTTCCGACGCCTCTTGAATGCACCATTTTCCCCCGTGCTAAGCTTCTGGTTCATAAGCCTCTTTTCTTTCTGAGAATCAAAAGGCTCAAATATCACATCGCTATCTCCTGCTGATCCATCATTATCATTTTCCAGGACAGTTCTTGAAAATGGCTGACTTTCTACTTTATCTTTGCTACTGACATTACCTAAATCCTTCGCATCCCCATCATCTTGTTGTTTTCTCTGTCCTGAAAGTTCGCACTCTTCATCAGATCCATCCTCTTTCTCATACTCTATGAACACAGGAAACCCATCCTCTCTATCAATTTTAACCACATACGATTTCCCATTTGGCTTAGCATTAGCCAAAAACTTCATGTATTCTGGGTCATCCTCATCCTCGTCCTCATTCTCATCCTCATCCTCACACTCTCCCTCATCCTCGTCCTCGTCATCTTCATGATTAAGCCTATCCCTAGGAACAGTGAAACCTTCATTTCCACCTCCATTTGTGTATGACTGAGAATCTTTATCATAGTTATAGAGAAGCATCAAAAACTGTACATAGTCTTCATCCACATTCTTAGTCTTTCTAATCTGTTTTTTAAAACGAACAACATCACTATTCTCAAACTCTGCACCATTATTGCAATAGTGCACCCTCTTTCTCTGTAAACGGGATATGTCATACATTATATCACAGCCCTTCAATCCCAGTCGCCCCATTTTAATGGGATTCAGCTTTTAAAACGAACAGATCAGAGCAACAACTTCACTCCTATCCCCAACCTTTCCCCACATCCACAAACAAATCAGTTCACTACCTATCCACTACCTATCTTGAAGCTTCTTAAACTCCATTACCAATGTCAAGACCTCTGCTGAAACAACAATCAGAAGCAAACGAAAATGAATATACTCAATGTGAGTTAACTAAAGATATTTTTTACCAAAAAAAGAAAAGGCTTACCCTGTGCAGAAGATGCTCCTTAGGGTAGGAGGAGAGCGGGCATATAATATAAGCAGCCTTCCCTTTGGATTTATGCTAAGATGATTCTTCCACGCCTGGAACACATGACCTGCAACTAACCAAAGGAGCAACTTTTTCATTGTGTCAATGTTGCCCTCTAGTAACATTGAATTTTTACATTCACACAACATCAATATTTACAAAAACCTATAACTTGTTAAAAGTTCCATAACATTCAGCTGAATCCATTGTTCAATTGTTGAAGGGAAAAAGAGTCAGCTTTCTCTGAAGTCTTAACACTTGATACTCTATAAAGAGGACATCATCACTTTAAAGAACAATAACCACCCATCATAACTTTGGTTAAAGAGATAATTAAATAAATAAAGTACGCCTTTTCTAATAGCTTAAACTTTTCGATGGAGTAGTAATACAAATAGATTTAACGTGGTATGAGAATCCACATGTATCGCTCAAGAAAAAGAACATTGAACACATAATTAAATAAATTAAATTATAATCTCTCTAGCTGCTGAGTATTTGCTAGCCGCAAAGGCTTTGGTCTAGTGGCAAGAACACAACACGTGAATTGTTTTAGGCGCACGTCAGGGTTCGAATCCTGCAGCAGACAAAAGCTTGGTATTCAAGTGGAGAAGGGTAGAGAGTCTGGTCCTTATTCATCGAGTTCACGGAGCCAGAATTCATACAAGGAGATCCGAAAAAAATACTAGAGTGTCACACCTAGAATTGAACGTGTGAGCTAAAGCAATTTTTGAACGCCTTTACCACTACAGCAGAAACATCCCTCATGTCAAGTAGATTCAACAATTCATATCTAACCAAAAAAAGTTAGTTTTTGCCCTATTTACGTAGTATCACTTTCCTTCGAAGGGGATTCAATTGAACCCCCTTGCCTCCCTTTAGCCTGCCCCTGGTCCTCGGGGACAGGGCAAGATGGAGTGTTGTCGCCTGAACCCGGTACTTTTGATGCGGAACATCAATTTATGTGGAAAATAAACTAAAATTGAAACAAATAGTATGTCTGAACCCTTAATTTTAAAAGTACATTCAATGCTACAAACTCAAATCCTGGATCGCCCTCTGCTCGGGGATTCTACTATTATTAAAAAAGGATCTTTCTAGCTGCTACGCTTTAAGACATGCATTTGTGGACCAACAAAAAGAATCACATAATGGGACATAATGAAAACATAATTAAGTAAATAAAAGCATATAAAAGGGGGTGGGGGGAAGAAGACAGTCATATGATAGGAAGTACTGAAAACATAATAAATAAATATAACATAACTATATCATCTCTTAACTTTTTTTTTTTTTTTGATTTGCACCGGGTGTCCGAGTCTCTAAGAGTCCTGACTAATCCCGGGGTGCACAGGCCCTCGGCAAGGAGTTTCCCGCAAGTGCACCACGGTTAATTCAGGTTTTACCCAGTCCCATGGCCCTCAGAAATTGTTTGCACCCAGTGGGTTTGGAACTTGAATATCATCTCTTAACTTCTAAGCTTTTATCATCTTCAATTGATTCTGTTAAAAGCCAATATATCGAATACCCAAAAAAAAACGAAATGCATATATACAGATTATATGTATGTCACTTTTCAAAAAGATAAACAGAGACGCACCTATAAAACAATACCATAAATTAACAAACCATTAATGAGCCTAATTTAGCACAGTAAAATCTGAAGAATAAGAAAAGGGCATAATCTAATTGGCTGCTCACCGTGGCGGAGGAAGATGAGAAGAAGAAGCAGCGAGAATGTAACTAGTTGTCTTTCTAATTATGCCTCTTTTTTTGGGAATATCTATAAAAATTTGATTATAAATTCAATTGTTATTATAATATATGAATTTAAAATGGTGATAGGAACACATCAACTTTAAATACGAAATCTTAATTTTATTTGGATTATTCTTTATAGGTATGCTTGGTTATTCACTTATCTTCTTTTCATGTATATCAGTTTCTATGTACGTGTTTCACACGTAACAACCTAACTAAAAAGAGAAAGATGGAAAAAAAACCGATAAAGTAAATACAGTACCATAGATACGACTAATAATAAATAGTGTTAATTTCATGTAATTTATATCTCATAAAAGATCACTTTCTTAGCTAGTTCATGCCATATAGGAGCATATTTTATTATCAATATTACGTTTTAATTATTTATATAAACAAAGCGAGTAAGGAAACTTTAGTGTGCATTCATTTATTGATTGAAGTACAAGAACCTGTATTTTGTTGCAGTTTTTTACTATAGGAATGAGAAAAAGCTTTTAGCCTTTAAATAGATTATAAGTATATAAATAACATGCCAAGAAACATGTGCGGTAAAAAAGTCATTTTGTGTTAAAATATTTTAGTATGTATTACTATCATCTTTTACGGATCAAAACTAAGAAGGATTTTATTTTCACCGAATAATTTACAATCGACATCTCATCTAATTAACCGACATATTCATTTTTGCTAGTTATTATAGTTGTTGTCATAATGTATTTTGGAGAATTTACATTTTTTATTAATAATAAAGATTATTAAAAAATCTAGCACTATTTCGATTGACTCACGCTTAGCTATAATTGCTTCATGTCAAATTGTTGTAAATTTTCTTTTCTAGCCTTTTTAGCACCATCACTATGTTTTAGCACAATTGTAACAGTTATTTTAATTGTTTGAAAAAGTATATTGTATCGACTGTTGATAAATTATTCAAAGCAATTAAGTTTTAAGTGTACACATGTTCTAAGAATTTTTTTTAACCAAGCACTACAAATAATACATTGCTAATAATTTTCTATGGCCTTTTTGTTTTTATCTGAATATAAATTTACTATAAATCCTGAATTTGGAGACAATGCATGGCATAAGAGCACTTAATTGTGAAAATAAGCCAATCAAAGGAATATTAAACTTCGACATATTTCATTTCAAACCTAATCTAACATGCATTGGCCTGCTTTGAGAAATTCTTAAAAAATTAATGTTTGAAAATAAATTTTAACGATAAATTAATGAGAAATAAAAGGTTATCCCTTTTACAAATATATTAAATTCGCACGTTTTAGAATTGCCACAGCGAAGGGAAAGTTAAGCACATTTTTTAGTTTTAGGGTTTCTAGTTTCATAATTATAGCTAAATATCGGAATATTTAGTGGGCATTTGGACATGAAAATTGTAAAATTCTCAAAAAAGTGGGAAAAAAAATTCAAGTGAAAATGATATCTGAAAATTAGAGTTGTGTTTGGACATGAATATAATTGCGGGTTGTTTTTGAATTTTTGTGAGTAATCAGTGAAAATTTTGAAAAACAACTTTTTGAAGTTTTTCATATTTTCGAAAAATTTCAAAATTCATCTTAAATTGAAAATGGCCAAACAATGATTTTGAAAAAAAGTAAAAAAATTCGAAAAAAATGAAAAAAAGATCTTACGTCCAAACGGGCTCTTAGTTGAATTTAAAATTCTTTGATAGATTTTAAAATATTACTATTTATTCAAAGTATTTTTTTTTCATTAAAGAAATATATCAAAGATATAAAAATCAGTCAATTAAACTCATAATAAGATGTTTTCAAAAAAAAAACTAATAATTTAATTAATATTGGGGTTAAAATTAGATAGAGCACGATTGAACAATGGAACGATGAACTCCTAACAAAAATAAATAAAAATACATCTCTTGTTTTGTATTTGCCGTGGGAGTTTAAGCTTAAAAATACTATAATTTGACTTCTAATATGAACAATATTTAGTTTTATGTATCTTTGTTTGTAATCCATTATCAGCGTCTTATTTTGATACAAGTACTTGTGTTATTTTACAGGTGAATTTGAGTGGCATTGGAACTATGTCGTTTATTAAAATTCTAAGGAGTATGTTTTAGTACCGTCTGGATCTTTGTTCCCTATAAATTTATTCGAACATAATTTGATGTTAATAAGAAAATAATAAAATAAGTAAGAAATATAATATAAATATACAAACGAATACCTCTTCGTCCACAAATATCAACTGCAGCCGCGAACCCTCACCTCTTTCGTTTTTATATTCTATTATTGGGCCTTTTTCAATTACTAATACCTTTATCACCCATTCAACATCGGACTTTCTTAGATTATTTATAGGTACAAATTGTTTCACCAAATCTGATTCCAGTGCCATTCTCAAAACACCTGTAATAGTAACTAAGAAAAAGCTGCAAAACAATATATATCTTCTCTAAAGATGAAATAATTTTATTATTTAATACGATTGATCCACTTAATTAAAAAGGAAAACCTTCTTAATGAGCATTGAGCGGTGGCAACTTGTACTGACAATGCTAGTTATAAATAGCTAGTAATAAAGAGTTAGAGGTCTAACCAATAGTAAGCGAAGAGGAAGAAATAATACCTTTTGCTGCGAAATTTTCATATGGAGTAATACCTCTAAAAAAATTTATGATGGAGAATATAAAATAGTGCCTTCTTTTATAGAAGTGTTTGAGTCCTTATTCCTAATGGATTCAGACAATCGAATAAGTTTTCAAATTATTAAATTTGTAATAGGAATGGATTCCAAGAGGTATTGGTATTAGTTTATGATTCGGACAATATGATTAAATGTTGTCAAATATAGAAATTTTTGAGTTTCAGTGTTCCTAGAATAGGTTAGGACGTGTGGATCTATTTATGTATATAGGAATATTTAAGTTTAATAACATGTTTCTAGGATCATGTTTAACGTGTAGTGTCCTAGGCAAATAGGATATTATCCAAGAACCCCGTATTTCTTCTTTTTAAATCTTTATAATTCACTTTTTATTTATTTATTATTCATACTTAATTTTAATGTAAGAATAGGATTCTATGGCTAATAGGATTAGACGGTCGATATTGAAATTCCGATTATGGCCTTTCCTTGAGAGTTATTATATTTAATATTTTAAGGCTATTTTGGTAATCCCACATTAAGATTCATGCTTTTATAATAATATTTTAAGGCTATTTTGGTAATGCTTTTATAATAATATAGATAAGATTCATTCTCCTTTGTTTTGAATGTATAGATGAAAATATTTGCATTATCCTAGCTAATTTGGCATCTGGGTATTGTTATTTTATTATTATTTTTTATATATTTTGGACGCGTTCTCGTTACCTGTGCCACTGGGTTCTTCTTTTCACTATTATTTATTTATTTATTATTTAATTTACGCAAAAAAATAATTTAAGGTTCTATTATAACATTTTTGCGCTCCTTTGCTACGGGTGGGGCCTCACCAGTGGTAGCGGTGACAACTCCCATTGTTTGTCTTCGTGGTGTTTTGTGCGTATTTCAGGTTAGGGACTGTGGCTATTAGCGGTGAGCGGTACGTGCGTGTGCAAACATAAGGAACAACCTCGGCGANCAAGATGGCACATTTAGGAAATTGGTGGATAAGTTAGGTGGGAACATCACCCCCATGTGGCAACAAGTGAAAATGACTCAAACATCTAAATGGTGACACTTGGTTCATGAAGACTATGTGGCATATTTAGAAAAAAATGTTGGCTAAGTCATCCCCAAAAGTGAGGGCCCAAAAACCTCAAAGATAAGAGATTGTTATACATCATTTAAGAGGGAAAGATACTTGGTAAAGGTGTCATATACGTGTAGGTATATTAGTATCACTTCCTATGACTCATTCACTCCAAAGGGTTATTAAATTAAGTGGATAAGGATGGTTAAGAGGATGCCACATGGCATAAAGTTGGCCGAGGGTGGCACCAAAGTGCACATAAGTCATAGCACTTGGTGTGTCTTGTTTTCACATGACAATGCAAGCCTTTAAGACTTCATGATATACTTCTTTTGCAATTAAAATGTAGAAAGAAGGTTGAAATCTTTCCTTCTATTAGTAGGGAGCTTACTTTAGAAACATAGCAAAAACATACATCCATGATACTCCATATGTCCAACAACATGAAATATCCCATGATCATAGTGCTTAGTTCTTGTTCAAAGATTTAGAAGGAGCAAAAGTTGTTCTTCGCAAGCTCAGGTAAAAGTGTTTGATAAATTCGTCAAGTAAGGTATGTTAAGGCCAATCCTTCCTTCTTTTGGCATGATCCAAGTAACGATACGTAAACGTAATGTTGTTCCATAAGTGATTCTACTCTTAGCAGTTAAGGATGTCTATGTTATTCATTCATGTAAAAGTGATGTCTATGTATGTTCCTAAGTCTCTATTGAGGTATATGATAAAGATGTTAATGTTCAGAATATAATAATACATGCATTTTCATGATGCATTTACAATTGCGCTACGGCCGGTTAGGCAGTCATTCATTTATTACCAAGCTACGGCCGGTTGGGCAGTCATTCATTTACCATCGAGCTACAGCCGGTCGGGCAGTTACAACTGGTTGAGCAGTTATATATCATTATTTACCACCGATTGGGAAGTCATACATTTACCACCGTACAACGGCTAATCGGGCAGTTATCACTGATCAGTTGGGCAGTCATGCATCATACAATATGGATAATAGTCTCAAAGAGAAGCATTATATATATGAGTATAGTAAGTAAGCAAATATAGAGATTCAGGTTGATTCTTATATCTCTTTAATTAATGTTGACTTATGGTTGTGTTTCAGTTCTGCCTTACATATTCAATACATTATTCGTACTGATGTCCTTTTGTTGGGGACGCTGCATTCACGCCTGCAGGTATAGATAATTAGTTTGTCGAGCCCTCATAGTAGACGAGGTTAGCATTCAACGAAGGATTGGTAATACTCCACCTCATTTGGAGTGCAGCCGAGTCTATAAGTCATCGTGTTAGAGTTTTGCTACAGACTTATGGGTAGGCCAGTACCCTGTCCTATTTGATGTCTAATAATCATAGAGGCTTTGTAGACACAAAGGTTCATTTTGTACAGTATGTCAGAGGCCTTGACGACCCATATATATTCATGTTTTAAGAACGATGGTTCATTAATACAACATTTGCCCACTTATAGTTATACATTACAAGTTGTGGCGATGTTGGCCCAGATATTTAGAAGAAAAAAAATGAGTTACAGAGTGGTTCGCTCGGGCCAGTACGGCACCGGGTGCCAGCCACGTCTCCCCAGGTTTGGGGCGTGACAAGGATGCCTTGGAAAAGCTCAAGATAATTCAGGATCGACTTCGTACAGCTCAGTCTAGGCAGAAGAGTTATGCCGATCGTAGAGTTCGGGACAATGCATTCATGGTTGGAGAGAGGGTTTTGCTTCGGGTTCATCCATGAAGGGTGTGATGAGGTTCGGGAAGAAGGGCAAGTTGAGACCTAGGTATATCAGACCTTTTGGGATTCTTGAGAGAGTGGATGAGGTGGCCTACAAGCTTGCATTGCCAGCTAGTTTATCAGTGTTCTATCCGGTGTTCCATGTTTCCATGCTCCGAAAGTATCACGGTGATCTGTCCTATCTATTAGATTTTAGCTCAGTCTATTTGGACAAGGATTTGACTTACAAGGAGGACCCGGTGGCTATTCTAGCACAGTAGGTCTATAAATTGAGGTCCAAGAGTTATCCTTCTGTTAGATTGCAGTGGAGAGGTCAGCAGATCGAGGCAGCAACGTGAGAGTTCGAGTCTGAGTTTGACATGCAGAGTAGATACCCACGCCTTTTCACCACTCTAGGTACCTTTCTACGTCTGTTCGAGGATGAACGTTTATTTTAGACGTGGAGAATGTGATGACCTGATAGGTCATTTTGAGTTTTAGCCTTTATTTCCGTGTTCGGTGACCTTGATTAGCTTATTTAGCATTCCTGAATTTGCGTGTGCAGTCCCTATCTTCTTCCGAAAAGTCTTTATGTGAAACATTAAAGAAAAGTGTAAATTTTTGCCTTCAAATGATTTTATATGACTACGGTCAACATTTTATGTAACCGGGCCTGGATTAGTATTTTGACGGTCCTGGTGGGTCCATATCGTGATTCGGGACTTGGGCGTATGCCCGTAATTGAATTCTAAAGTCCCTAACTTGATTTAACGTGATCTGTTGGAAACTAGTAATTTAAAGGTTTAAAGAATTTTGAAGTTTGAACGTAGGTTGACTTTATAGCTACCAGGTTTGGATTTCGGTTCTGTGACGTGGTATAAGTTCATTTTACTATTTTTGATTTGACTGCAAAATTTGGTCCAAAACGGAGTTGATTTGACATGATTCGGACGCTCGGTTGTAAATTTGAAAGTTCTTAAGTTTCATTGAAAATTTCATACATTTTGATATCTGATTTGTAGTTCTAGGTGTTATTTATGTGTTTTGATCATGCGAGCAAGTTCTTATGATGTCATTATACTCGTCTACATGTTTGGTTGTGAGCCCGAGGGGCTTGGGGTGAGTGTCGGACGTGTTTTAGATGAGTTTGGCTAATGCTAGGATTGCTGGTGCACACCAGTTCATGTGTCTGCTGCAGATCTCACACTTGCGAGGTCTGGCTCGCAATTGCGAGCCTTGCTTTTGCGAAAAAGAGTTTGCATTTGCGAGCAGGGTCTGGGATTGGGTAAGATCGCATTTTCGAGGAAACGGTTCGCAATTGCGAACAACTCAGGATCGCAACTGTGATGCCTGGCAAAATTGTACTCCTTCGCAATTGTGAAGGAAGTGGTTGCATTTGCAATCGTGGGAACTTCGCATTTGTGATCACATTGTCGCATTTGCGACTTCTGTGGCTCTGAGGCAGGGTTTGCATTTACGATGTTCGCAATTGTGAACCTGGCTTTGCAATTGCGACATCTACAGCTGGGTAAAAGAGGGGGAAAATGGGCTTAACTCATTTCTCACAAATTCTCAACACTAACCACTCTAGAGGAAAGTTTCCATTTCTTCCCAAATTCATTAGTAAGTGAATTTAATCCATTTCCTTTCATTCACCCGTTACATTTCATGAGATTTCAACATCAATTTTAGGATTCTTATGGTGGAAATAAAGGATTTGGCTTCCACCGTCGTGAGAGCACTATTCCGCCGGCGTAAATCCGGCGAACTCTCACCGGGTACAGGTAATTCCTCCTCTCTTTCTCTGTATCTTTTCTCCTTCTTCTCTTCTTTCTCTTCCTCTCTCCCATCCTCTCATTTCTAAACTCGTCAGATCTGCCCCCTACCTCCTGTTTCTTTCACCTTTCTCTACTTCTTCAGCTACTTCACTTCTAAGGTAAACACATTTCTCCAAGTATATTAATAGTGTAATAATATACTTGTAAGAATCTAATTTCCTTTGTTTTGAATGTATAGATGAAAATATTTGCATTATCCTAGCTAATTTGGCATCTGGGTATTGTTATTTTATTATTATTTTTTGTATATTTTGGATGCGTTCTCGTTAACGGTGCCACCGGGTTCTTCCTTTGACTGTTATTTATTTATTTATTTATTATTTAATTTACTCAAAAAACAATTTAAGGTTTTATTACAACATTTTTCCGCTCCTTTGCTACGGGTGGGGCCTCACCAGTGGTAGCGGTGACAACTCCCATTGTTTGTCTTCGTGGTGTTTTGTGCGTATTTCAGGTTAGGGACTGTGGCTATTAGCGGTGAGCGGTACGTGCGTGTGCAAACATAAGGAACAACCTCGGCGAGGGTCAACGAGGGGCGGCGTGAGCTGGACAAGAACGTGATAGGTGGACGCAACGTCGCATACGCCAAGACAATTCCCAGGTTCTACTTGCGGGAGTTGGTACCTCCTGTTTGTCTTTCCCCTTTATTGTGTTAGTTAAATTGTTGCCATCTTAGTTCCTATTAGTTTATCCATAGTATTAGTGCGCCTTTAGTTGCAGCTTGTCTTTGTCTAGCTTGGTCTGTTGCCTTGTGTGTGTTAGTGATTTTCCCTTAGTCTGATGTAGGTATAGTGGCTGTGGTCTGGGATGGTCGAGTGAGGTCATGTCCTCGGGGGGAGCAGGGGGTGGGGCGGGAGGTAGGGCAGGGGTTAGGGGTGGGTCGGGAGACAGGGGAGGCAAAGGAAACAGGGGTGTCTATAGGTTAAGAATTGGGTCATGGAACGTGGGTACACTGACGAGTAAGTCTATAGAGTTGGCGAAGATTCTCTAGAAGAGGAGGTTCAATATAGCGTGTGTCCAGGAGACAAGGTGGGTAGGGTCGAGGGCGAAGGATGCAGACGGGTATAAAGTTTGGTACTCAGGAGTCCAGAGAGGTAAGAATGGAGTGGGTATCTTGGTGGATAGGGAGCTTAGAGAGTCTATGGTTGAGGTTAGACGAGTGAATGATAGATTGATAGTTATTAAGTTGGTGGTGGGAGAATACACCCTGAACGTTGTTAGTGCCTATGCGCCGCATGCGGGCCTAGATGAGGAGGTTAAACGACACTTCTCGGGGGGGAGGGGGGAGGGGGGTTAAATGAGATTGTGCGCCAGGTTCCGCCTTCAGAGAAGCTATTCATAGGAGGGGATTTCAATGGTCATATTGGGGCGACCGCATTATGGCGAGGTGCATGGAGGCTTTGGTTTTGGGGAGAGGAACGGAGGAGCTACATCGCTGTTGGACTTCGCTGAGGCTTTTGGGTTGGTGATTGCGAACTCTAGATTCTCGAAGAGGAAAGAGCATTTGATTACTTTTCAAAATGCGGTAGCGAAGACCCAGATTGACTATCTCCTTCTCAGGAGGTGTGACAGTGGGTTGTGCAAGGACTGCAAGGTGATTCCGAGTGAGTCACTCGCGTCGTAGCATAGGCTTTTGGTGCTAGACGTTGTTATTAGGTTAAAGAGGAGGAAAAGGTCTGCTCGGGGAAAACCAAGAATCAGGTGGGGAGCTTTGACTAAGGATAAAGCCCAAGAGTTGGAGTGTCGGTTGTCGGTTATGGGAGCTTGGAGGAGCAGTGGGGATGTGAACACTATGTGGTCAGCGACAGCAGACTGTATAAGGGAGTCTGCGAGAGAGGTGTTAGGGGTCTCGACCGGTGTCTCTGGTGGGCACAAAGGAGACTGGTGGTGGAATGAAGTGGTCCAAGGTAAAGTGGAAGCGAAGAAGGCGGCATACCTGAAGTTAGTTGGGAGAATAGGTGAGGAGGAGAGGCGAGCGTGCATGGAGAGATATAAGGTAGCTAGGAAGGAAGCTAAAATGTCGGTCACGGAGGCTAAGACTACGGCTTATGGTCGCATGTACGAGGAACTGGGGAAAAAGGCGGGGAGAAGAAGTTATTCTGGCTGGCCATGTTGAGAGAGAGGAAGGCTCGAGATTTGGACCAAGTGAGATGCATCAAGGACGAAGATGGTAGAGTACTGGTGGAAGATGCCCAGATTAAGAGGAGATGGCAAACTTACTTTTATAAACTTCTGAATGAAAAAGGGGATCGTGATATTGTGCTAGGAGAATTGGAGCATTCCGAAAGTCACCATGACTTCGGGCACTGCAGGCGTATCGAGGTCGAGGAGGTCGTGGGGGCTATGCGTAAGATGAGTAGGGGCAGAGCGACCGGGCCAGACGAGATTCCAGTGGAATTTTGGAAGTGTGTAGGAAGAGCAGGTGTGGAGTGGTTGACTGGGTTGATTAATGTTATTTTTAAGGCCAAGAGGATGCCGGATGAGTGGAGGTGGAATACGGTGGTTCCATTGTATAAGAACAAAGGTGATATCCAGAGTTATAACAATTATAGGGGTATCAAATTACTGAGTCATACCATGAAATTATGGGAGAGGGTGGTTGAAGCGAGGGTGAGGATGACAATTTCTGTATCTGACAACCAGTTCGGGTTCATGCCGGGCCGTTCCACCATAGAAGCTATACACCTTGTTAGAAGGTTGGTGGAACTGTACAGAGAGAGAAAGAATGATCTGCATATGGTGTTTATTGACCTAGAGAAAGCGTATGATAAGGTTCCTAGAGAAGTTCTATGGAGATGCTTGGAGGCAAAAGGTGTGTCGGTTCCTTATATTATGGTAATTAAGGACATGTATGATGGGGATAAGACTCGGGTTAGGATAGTAGGAGGCGACTCTGAGCATTTTCCGGTTGAAATGGGGTTACACCAAGGCTCTGCGCTCAGTCCATTCTTATTTGCCCTGGTGATGGATGCGATAACAAACCATATTCAAGGGGAGGTGCCATGGTGCATGCTATTCGCCGATGACATAGTTCTGATTGATGAGTCACGAGCCAGTGTTAACGAGAGATTGGAAGTTTGGAGACAGACTCTTGAGTCTAAGGGTTTCAAGATAAGCAGAACGAAAACAGAATACCTCGAGTGTAAGTTCAGTGCTGAGCCGGGGGAAGTGGACGTCGATGTGAGGCTTGAGTCTCAGGTTATCCCAAGTAGAGGCAGCTTCAAGTACCTTGGTTCGGTTATCCACGGGGGAGGGGAGATCGACGAGGATGTCACACACCGTATTGGGGTAGGATGGATGAAGTGGAGGTTAGCATCTGGAGTCTTATGTGACAAAAGAGTGCCAACGATACTCAAAGTTAAGTTCTACAAATCGGTGGTTAGACCGGCCATGATGTATGGGGCTGTGTGTTGGCCTGTTAAGAACTCACATATCCAAAAGATGAAAGTAGCAGAAATGAGGATATTGAGGTAGATGTGCGGGCACACTAGGATGGATAAGATTAGGAATGATGATATTCGGGAGAAGGTGCACGTGGCTCCCATTGATGACAAGATGCGGGAAGCGAGGCTCAGATGGTTCGGGCATGTACAAAGGAGAAGCCCAGATGCTCCAGTAAGGAGGTGTGAGCGGCTGGTTGTGGAAGGCATGAGAAGAGGTAGAGGGCGGCCTAAGAAGTATTGGGGAGAGGTGATCAGGCAGGATATGGCGAGACTTCAGATTTCCGAGGACATGACACTTGATAGGAAGTTGTGGAGGTCGAGTATTACGGTTGTAGGCTAGGAGGTAGTTGAGTCTTGCGTTACTTTGTACCTTTGTGAGCCTAGTCCGGTAGGGTTTTGTCTAAGAGAGCTAGGGGCAATGTCGTGTCTTACTATTTTCTTTTTCGACGTTGGATCCATTTACTAGCCACCGTTTTTGCTTTGCATTTTTCTTCTGCATTTTATGTTCCTATTTTTCCTATGATCTCCGTGATGAATCTAATATTCTCTCC
>NC_031998.1:16951247-16991340 GCF_001879085.1 Nicotiana attenuata
GAGAATTCAAAGTTTCAAATATTTCCCTTGTTAGGGAGCTTTTTACGTATTAGATTTTTTTATTTAAAAAAAAAGTAAAAAAAATAAGAGTTAGTTTATTTATTTTATTCTTGATCTTCGCCGAACACGCAAGATCTGATTATGTTCCACATTGATACTAGGGCAAACCCACATCAGTTCGATCGAATCATTTTTGAAAAAAAAAAGTTATAAAAAGAAAAAGAAGAAGAAAGAGTAAAGTGGTGGGGAAAAAATAGACTGTTTATTCTAACATACCTTGTTATTTTGAAAACAACTAGTTAAAGGTGGTCGGTTTGTTTGGTTGCAATGGCAAAACACACAAACAATCGAAGATCTTCGGAAGTAAAAGCATCTTTCTCAACCAAATGTAACAAGCACCACTGTTATTGGTTGATCCAAGGTCCACAAAAAGGCATGTAGGCAAGTCTGGCGGTGAAAAAAATGAAGGAAAATGTGGGTTGAAGCTTACCAAATTTGAAGCAATAGGACATTGGCCTGCTCGGATAATTTGAATGATAGGAATTTGAGTCAAGCGTTTGAAGCCATATTAGCCATTGCCCGTGGCAGAAGAGGAAACCAAAAAACGGGCGCCAAACCAGTAACTCTCCCTAGTCAGACGGGAGTCTCGGTAGCCGGTCTTGCTATCTTTTTTCAGCCATTCGAGTTATTTCAGAGTTGTCAGACCGAATGTTTTACTTTGTATCTACATTTGATGTAAAACCTTTCTATTTTTTTGTTAATGAAATATTCAATAAATGAAATCAATATTTTCTCACCCAACGAATGTCTCTTTTCTTTAATCTTGTCACGCTTTTTCTTATTCTCTTTTCAGTTCTGTTAATGCAGATTTTAAATAACATGCATTGCTTGCGGGCTTTCATGCCCAGATCCTTAAAAATCTGTCAGATTCGAAAAATGAATCAAAAAGCAGGAAAGTATGAAGATAAGGCTTTGTACGAAAATAAACAAAGAATTGGACCGAAGTTGAATTCCCCTCTCTGCGGTATGTCATTGTTGTGAAGCCGAGATCGGGAGGATGAAAAATGATTCAAACCCTTTGCAACAATTGACAATTGATTGATGAAAGCAATTGATGCAGTTGCCACGAGCAGTTGTACCAATAAAGAATGGCTCGAGCTAACAAGAAAGTGCGAATCGAAGAAGGTTGAAGTGGGACAAGTCGTTCTAAAAAATCCTCCTGCTATCATGAAGAAAGCTAAAGGAAAGTTTTCTCCAACTTGGAAAGGTCCATGCAACAAGAGTGTCGCGGAAGGAAGCATTGTATTGGGAGACATCGAATGAAATGTCGCCAACTATAACTTCCATTGCAGATTTGCAGTTAAAAGTGTACTATGTTTGACTTCATTATTTAGTGTTAACATTCTCTGATTGGGATGACGGAAGGCTTTTTTTTCTCGCTACCCAAACACCATTAACCCTTGCCGAAACCCTTTGAGCGGTTTCTCTCTCTTTTGATTACCCTTTTGAATCTGGAAGTTATTATTAAAAAATGACAAAGAAAAGAAAGAAAAAGAAAAAAGCAAACAAAAAAATGAAAAAAAAAATGAAAACAAAACAAAACAGAAAAAAAAAAGAAAAAAAACAAAGTTCCTGACTACGTCACTTGATTCCGAAAGGATACGTAGCAACCTTTCTCTGAGGTCAGTTACACTAAAAATTAAAATCCAAATTCCCCAAAAAGTAAAACTGGTAGATATTTATAATGTTTCGGCAATGGTTTTGCTTGAAAGTTCCAAAGTTGTGAATTCAATCCAAATTCGTTTTACCCAAATTTCCTTTCAAGTCCTCCGATCAAATACGGCGGAATGTTTATGTAGAATTAGAGGATACATCGTTGGATCTATACAATCAAAATGAGAGAAATAAAATGTAGAGAGCTTTGGTGAAAAAACTTCGGGCACCTAACGTGCGGTGTAAGTTGAGAAATTGAAATGAGAGAGTCTTGTTACGTGAAGAATCCGCAAAAGGCACTATAAGACAGATGCGAAAATGAAAATGAAGAAGATCACTGTCCAAAACCGCAAAAGGCACTGTGTTTATCAAAAGAGATTACGCAGCCATATCATCAACACAATCATTGATCAAGTTTCCTGCTTTCATCAAAAATTTTTATAAGTTTTCTGAGGAATCAGACGGTTACTACAAGATCAGCTCCAGTCCAAAAGATATGTCATCTTCCATTGAAGTCTGCAGTACTCCAGAATAAGTCCGTATTTTCTGTTCCTGAAAGACCACCTCTTTTCCAAACTCATTCTCTTATTGCATTTTGTTTTCTTTGAATCCCTTTCGGATCTAACTTATTCCAAAACTAAGCAAAAAAAATGATAGCAAGATCCTGATTTACATGGTTCTAATTGAAGCGAGCTGATATATTCAAAAGGCGTCCCCAGCTCCGACAAAGACATCAAGTCAACCCCAACTGGACATGATTGACCGATGATTTGAAATGGAAAAAAACTTTTGAAAGAAGTCAAAAGCAAAATGTCACAAAGCAACATAAAGTTGAAAAAGTTAAGTACCTTCCATGCAAAGTTCTGAAAAAGCCAAAGGTTTCCAGAGTCATGAAATTGCATGGTATTAAGGAAATTATCAGTTGCCATGAATTCTATTAAAGAAGATGAGCCGAAATCATAGAATTGAAATAATCAAGCCACAAACCGCTCCATTTAAACTAAATAAATCTTCCTATTCAGAACAGGAACAAGAACAATTTTAAAGAAATAGTTTGTGAAAACACGCAACACCACCAAGTGAAGTCTCAAATCCTGATTTTCTTCCAAAATACATAGCTAACAGCCAGTTTAGTTTCATTATATGTAATCCAATACCCCATCTTCAAATACAGGTACTACATCCCCTGTGCATATTTCTACCAATGGGACACATCCCCTAGTAGGCATTTCAGTGTCCACGGCCTCAATCTATTTTCAAAACACAATGGACTACATCCCCTGGTTGCTCTTACTCCTGTTGCAAACATAGGTACGACATCCCTAGTTTGCATTCACGAGTCCACGAGCCTCATCTTATCTTCCAACACAGGTACTACATCCCCTGGTTTGCACTATTTTCACATAGATACATCCCCTAAGTAGCACTTCACGGAGTGCACGACGCCTCAATCTTATTGCCAACATAGGGTACTACCTCCCTGTTGCGATTTCTATTTTCTACATCATCAGGTACACACCCTAGTACATTTCATGATGCACGACCTCAGTCCTATTTCCAACACAGTGGTACACATCCCGCTTTGCAACTATTTTTACATAGGTACGACATCCCCTAGTAGTATTTCCAGGCCTACGGAGCCTTCATCTATTCCAACCACAGGTACACATCCCCTAGTTGCCTATTCTTCTTGGTTGACAAACAATAGGGTACACATCCGCCTAGTGCATTTCAGGTGCACACCTCATCTTATTTTAACACAGGGTATCTACATCCCCTGTGTTGCATTATTATCTTACATAGGGTACGACATTCCCCTAGTAGCATCTTCAGAGTCCCACACCTTCAATCTTCATTTTCAACACAGTGTATACTAATCCCCTGGATGCCTTACTTCTTGTGCAAAACACATACTACATCCCCTGTTTCATTTTATTTTCTACATAGTACGACATCCCCTAGTATAATTCAGAGAGCCACCGATCCTTTCAATTTTCATTGCCAACGCCACTACTGACACCCTAGACAGTTTCAGAAGTCCACGAGCCTCATCTATATTTCTCAACATCATGGTATCTACATTCCCCCTGTCCTTACTTCTTGTTGCAAACACAAAGTACCTACATCCCCTAGTTTCATTTTTATTTTTCTACTAGGAGTACGACTCCCCTAGTTATAATTTCACAGAGGCCACTGAGCCTCATTTATATTGCCAACGCACGTACTACATCCCCCCTAGTTGCACTTTTTTTTCTACATAGGTACAGACATCCCCTAGTAGCTATTCTTAGATTACAACAGCCTCATTTTTGCCCAAACAGGGATACTACATCCCCTGTTGCATCTTATTTTTCTCATAGGTACGATATCCTCTAGCAGCGTTTCAAGAGCCACGAGCCTCATCTTTATGCCAACACAGGGTACTACATCCCTGTTGCATTTTTATTTTCTCTACATAGGGTACGACATCCCTAGTAGCGTTTCAGATGCCTGCACGAGCCCTCATCTTATGACCAACACAGACGGTACTACATCCCCCTGTGCACTTCTTTTTGCAAACCTAGGGTACGCCATTACCCTAGTAGCATCTCAGAGTTGCCACAGCCTCATCTCTTATTGCCTACACATCCGTACTACCATCCCCTTAGTCCATTACTTTTCTACCTACATAGTTACGACATCCCCTAGTGGAATTCAGCAGGCCACGAGCCTTATCTGATTGTCAACACAGGGGTTACTACATCCCTGGTTGCTTCTTCTTGTTAACACAGGATACGACATCCCCTATTATTTAAAAATGCACGATTTTCTTTTATTTCTTTATTTTTCAAATTAGCAAGATTCTTTTATGTGTTTTCAATTAACTCACAAAAATTTCCTAGTGCAAAACTGGGCAGAAAATTTTTGTCGTTTGTTTGTTTGTTGTCTCTTGAAGTTTTTCTATAAAGCATGCGATTGGGTAGTGTGCCAAAAAAAAATAAATCCAGCTTACTTGCCAAGAAAATGGAATGTTCACTCAAATACAGCAGCAACCAGCTTGGACCATATGTATGCAGAGAACAAGGGTCTCAAGATTCATCTCCCATCATGCTATCAAGAAATAAGCATGCGAGAATATTCTCATAGTTAGTGCATCGAGAATGCAAGTTCAGTTCTAAAGTCAATTGCGAGAGGCAACAAGAATCAAATACAAGATCCAGAACATTTAATAGGAATTTTAATCTTAGATTTCAGACGTATGTAATTTTTTATTTCATTTTGATTAATGTATGAACCGCGATCAGAACCTCAACGGAACCTCAGGGACTTCTCCACTAAGCTATACTTCATCACTTTCTTTAATTGAACTACACTGACCTGATTCTCTATAACCCGGGATATGGTAGCGTGCCCTAAAACCAACTCGTGCGCATCGTTATCTCTCTTCTCTTTCAGTTTACGGTTGATTCAAAATCAGTCACCTTGTTCATTTTCTTGCCTGAAAAACCTTCATGTTTCCAACAAAGAGTGGCATGCTTGTAACACATTAATTTTGACCACACCCAAATTCATACTATTTAGTTTAAAATATTCTCCTTTAGCAGTCTGATTGTTTTAAATTTATCTTACCTTAATTTTGTTTATATATATATCATATATATATACTATTATTATATCTATTATATATAAATTTAATAACTAAGATCTCTTTCTAGTATCTTTTAAATACATGTATAATATATAGTTTATTATAATTATAAAATATATGGTTAATCTTCTTATCCATTCATAATTTAATAAACTTAAAAGAAAAATGAAAAAAAAAAAGAAGGACACAAAATGAAGTTAACTACGTGGCAAATAATAATAAGTTTGCAAAAAACAAAAAAAAAGGGTCATTTTCTATTTTCCAAACTCTCCACAGCACTCCTCACGTCGTCCCGAAACAACCACTTACCCCATTCCTTCACGCACACAACGAACCCACGTCCCCACCTCTTCTTTTTCGTCAAACACAAATTCTATATATAGCTCACACGAAACACAATTAGCACGAGGGGAGAAAACAAAAAAAAGAACGAAAGGGGGAAAAATTGAACAAAAGGAAAAGGCATTTTTTCAGGGCGAATATATTCAATCTTTATTGTTTTGAAAATAGAGACTTTTGAGTGGAAGTTTTCTTTACTCGAGTTTGTTGATGTATTGTTGCTTCGGCTGCGGCTCTCGATTTTCTATTCATCCGTGTGATTTTTCGGAATTGAAGTTGTACTTACAGTGAATTTCCATTACATCTACTAAAAAGATCTTGCTTATTCAAGGTGAAGTACTACGTTTTCTTGTTTATTCTAATATTTTTAGTATTATGAATTAAAGTTTTGTTGAAGAACTTGTATGAAATGTGTTAGATTTTATGTTCCAGATTCCTACGTTATGGATCTTATGTCACTAAATCCAATTCGATTAATTTGAGTTGTTTAAGTTATTATATTGAATAGCGAATTTGTTAGAAAAAGATTTTTAGTTCTAGTAAAGAGCATGGGTAAAAATTTCATTTTTTTTTTAGAAATGTTTGAGCCTAAAATATTGATCTTCATTTGTTTTGGCATGAGATATGTTCGTCTAATTCCCTAAAGCCTCTTTTAGTCCTACTGTTTGAGTTGCTGAATTTTATAGTCTTTCTTTATCAATAAAATTAGTATCCATGCTCTTATATATTAAATGGTTATACTTATAAATTTTACAAGTTATTTACACAAAAATATGATGGCTGATTATCTTTTTTTTTTTGGTTTATTTATCAAGTTCAGTAATGAATGTTTTCATAAGTACTTCTTTAAAGTTTCTAGATTTAAAAATAATAATAATTTAATGTAAGGAAGGTTTGTCTAAATTGAAGTATATATCAGTAGGAAAGCTTCATCATTCTAAATCTATTTTCATTGCTAAATATTTTCTCTCGGTCATATTTTATTTTTAAGACTTTAAAGTCACAATGTTATAGTTAGCCTCTATCTATTTTTTGTCTCTCTAAATAAAATGTAATAATGTTAATATATTTGGAGCTTCGAAAGTTTGCTAAAGCCATCTGAGGAAATTAATTTTGAGTTTGATAAATACTTATAGTAGGAGTGATGTTACGTTTGGACGAACTGCACATTGTGCAAATCTGCAATTAGTATAATACAAAAATGGTTGTTTTCCTAACTTTTGTCTTCTCTATTATTTATCAGTGCCATATTCAAATATTTGTATTAAGATTGGAATATCTTTACATATGTTGAAATAGGGAGCGAGATGAGTTAGGAACTAATTTTAGGTTCGTGGTAATAAGTAAAAAATATATATATAAATAAATGTCTCGGATTAAAAAAAAAAGATAAATAAACAGAATACTCTAAATAAGCTAGTATGCTTTAGGCGCGCATTAATTAATCAATAATCATGATTATGTACACGTTCGCGTGACATAGTTATGATTTCCTAAATTAAATGCAAGGTATGCGTTCGCGCAACTTTGACAAAATAATCTTAAGAATAATAAAGTTTTATTAATTGTGTACACGTACGCGTGACATGATTCCTGACACACCAATTAGTAAATCGAATACACGTACGCATGATTCGTTTCAAGATAATTCCATAATTACAAATAATCAAGCAATCAAAAGCGGTTTGAGGCAAAAGTGCATAAATTTCTCTAGAACATAAAATATCCAGAATTAGTTAAGCCAAGTATAATTATTAAAGCGACCGTGCTAGAACCACGGAACTCGGGAGTGCCTACACCTTCTCTCGGGTTAACAGAATTCCTTACCCAGTCTTCTGGTTTCGCGGACATTAAACAGAGTCAAATTTCCTTGATTTTGGGATTTAAAATAAATCGGTGACTTGGGACACCATAAATTATCCCAAGTGGCGACTCTGAAATAAATAAATAATCCCATTTCGATTAATGTCACTTAAATTGGAAAAACTCCTTTCTTTCCTATCATCCCTCGGGAAAAAGGAGGTGTGACACGCATTCGAACACTTTGTTGGGGGGGGGGGGGGGGGGATAATATGATAATACGGCAACAATGACTTCTACATCGATCAAGACTACAAAATTTGAAAACAAAGTTATGTCCTAAGAACCGGGGATTGCACGACCAGCCCTGTAGAAACAAGTTGTACAAGTTAGCCACAAGTAATAACAATTTCTTTTTAGGACAACGAATGCTTATGTACTTTTTAAAAATGGAAGGAATAAAGTAAATTCCTTTTATTCTTATCTTGTTTCTTGTCATATCGATGAATTAATTTTATTATTTGAAAGCTGAACAAGCACTTCAAATGCTAGTGCCGTAATGAATTCTAAATGTCCTTGTCAAGAGCACCGTAAATATAAGAGGGCTCTCTCGTATGAAACCCTCACGGTAAAGGGTTGATTCTGGAAGAACTTATGCCCGGAATCCAAATGTTATTGGGGAAAAATACACCTGAAGCCTCACATAACTCGATGCAAAAAAGTAAAACTTGCGCAATACTTAAATGAAAAGTACGCAAAGAGAAAAATTTGCACAATACTTAAATGAAAAAAATACTTCTATATACAGCAAACGTGCCAGGCGGCATGGGTACAAAAGTATGGAAAAGAAAAAAAAGCAAAAAGCTAAGCTACTGCATCTCCAGAATTTGGAGGAAGAGAAGGATTAGTAATAGCATGGGATGATCTTTAATTAGAAGAGAATATAGGTGTGGAACTTACGAGTATGGTTCCATGATTCAAGAAAGGATGGAGTTGTAGTCGGGATGATGTCCCTGGTGGCAATTGCAACAAACTGTTTCATCTATCCACGGTCGTTGTCATCGTCTATGCTGGTAAGCAAAGCATGGTAACCATGTTTGCTGAAGTTTATCATTCATCCATGGAAAATCTTGGGGGAATAAAGATTCATCAGCCGAGTCAGGGAAAGCTCTTTCCCCGTCTCCTAGCATAGACGCCGAAGACATGCAACAGTCCGCCACAAAGAAAGGCTCACTTGTGCCAAGCAGACTTGGTAATGGAAGAAGAACACCCAGATAACAGAGTAAAGCCCCCCCCCCTCAATCAACGAGAACGGGCCCAAAGTGAAGGGTACGTGTAAACATACGTAAAACCCTTCTTGGAGAAGGTTACCCGCTCCGCTAGGTCAAGAGCGATGATGTTCAAATCTTGACAACTGATATGTTACATGTACTTTGATTATAAGTACTGTACTTTATATTTTGATGATCTAACAAACTTATTATCCAGAACCAGATAAGGAACCTGTTACACATTCACAAGACCTCAAGATCACAAGATTCCAGGTTAGGACTCAGCGTGGAATATGATTCAACTCCTCAGAGTAGAAGGAACAGCTGAGGGACCAGGTCCCTATCAGTTCTCAAGGAGACTATACGAAGTCAACTTTGCAGCTAGAAAGTTACTACCTGCACACGCTACTGTGCAGAACAGTGCTGCAGTCAACTTTCCAGAGAAGACTTCTTACCTACCTTGATTGCACCATTCTTAGTGAGGTCACGCATGTATATATGCATTCAAGGGAGGTAAAACAATACACTTGAACACTTAGAAATCTTACACAATCTCACACATGTGCCCATTTAGCGAGCAAGTTTCAAGTGCCTCAAGAATAAAGAACAAAGCAACTACAGACCAGTTCCCACATCGAGTTATTGTGTGTCCTTAGTTGAGTTGTAACTTTGTAATAGCTCTTCAAATTGTAATTGCCATCCAGCTTATTTATAAGCACTTTATAGGAACATCTTTTTAAACCTTAAACCTGCGTGTTTAAGTCTTGGCTAGAGTTAGTCAAGTTTTAAAGTCTTTGTAATAGAGTTATTGCAAAGTGGCTTGTAATAGGTGTATTACAAGTTAGTGAGGGATTAAGAGTTTAACTCCTAGGTTGCATAGGTAACCTGAAAGTTGCTTAGTAGTGAAGTTGAAATCCCACTAGGGTAGGTCGTCGTTATTAATCCCGTTGAGCTAGGAATTTTCCACGTAAAATTCCTCCTGTTATTTAACTTCTGTTCTGTGTGTGTGTAACTGTCAAACCTGATAGAGAACCTGGTTCTCTATAGAAGTTTGTGGACTATATATTCTATCAATTGGTATTAGAGCGGGTTCTTTCTATCAGGTTAACACCTAGAAAAGATCCTCATGGCTGCTCCTCCAAACTTCGAAGAAGGCCAGTCTGTACAGACCTCTTAGGTTCAATGGTCAATACTATGGGTGGTGGAAAACTAGGATTCATGACTTCATCATGGCTGACGACTCTGAGTTATGGGATGTAATATCTGACGGACCTTTTGTCCCTACAAAGAACCTAGGTGATCTAGCTGTAGCCATTCCTAAGACAAGGAAAGAATTCAATGACGTTGATAGAAAGGCCATAGAAAAGAATTTTCGAGCAAAGAAAATTCTTGTGTGTGGTATTGGTCCTGATGAATATAACAGGATATCAGCTTGTCAATTAGCAAAAGAGATCTGAGAGACTCTTCAGACCGCTCACGAGGGAACAACTCAGGTGAAGCAATCTAAGATTAATATGCTCACAACAGAGTATGAGCTCTTCAGAATGAAAGATGATGAATCCATCCAAGATATGCATACTCGACTTACCTCCATCATCAATGAGCTTCACTCTCTTGGTGAAAGTATTCCAAGAAACAAGCTTGTCAGAAAAATCCTTAGTGTACTACCCAGTTCCTGGGAAAGCAAAGTTAACGCCATTACAGAGGCTAAGAATTTGCAGCCACTGACCATGGATGAACTTGTTGGAAACTTTAAAACCTATAAAATGAAGAAGGAGAAGAACAATAAAAGAAGACAGTCCAAGAGAAGAACCTGGTCCTCAAGATGGACAAAAATGACTCAAGTGGTGAAGACGGGGACATGGCTTACTTGACAAAAAGGTTCCAGAAGATAGTTCGCAGAAATGGAGGCATTCCAAAAAAGAGTAGCTCTAGCAAGCCCAAAAATTATGACCTCTGTCATAAATGTGGCAAGCCATGACACTTCATCAAGAATTGCCCTCTCCTAAAGCAAGATCAGTATAATAACAACTTTGACAAAGCAGCAAAGAGGAACTAGGTTCCTAACAAACGCTTCAAGAGGAAGAATGATGCTGACAACGTTGTAAAGCAAGCTCTTGCTGCATGGGGAGACTCCTCCAGCGAATCTGAAGAAGAAGACGACCATGGTGGCAGTTCAATGATGCAAATGGAAAATGAAACAATTGAGTATGATTAAATCTTTGCTCTAATGGCTCAATGTGATGATGATGAAGATGACGACGGCGATGAGGTAAACTTTCTGGATGTTCAGAGAAATCTGAAATCTTACTCTCCTAAAAAGCTCATGTCATTAGCAAATGTGCAAATTGATACTTACCATAGTCTTATCAATGATAAAGATGCTTTAACTATGGAACTAGGGGAAGCTGAACAAAATAGAGATGACTTAGTAGTCGTTGTAGTTGATTTGAAAGAAACAATAGAGAACCTACAAAGAGAAAAGAATGCCTTAGAAAACAAATTGCTAGTATAGAACATGAACGAGATGATTTAATGGTGGTAGTGGTAGACTCAAAAGAAATCATAGAGTGTGCAAGTAAAGAGAAGGAAACCTTGACTGAGAGAGTTGCTATAATTGAGCAAGAAAGAGATGACTTAGTAGTGGAGGTAGTAGACTTGAAAGAAACAATTGAGGATTGTAAAACCACAAATAGCCCAGGAAACTCTGAAAAGGGAAAGGAAGTTGCAAGTGAAGCACACATTAAGCTTGAAAATGAGCTAAACTTGGTAAAGACTAGTTTGTGTGCTGAACTTGAGAAAAACAAACAGCTCCAGGAAGAACTAGGGAAAGTAAAGAGTGATCTTGAGAAATCTCTTAAGTGGACCTGGTCCTCAGATGCTATCACTGCCATGTACACCAACTCTGGGGGAAACAGGCAAGGGATTGGGTTTCAAAGGGAAAAGATTCCCTACAACCCTCATAGCAAGTATGTTACTGTACCTGACAATTGGCTATGTACCCACTGTGGCAACAATGGGCACCTCAAGGAAAATTGCATGCCCAGGGTTCATTCTCATTGGAGAAATAAAGTCTTTGTTGAGAGAGCAACTATTGCAAGAGGACTTGGTCCGTCAAATAGGAAACCATCAAATAGGAAAATCATTTTGCCTGGTTGGACTAAGAAAGCACTCATTCATCCTTTTTCTCTTAACAAGGGACCCAAACTTGTTTGGGTTCCTAAATCTAACCCTTGATTTCTGTGTGCAGGGAGCAGTGAAGGAAATCAGCCAATAATGTCACATGAACAGTGGCTGCTCAAAGGACAGGACTGGAAATACAATCAATCTTCCTTCACTAAGCCCTGCAAGGAGAGAGTGTACCTTTTTAAAAAAAAAACGGGGGGGGGGGGGAGGTTACACTCTAGGAGTTGGAAAATTTGTGTCAAAGGAAATAAGGTGGAATGCTTGTCCAGGATATTCACAATCTCAAAACCAGTGACTGGTGAGGTATTGCTGCAGCCAAAAGTCACAAGAGTACGTATGCGGCTGCGATTGAGCTTCTGTAGAGTGGAGACATAAGTTGGTTGGAAGCTGTTGAAAGCAATACTAAATCATAGGACAAAAGTCTGGAGCATTGCACGTTTTTCTATCTCTAAACAAACTGGATCTGAAGAACCTGGTTCACGGTCTGATCAAGTTGAGTAATAAGTATCATGAAGTGTGCAATACCTGTGCAAAAGAAAAGCATTTCAGATCTTCATTCAAGCCCAAAAAGGGGCAGACAACACTTCAGAACCAAGGATGAGATCTTTCAAGAAACTGTGTTTTTGTCAAGAAGATCCAGGTACCAATAGAAACAAACGTGGCTTGCATCAGACTAAATCATGGACAGGTTTGGATAATGCCATAAGGGGATGAATGCTATGTTAAAAGAAGAACTACTCAACCACTTAGCTCAAAGTGTGCCACTTCAGATAGAGTTATTGAAAAGAAGAAACGGACTCTTGAAACTTTGGGCACGGTCAACATTAATTGATGAAGGGCTTGCAAACTTCATGACCAAAGCTGCTGCTCTAGTGAGGATATATGGGTATAACTATCATGTTCTCAACAATGGGAAAGGTCAGCCCTGAAAATCTGATGATAGAAGGGATGGAGGAATCCTCTTGACATACTCGTCTCAAAAGAAAATAGAAACATTGATCGAGGTAGAGAACGCTCATTGATTCCAGCAAGGAACCAGGTCTCGCGTCTACAACAACAGAAGTTGAAAAACAAGCTGTTGGAAAGAGGGATGTTGCATAGAGACATCACTGAATCACTCCTGTATCTCACTGCAAGTAGACTAGACATCGTGGTCAGAGTTGAGTTCTGTGCAAGGTCTCAGTCAAATCCAAAGTATTTTCACTTGAAGGAGGGTGTAAGTATCTTGAAGTATTGTAGAAGAACACAGAACCTGGTTCTCTACTGTCCTCCAAGTAAATGGATAAGAAAAGCTCGCCTGAATTGGAATAGTCTCTGAGTTCCTATCTTGTCTCATCAGGCTCAAGAAAGCGGAATTAAATGGCACTATCAACAACTGAAGCATAATATGTATAATCAGCATCCTGATGTGGTCAAGTGCTATGGACCAAGCAACAAATTGGAAGAACTTGAGTCCTACTCAAGAGTTCCAAATACAGTGATTGCTGAAGATCAAGTTGCAGACATCTTCATCAAAGGCCCTGGGAAGATAGCATTCAGAGAAAGATCGCCTTGCACTGGGGGATGATGAAACACAACTGAGAACCTGGTTCTTCATTATTGGTTATGAAAGTCATAGTCAGGTAAAAACTAGCTAAAGTGTTTTCTGGCTAAGTCTAACTCACCTCTATACTGTTATAGGTAGACACGCATGATGACTACAGAAGCAGATATTGCATTGCATGATGTATAAGGGGATAAAACTCACTTGTCAGACCTATCAGGGAACCTAGTTCTCTAACGCAGGTTAGTGGTTTCTTTGTTCTTTCATACACAATTTAAAATGAACAAAAAACAATGCCACATCATCTTCAGCGTGACAATCTCTTTAAAGTCATGTCTTTTCATCCAATATGTCATAGCCCAAACGTCACTCCTTTCTCTAATCGATACATCTCCCAATAAAACAGGTGCCGCCGTTTCAGAATGGGTCCCTCATCATAATTAAACCAACATCACAACCCTTTCTCTTCCAAACTCAAAAATTCCCTGTTTGTCTTCTCTCTTCTCAAATCGACAGTCCCTCGAGAATAATCTCATCATGTCTGAAAATCAAGCAACCGTTAGTATGCTTGATAACACTGTGATTGAGTCATCACTAGTGAGAAGTTCAACGGTGAACCTCTCTCCAAATCCTAAAGAAGATTCTCCTCCACACTCCACTCCCATTCCTACCCTCTCCGAGTCCACTCCTCCTCTAAGTAAATCTGAAGATGTCTTCCTCCTCCAGTCTCACCAGACAAACAGAGTCATCAGGGTGAATAAGGGAACCACGTTTAGGAACCTTCCACTCTATCCATGGCTGAACACTTGAGTGAAGAACTAGTAACTAATAATGAAGAGTCTGAGATCTCCTGGACAAGTGATGACTTTGAAGGCATCATTCTTTCGTCAATTAAAATTGCCATGGAACCACAAGAAAAGGAGGAAATAGAGAATACATTGTCCATTGCGTCAGAAGGGGTCATTATAGAAAAATATGCAAGAGGGTCTGAGCCACAGGGGGAAGGAACAGAAGAAGAGGGGGCAATTGTGCCATTTGAACAGCCGGCACAAGATGATGCTATTAGAGCCCAAAATAATGAACCTTATCCCTCCATGGAGAATCCAAGTCAGGACTCATCTGACCAGGTCAGTGTTGATCCTGCTCTATCTCCCCACTTTGATGTTGAGCCTTTGAATATGGTGGTGCCTGAGACAAATCCAAAGAGTGAAAAAGACGCAAATGATTTGGTGTATGCTAGTTTCATTAGGGCTAAGACTAAGCCAGTGGTAACTTCAGAGACACTTCCTAAGCGACCGACTACTAGGTTGCAGCAAATGGAGGCTCTAGAGTTTACCCTCAAGAAGAGTAAAAGGAGTAAAAGAAGGAGAAGATTGGTCAATGATGGAAAAGTGGTACAAGTAGAGGATGTTCCTGTAGTGAATGTGGATGAGGAAACCAAAGAGGAACCTAGTTCCCTATCCCGTAAGTCTTCAAGGAAGAAGCACTGTCTTTCTGAACAACACACCTATAAGAATGCTGAGAGTTCTTCCAAGAGTGATGTTGCCAGTTCTAGTAAAAAGTTGTCGAAAAGTTCTGGTGACAAGACAGTGAAAGAGTGTGGTGACAAGTCTGATGAGGAAGAAGTGGAGAAATCTGGTGAACAAAGACAGAGCTAGTCAGTGGAGAAGGAAAAGTCTGTTGGGAAGTCAGTGAAAAGAAAGAGGGATGATGATGATGATGATGACAAGGAACCCGGTTCCGTCAAGAAAGGAAAAGTGAGTGAAACTCTGAGGTCCGAGAAAAGGAATCTGGGGATAAGAAAGTGCTGTGGGGGCCGCACATTTGCCTCCGACATTCTAGAGAGTGCTAGAATGAGGCAATTAGTGGATATTTGTGATGCTCAATAGTGGACCAATTTGTTTACGGGTGAGGCTCCTATAGTGTATGAGGACGAGGTGCAAAGTTTTTACACCAGCCTCTTAACAGTAGACGATGACCAAATCTGTGTGCTGGTAAATGGGGTGGACATAGTGATGGACTCTGCCTTATTGGAGTCAATTCTGGGTGTTCCTACCGAAAGAGTGTCATCTGTTTAGGGTGCTTGCACTCCAAACTTCACAAATTCCATTATCAAGGACAAGGCAGTACAGCATGGGGAGCAGGTGCATAAAAAGGCATTATTTCCAGTTTATCAGTTGCTCTTTGAGATGGTCAAAAAAGTATTGTTTCCCCGCGCTGAAAGAAGATCTGTTGCATCCAAAGCTAACCTATTCCTTATGTAGACTTTGGACAACTTCTCCTCCATCAACTTGCCTGCAATAATGATTGAGCATATACAGAAGGTAGAGAACCTCAAAGACGGGAATCCTGGATTGCCTTATGGGTTCCTTCTTACAAAGGTCTCTTAGTTTTTCAAAGTACGTCTGGGTCAGGCCAAAGTGGGCACTAAAAAGCAATCTTTTTCAAAAACTACTCTGGAGGAGTGTGAGTGTATTGACAAAGTCAGAGGAGTTGGAAGCACTTCCACAATCTCTCAACTGATAAATCCTCAGAATAGTGCCACAGAGGAGATTCAGAAGTTAAAGGCTAGGAACACGATTCTTGAGAATCAGCTCAATCAGTTACAAGAGGTACCTGGTTGTAGTGGTTCACACAGCGCAGAGGTTGCACGCCTAACAAAGAAGAATGCTGAACTAAGGAAACAGGTGGAGCACCTGAAAGAAAGACTGCTCAATGAGAAATTGTCCGCGAATGCTCGCATGGATCTTGTCCTCCGAACTCTTGCTTCCTCTGCCAAACCCCCTTCCTCCAGTGTCCCTTAAAGAATATCCCCTTAGCGTCCAGTTTCCAGTGTCTATCTTTTTATGTTGTTGTTGGTGATATTTTGTTATTTCCGGTATTTCTTTTTGTTTGTTCTAAAATGTGGATGTAAAATAATGACTCTGCTCCCACCTGTAATTGTCCAATTCTGGTTAATGCAAGTAGTTTCCCTTTTGCTATCTATGCTGCTGCTCTTTTACTTCTGTCTCTTATCATGTTGTGAGCACATAAGTGGCATGAGTTAACTATACTAGACTTATTTATGCTGCTAACCGGCTCTGTCCTTTTTATGATGCCAAAAGGGGGAAGAGAAGAACTTAATTGAATAACCAATAGTTCAGGTACTGACGAAGGGGGAAGAGAAGAACTTAATTGAATAACCAAAAGTTTAGGTGCTGACAATGGGTGAATACATAGTTTCAGGGGAAACATAAGGCCCTTCTTGTTCACAATCTGGTTTCTTTGTGGCTCCTTCTAGGACTTTCAATTATGAGTTTGTCATCATCAAAAATGGGGAAATTGTAGGTTACATGTACTTTGATTATAAGTACTTTACTTTATGTTTTGATGATCTAACAAACTTACTATCCAGAACCAGATAAGGAACCTGTTACACATTCACAAGACCTCAAGTTCACAAGATTCCAAGTTGGGACTCAGCGTGGAATATGATTCAACTCCTCAGAGTAGAAGGAACAGCCAAGGAACCAGTCAATCAGTTCCCGAGGAGACTGTACGAAGTCAACTCTGCAGCTGGAAAGTTGCTGCGTGCACACGCTACTGTGCAGAACAGTGCTGCGGTCAAATTTCCAGAAAAGACTTCTTACCTACCTTGATTGCATCATTCTTAGTGAGGTCACACATGTATATATGCATTCAAGGGAGGTAAAACAACATACTTGAACACTTAGAAATCATACACAAGCTCACACACGTGACCATTCAGCGAGCAAGTTTCAAGTGCCTCAAGAACAAAGAACAAAGCAACTACGGACCAGTTCCCACATCTAGTTATTGTGTGTCCTTAGTTGAGTTGTAACTTTGTAATAGCTCTTCAAATTGTAATTCCTATCCAGCTTATTTAGAAGCACTTTATAGGAACATTTTTGTAAACCTTAAACCTCCGTGTTTAAGTCTTTGCTAGAGTTAGTCAAGTTTTAAAGTCTTTGTAATAGAGTTATTGCAAAGTGGCTTGTAATAGGTGTATTACAAGTTAGTGAGGGACTAAGAGTTTAATTCCTAGGTTGCATAGGTTGTAATCTGTTAGTTGCTCAGTTGTGAAGTTGAAATACTACAAGGGTAGGTCGTGGTTTTTAATCCCGTTGAGCTGGAAATTTTCCACGTAAAATTCCTCCTGTCATTTAACTTCCGTTCTCTGTGTGTGTGTAACTGTCGAACCTGATAGAAAACCTGGTTCTCTATAGAAGTTGGTGGACCCATATATTCTATCAACAACCATGACCTTCCTCCACAACAAGGATGCTAGAAGGACGAATAGAAGAAGGATATACACCAATAGCCCATGTGCGGGGGTTAGCGGAATGGTACTTCTCTTCGAAGTCCTTAGTTGTAGTAAGCCTTCTGAGGACCATGATCTTCCTTCAAAATAGGGATGCTAGAAGGACGAATAGAAGAAGGATATACACCAATAGACAATGTGCGGGGGTTAGCGGAAGGGTACTTCTCTTCGAAGTCCTTAGTTGTAGTAAGCCTTCTGGGATGATGGTGCTCACTGTAAGAGGAGAAGTATCATCAGTGTTATCTTTGTTCTTTGAAGAACTGGAATTTCTGGAAGAGGATGCCATTGTTATCAGGAGGAAGCAAGAGTTTTTTCTCTGAAGAAGAAGAATAAAGGAAGTTGAAAATAAGTATGAGTTCAGTAAAGAGAGTTTGAGAGAGTTTAGAAAATTATGAAGTACAAAAGGAGAAGATTGATACGTATAAGTAAAAGAACATGCAGCTAAAATCGTGGCCATAATTACCTCGAGAACCGGCGAAAGTGTTGCTGAATCATGAGATGATGCATGCTCGGGGCATTAAATGCGGAGAGACGTGCGTCTAATCAACCGTCAGAAACTTTTTAGAGGGAGAGAATTTTCTGCCAAGAAAGGTATCTTTGCCAACTTCCCGATGACACAAGGATTTGCGACCGGAAAGCAGGGGGATTATCTGTATAGAGTAAAATATATTTATATTAAATGCTTGCATAATAATGCGACACATGGAGCCAAAGGCAGATGGAAAGCGAGGAAAATAGCAATTGGGACCGAAGGCAACAATCTCATTTGTTCCTAAAGGGAATGATGTTCATAAAGACAAAATAAATGCTGGCCACCTGATAGCATTTAATGGAGAGTATTCTATGACATTAAGTAAGTAGTCTGTTACAAAGAATATGTCATTCATTGCTTACCATTACGCATTCTTCAATGGCCCCCATAATTGTCATTTAAGAGAGGTTTGATCCTAGGACCTTGTTCCCTAGGAACAACTATAAATAGTGAGTTCAACAGTCATTGTAAAGGGAGAACTTTCTGACAAGCTCATAATATACATTGTTCAAAACTCTATAATATTTTATCTTCTTGCTTATTAACATCCTTACTACTGCCTCTGGAAGCTCTGCTCCTCGGAAGATTTCTGCTGTCTTATCTCGATTTCAACGCTAAGTCTTACATTCTTATTTAATTTATTTATCATTTTAGGATCAAACCGATTCACTTGTCTATAAACCACATATTAATTTATCTGTACCGTTTTACGGGTAAACAATTTGTATGACTATAAATTATCTTATTAAGTGTAAAATATGAAATTTCATTTTAATTGTTTCTTAATAAGGAAGTATTTATGGCAAACTATAAAGGAAAGTATAACGTATAAATTGGGGCATAGGAAATACCAGAAAATAAAAGATTCTTGCTAAGACAAATCAAAGTTAAGATTTTTCTCTTGCTCTTCATTTAGATTCATATTTCCTTCATTACATAAAGCTTATTATAATCTCATGTTATTGAAATTAAGTGGTTGCTTTTCACTTCCTTAGCTACATTAATATAGGGCGGTCAATGGAGAAACATAAATTATGACATAGGAGCTTATGGTGTTCTAGAGGTATTTCCTGCATTATTTTCGATTGGGCAATCTTATTGGATTACAGATACCTACCATAAACCGTCAATCAATTACATTTGTTTGCCAATGATGTTTTCGCCGAAGTTTGAGTTGGTTAAGATTCAAAGGATTTATTGCATTATAAAAGAAGCTTGTAATTGTGTGGAAAGTGTGTTAAGATTTGAGATTATTTTTCACCCATAGTTGGTCGTGTGAAATTTTCTTTTCTGGTCATTTTGACCTATAGCTGTTCCATAGTCGTGAAAGTACAAGCCCAAGAAAATGTAGAGACAAAAGTTGCCCAAATAATGATTAGACTCCTTGGAGCTAGCTAGCTGATTATCCTTGTTGCTTGGTGCAACTTATGTATTGTCGAAGTTATCTGGACCCTCAAATAGTTCAAATGCCAAGTAGCAATAAGAAAAGGTAATACTAAGTTGGTATTGACCATGCATGCATGTCACTGGTTTATTTCGGAGCATTTACTCTTGATTATATTTTTCAAAAAACACAATGGCATTTTTAATTCACCGGGAAAGTTTCGAATATCCTAACTCCGGTCTCATTCGTGTTTTTGACATACTAAACTTGTCATGATTTTAAAATTTTAGAAAAACAAAGATTACATTTAGTACTCTTTTCTTTTCTTTCAAATATACTCTTATTGCCCAAACAAGTGAAGTGTTGACTGAGTGAGACACTTAAGAAGAGATAAAACGTAGTTTAGTAAATACTTTTAGGTATGATTAAGACTATTAAATGTTTCTATTAAGGTGTGCGCCGGACCTCAAAAGACAGCTAATATCAGTCTGGACGTAGCAGTTTAACAAGAAGAAATATAAATAAGCAGTGGTTAATTAATTAAATGGCAAAAAAGAAAAGAAAATTAAGGGCAGAAGACCAAGACTTGGAGCGCTGATATGCCGTACCTAGCGTACTGGCACTTTGGCACGTTATATGTACGTTGGGCAGCAGTGCGGAACCAACCTGGAAGTTGCACAAAAAATGAACCTTTTTCTTAATTTCTCATGTACTCGTATATGGATTATATTGTGACATTGCCATTTGCCATTGGTACCACAAAAGATTGAATATGGAAATTTCATCAGGCCAAATTTCTAAGAGCAAGAAGAGGAAGGACTGCCCAGAAATAGATGATGATGATGATGATGATGATGATGATGATGATGATGATGATGATGATGATGATGAAGAGAAGATGGACAAGTTCTATTAACTCATCAGAAGCTTTAATTTAGAGATGCTCGCCATGACTTGGTCTTTAATAGCCGTAACACCATGACCAAAAACTCTGAAACGGCGAACCAAGAATTAGCAGAAAACTTCGAGATTAACAATAAGAAGAAGAAGAAGAAGACTGATAAGGAAAAGGGAGCTGCCGTGGCAACTACATGTACTGAACGTCAGACGAATCAGGCTTAATCTCAAGCGATCAAAATTGTGATGATACACATGGTCTAGATCTTAATCTTTCTCTTTAGTTATTGTTTCTATCATATATTATTTGACTAAAGTTGCCCTTTAATTTGAAAAACACTTTGGTGATGTCTCCCAGCTTAGGAAAAAATTATGTTATGACGCTCTACATTTTGAATTAATTCAGAAAAAAAAAAAGGTTCGACTAGGGAGGAGAGCAAAATACAAAACACATTCAAGAATACTATCATGTCATGTTGAATAGAGACGTATTCAAAATTTTAAGTTAATTAATTAGTTACCGTTGAACCAATAATTGTTTCTTTGTGATGATCGGTCTGAATTTAGTTGGGGGCAATACGTGAGCCTGTCCATATTGCCTGCTGTGAGTGCTACTGTGTTAAAACACAAAATCAGAAAACTGTTAGAAGAATAAAAGAAACTGGAAAACAGTAAAGAATAAGAAATATTCCGAGTCCACAATTTGCTTGTGCGTCCTTAAGGAATTTTAACCCCCTCACACGTTGCCAAGGTAATGGATTAAATCCTCCCAGGATGAAACGGAATAAACCTTCCTGCAACAGTGGCAATACAAACTGCAGGATACCAACGAACTCAAAGAACGGAGCAAAATCACACTTACGAATTTGAGAGAGAGAGACTGCGAATCAGAATGCAGTATTTTCAGAAAGAAGAAAGTTGTGTAATGTTTTTGGTGTCTTAAAAACGAAGCCATGCCTCAGAATTTATAGGCAATTATTGGAAGAGGTGTGATGTTTGATCTGGAAAAGGTGTCTGTTCAGAAGTTTACGCGACCTGCCGCGGTCCTACCGCGGTTACGCCAGGACCGCGGCCAGACTAGCCTTCTGAATCTGCAGCAGTGTTTTGGCGCGGTCCTACCGCGGTTACGCCAGGACCGCGGCCAGACTATCCTTCTGAATCTTCAGCAGTGATCTGGCATTTAATTAATTATTAAATAATTAATTAAATAAATTTTGTCCAAAAATAATCTTATCGATCATTTGACAAATCCAAATCCAAATCCAAAGCCGAAGCCGAAGCCGAGACGAGTGAGCGACGACGACGGCGCGAGGGTTCATTCTCTTCAACTCCTTTTAAGAGCTTTAAGAAGTGATTTTATATATAAGCACACAAATGTAGTTGTCCCTCACCAATGAGGGACAAAGTGCAAGTCAAAAGGTCACTTCATTCAAATTTTCATTTCCCTCCATTTTATTTCCCACCCACATGAATGGGAATGGCTGTAACAAGAATGATCATAGATGAAAGCTGTGTGATTTGCAAGTAAGGATTAATCGCATCTGGATAAGTAGGTTTCCCTTTGAACTTTCCGTAGTGAACATATGTCGGATATACTCGGTCAATCGGTAGATTTGATATCTTTGAACCGTCAAACTTTAGTGTATACCTAGACAACCATATGTCACACAACCAATCGTTAACCGTCTTTTGTTTCTCATTGTTGTGTTCGTTTTAGCCATGAACACCGCCTGGTTTCATAAGTGCGTAGAGAATTGGCCTTACAGAATTCTCATTGAAGCGGCTTCCACTTCACACTTACATAGGTGATTCCTAAACGTGTAATCCTTTAGATTGACTCTATTTGATAAATACCTCATCAAACTTAGGTAATCATTAAAGAACGTGTAAAGTTCTATCCTTGTTACTGAACATTGTCTTCATCACAAGAATGGACCAAAGATTTTATTTTGACAATGTTGAACCGGTCAATCACAACTTTGTTTGAGCTCCTTGAACCTAGATCTCGGAACATCCAAAATTTTAGGTAGAGTTACCGCCATGCTGACTTGTCCTCGGCCATAGTCCCATTCCCTTAGATGATTTTTCAACTCCCTCTCTAATTAAGCCTTTTGTAAGCGGATCCGCCACATTATCCTTTGATCTTACATAATCAATAGTGATAATTCCACTAGAAAGTAGTTGTCTAACGGTGTTATGTCTTCGTCGTATATGACGAGACTTTCCGTTATACATAACGCTCCCTGCCCGTCCTATTGCAGCCTCACTATCGCAATGTATGCAAATAGGAGCCAAAGGTTTTGGCCAGAACGGAATGTCTTCTAAAAAATTCCGAAGCCATTCAGCTTCTTCACCGGCTTTATCCAACGCTATAAACTCTGATTCCATTGTAGAGCGAGCAATGCACGTTTGTTTGGAAGACTTCCAAGATACTGCTCCTCCACCAACAGTAAAAACATATCCACTTGTGGACTTTGTTTCTGTTGAGCCGGTTATCCAATTTGCATCACTATATCCTTCGATAACCGCAGGATATTTATTGTAGTGCAAAGCGTAGTCTTGGGTATATTCCAAATATCCCGGAACTCGTTTCATTGCTACCCAGTGATGTTTGTTGGGATTACTTGTGAATCGACTAAGTTTACTTATCGCACAAGCTATATCAGGTCGTGTACAGTTCATGATGTACATTAAGCTTCCCAACACACGAGCATACTCCAATTGAGACGTACTTTCACCTTTATTCTTTATGAGATGATGATTTAAGTCAATTGGAGTTCTTGCACTTCTAAATTCCAAGTGTTTGAATTTTTCAAGTACCATTTTCACGTAATGTGATTGAGACAAAGCTAGACCTTGAGGAGTCCTCTGGATTTTAATTCCTAGAATTACATCGGCAACTCCTAAGTCTTTCATATCAAACTTACTAGCAAGCATGCGCTTAGTAGCTTGAATGTCGACAATGTCTTTGCTCATTATTAGCATATCATCAACATATAAGCAAACAATGACTATATGATTTGGAACGTTCTTAATGTAAACACATTTATCACATTCATTAATCTTAAAACCATTTGACAACATTGTTTGGTCAAATTTCGCATGCCATTGTTTGGGTGCTTGTTTTAGTCTATAAAGAGACTTAACAAGTCTACACACCTTCTTTTCTTTTCCCAACCACAAACCCTTCAGGTTGGCTCATGTAAATTTCTTCCTCAAGATCACCATTTAAGAAGGCTGTTTTTACATCCATTTGATGGATTTGAAGACCATACAAGGCGGCTAACGTTATTAGCATCCGAATGGATGTAATTCTTGTTACCGGCGAGTATGTGTCAAAATAGTCAAGACCTTCTCGTTGTCTAAATCCTTTGACAACAAGTCTTGCCTTGTATTTGTCAATAGTACCATCGTCTTTCATTTTCTTCTTGAAAATCCATTTAGAACCCAACGTTTTGTTACCTGGAGGAAGATCAACCAATTCCCAAGTATGGTTGCTCAATATGGATTCTATTTCACTATTGACAGCTTCTTTCCAATATTGTGCCTCTGAGGAAGACATTGCTTCCTTGAAGGTACGAGGCTTATTTTCTAACAGAAAAGTCAGAAAATCTGGACCGAATGAAGTAGATGTCCTTTGACGTTTACTTCTTCTCGGATTTTCTTCATTAGGCATATCATCTATTATTTCCTCCCGAAGTTGTTTTGACTTTTGGCAGGTCACTTCACTTTCCTTTTTATATGGAAAAATAGTTTCAAAGAATTCAGCATTATCTGATTCTATTATCGTATTAATGTAAATCTCAGGATTTTCTGATTTATGAACCAGAAAACGATATGCCTTGCTATTGGTTACATATCCAATAAACACACAATCAACCGTTTTTGGACCTATCTTAACCCTTTTAGGTTTAGGAACTTGTACCTTAGCTAAACACCCCCACACTTTGAAGTATTTCAAGCTAGGCTTCCTTCCTTTCCACTTCTCATAAGGAATGGATTGTGTTTTACTATGAGGTACACGGTTGATTATTTGGTTAGCTGTAAGTATAGCTTCCCCCCCACAAGTTCTGTGGTAAGCCAGAACTTATTAGCAATGCATTCATCATCTCCTTCAACGTTCGATTCTTCCTCTCCGCAATTCCATTAGATTGTGGAGAGTAAGGGGCAGTTGTTTGGTGAATAATGCCATTTTCCAAACATATTTCTTCAAAAGGAGATTCATATTCGCCACCCCTATCACTTCTTATCATTTTGATCTTTTTGTTTAGTTGCGTTTCAACTTCACTCTTGTATTGCTTGAAAGCATCAATTGCCTCATCTTTACTATTAAGTAAATAAACATAGCAGTATCTCGTGCTATCGTCAATAAAAGTAATAAAATACTTTTTCCCACCGCGAGATGGTGTTGACTTCATGTCGCAAATATCTGTGTGAATTAAGTCTAAAGGACTTGAATTCCTTTCAACGGACTTATAAGGATGCTTAGCATACTTTGATTCCACACATATTTGACATTTAGAATTAATTCAATCAAATTTTGGCAATACTTCTAGATTTATCATCTTTTGCAATGTTTTGAAGTTTACGTGACCTAAACGCGAATGCCATAAAGTGTTTGACTCAAGCAAGTAAGAAGAAGCATTCACTTTATTGATAGGAACTGCTATTACATTTAGCTTAAAAAGGCCCTCATTTAGGTAACCTTTTCCTACATACAAATCGTTCTTACTTAGTACAACACTATTAGAAACAAAAATACATTTGAATCCATTCTTGACAAGAAGTGAGGTAGACACAAGATTCTTGCGAATTTCTGGAACATGGAGGACTTGGTTTAGAGTCACTATTTTTCCCGACGTCATTCTTCAACGAAATCTTGCCAACTCCTTCAATTTTGGCCGTAGATGAATTTCCCATGAAGATTGTCTCGTCAGGACCTGCGGGGGCATAAGAAGAAAATAACTCCTTGTTAGCACAAACATGGCGGGTGGCTCCAGAATTTATCCACCATTCTTTCGGATTTCCTACCAAGTTGCATTCAGACAACATGGCACACAAGTTTTCCATTTCATCTTCAACCATGTTAGCTTGATTCTTTTTCTTCTTATCATTCTTTGGCGCACGACAATCCACTGCCTTATGCCCAGTTTTTCCACAGTTGTGGCAATTACCCTTGAACTTCTTCTTGCTTGGGTAATTCTTTGGTCCAGAAACTTTCTTCCTCTTCTTATTTTGTGGTGCCTCCTCAACAATGTTTGCCCCAATTATTGTCGAGTGTCCACGTAACTTCTTTTCAGCATTTTTATTGTCCTCTTCTATCCTCAAACGAACAATCAAGTCTTCTAGTGTCATTTCCTTCCGTTTGTGTTTAAGATAGTTAGTTCTTAAAATCCTTCCACAGCGGAGGTAACTTCTCAATGAAAGCAGCGACTTGAAAGGCCTCATTTATGACCATACCTTCAGCAAGGAGGTCATGTACAATGACTTGTAGTTCTTGGACTTGAGTTATGACCGACCTAGTGTCAATCATCTTGAAATCCAAGAACCTTGCAGCCACGAACTTCTTAAGTCCGGCATCCTCAGTCTTGTACTTCTTCTCAAGCGCATTCCATAACGCTTTTGAAGTTTCCATGACACTATAGACATTGTACAAACCATCTTCCAAACAACTCAAAATGTAATTTTTGCACAGGAAATCAGAATGTTTCCATGCTTCAGTTATAACAAGGCGTTCATCATCCGGAGTATTTTCAGCCATGACCAGAGGATCCTCCTTGATGAAACGTTGCAAACTCAACGTAGTAAGATAGAAGAGCATCTTCATTTGCCAGCGTTTGAAGTCAATACCGGAAAACTTTCGGGTTTTTCTGCCGGTGCCATAGCATGAGCAGGAGTAGAACGGCTTGACGAGGCAACAGCACTCGTAACAGTAGCACCCGTTCCCACAACACTTCCATTAGTTTGGTTTTCATTCGTCATATTTCTGTAAAGTTGAAAACAATACAGAACTTTGTTAAATCAGTGATGTTTTGATATCTTCAAACTAAATATCAAACCAAACATACAACACGTAACAATGGTGAAGTTTTTATATACTTCAAACCCGTACGTTTATTATTCCGGCAAAGTTTTTATGTACTTTAAACCGGACAGAAAGAATTATTGGAGTAGAAAGCAACAAGGCTTTAGTCTCCAAAACAGTATACAAAATATGAATAACAGTTTAATATATGTTTCAACACAGAAACGTTAGTACTAAAATTCCTTAAGCTTGTGAGCGTTACTGTGTTAAACCAAAAATCAGAAAAAAACTGTTAGAAAATAAAAGAAACTGGAAAAACAGAAGAGTTTAAGAAATATTCCGAGTCCACAATTTTCTTGTGTGTCCTTAAGTAATTTTAACCCCCTCACACGTTGCCAAGGTAATGGATTAAATCCTCCCAGGATAAAACGGAATAAACCTTCCTGCAATAGTGGCAATACAAACTGCAGGATACCAACGAACTCAAAGAACGGAGCAAAATCACACTTACGAATTTGAGAGAGAGAGAGACTGCGAATTAGGATGCAGTATATTCAGAAAGAAAGAAGTTCTGGAGTGTTTTTCGTGTGTAGAAAATGGAGCCTTGTCTCAGAATTTATAGGCAATTATCAGAAGAGGTGTCTGGAAAAGGTGCCTTTTCAGAAGAATACGCACCGCGGTCAGAGAGGCTTTCTGAACCTGCCTGCCGCGGTTCTACCGCGGTCGCGGCAGAACCGCGGCCAGAGAGGCCCTCTGAACCTTCAGCAGGGTTCTGGCGTATTTTCAGCAGTGATTTGACATTTAATTAATTATTAAATAATTAAATAAATTTTGTCCAAAAATAATCTTATCGATCATTTGACAAATCCAAATCCAAATCCAAATCCAAATCCAAATCCGAGCCGAGCGACGACGACAGCGCGAGGGTTCATTCTCTTCAACTCCTTTTAAGAGCTTTAAGAAGTGATTCTATATATAAGCACACAAATGTGGTTGTCCCTCACCAATGAGGGACAAAGTGCAAGACAAAAGTTCACTTCTTCAAATTTTCGATTTCCCTCCATTTTATTTCCCTCCATTTCCAATTCACACTTCTTCTACTTTAAAGCCCAATGGCTTAAAGTCCAACAGTCAATGGGTGCTAAAGTACCTAAAATTAGTGCATAGGCCTAGTGGAATGAAGTAGGTGTAAATTAGATTGTGGTTCAAAAAAATACTAAGTAATTTTTTTCATTTTGGGTGTGTTTGGTATGAAGGAAAACATTTTCCGAAAAATATTTTCAAATTTTCCCATGTTTGGTTGGCTTAAATATTTTAGAAAATATTTTCCTTATGAACTCATTTTCCTTCAATTGGAGGAAAATATTTTCCTTATCAAGAGAAGGGAAAATATTTTCCAAAACTCCTTCTCAACCTTCCCTACCCTCACCAACCCACTCCACTTTTCTTTTCAAATTTCAGTTTTTCCGTTACTGCCCACCCTACTACCCCTCCACCCCACCCCCACCCCCTCCCGCAAAAAAAAAATTATTTTTTTTACCTTATTTCTTTTATTGCAATTTTTAAATTNNATTCTATATATAAGCACACAAATGTGGTTGTCCCTCACCAATGAGGGACAAAGTGCAAGACAAAAGTTCACTTCTTCAAATTTTCAATTTCCCTCCATTTCCAATTCACACTTCTTCTACTTTAAAGCCCAATGGCTTAAAGTCTAACAATCCCCCACATGAATGGGAATGGCTGTATCAAGAAAGATCATAGATGAAAGCTATGTGATTTTGCAAGTACGGATTAATTGCATCTGGATAAGTAGGTTTCCCTTTGAACTTTCCGTAGTGAACATATGTCGAATATACTCGGTCAATCGGTAGATTTGATATCTTTGAACCGTCGAAATTTAGTGTATACCTAGACAACCATATGTCACACAACCAACCCTTAACCGTCTTTTGGTTCTCATTGTTGTGTTCGTTTTAGCCATGAACACCGCCTGGTTTCATAAGTGCGTAGAGAATTGGCCTTACAGAATTCTCATTGAAGCGGCTTCCACTTCACACTTACATAGGTGATTCCTAAACGTGTAATCCTTTAGATTGACACTATTTGATAACTACCACATCAAACTTAGGTAATCATTAAAGAACGTGTAAAGTTCTATCCTTGTTACTGAACATTGTCTTCATCACGAGAAGGGACCAAAGATTTTATTTTGACAATGTTGAACCGGTCAATCACAACTTTGTTTGAGCTCCTTGAACCTAGATCTCGGAACATCTAAAATTCTAGGTAGAGTTACCGCCATGTTGACTTGTCCTCGGCCATAGTCCCATTCCCTTAGATGATTTCTCAACTCCCTCTCTAGTTAAGCCTTTTGTAAGCGGATCCGCCACATTATCCTTTGATCTTACATAATCAATAGTGATAGTTCCACTAGAAAGTAGTTGTCTAACGGTGTTATGTCTTCGTCGTATATGACGAGACTTTCCGTTATACATAACGCTCCCTGCCCGTCCTATTGCAGCCTCACTATCGCAATGTATGCAAATAGGAGCCAAAGGTTTTGGCCAGAACGGAATGTCTTCTAAAAAATTCCGAAGCCATTCAGCTTCTTCACCGGCTTTATCCAAAGCTATAAACTCTGATTCCATTGTAGAGCGAGCGATGCACGTTTGTTTGGAAGACTTCCAAGATACTGCTCCTCCACCAACAGTAAAAACATATCCACTTGTGGACTTTGTTTCTGTTGAGCCGGTTATCCAATTTGCATTACTATATCCTTCGATAACCGCAGGATATTTATTGTAGTGCAAAGCGTAGTCTTGGGTATATTCCAAATATCCCAGAACTCGTTTCATTGCTACCCAGTGATGTTTGTTGGGATTACTTGTGAATCGACTAAGTTTACTTATCGCACAAGCTATATCAGGTCGTGTACAGTTCATGATGTACATTAAGCTTCCCAACACACGAGCATACTCCAATTGAGACGTACTTTCACCTTTATTCTTTATAAGATGATGATTTAAGTCAATTGGAGTTCTTGCACTTCTAAATTCCAAGTGTTTGAATTTTTCAAGTACCATTTTCACGTAATGTGATTGAGACAAAGCTAGACCTTGAGGATTCCTCTGGATTTTAATTCCTAGAATTACATCGGCAACTCCTAAGTCTTTCATATCAAACTTACTAGCAAGCATGCGCTTAGTAGCTTGAATGTCGGCAATGTCTTTGCTCATTATTAGCATATCATCAACATATAAGAAAACAATGACTATGTGATTTGGAACGTTCTTAATGTAAACACATTTATCACATTCATTAATCTTAAAACCATTTGACAACATTGTTTGGTCAAATTTCGCATGCCATTGTTTGGGTGCTTGTTTTAGTCCATAAAGAGACTTAACAAGTCTACACACCTTCTTTTCTTTTCCCGGAACCACAAACCCTTCAGGTTGGTCCATGTAGATTTCTTCCTCTAAATCACCATTTAAGAAGGCTGTTTTTACATCCATTTGATGGATTTGAAGATCATACAAGACGGCTAACAATATTAGCATCCGAATGGATGTAATTCTTGTTACCGACGAGTATGTGTCAAAATAGTCAAGACCTTCTCGCTGTCTAAATCCTATGACAACAAGTCTTGCCTTGTATTTGTCAATAGTACCATCGTCTTTCATTTTCTTCTTGAAAATCCATTTAGAACCCAACGTTTTGTTACCTGGAGGAAGATCAACCAATTCCCAAGTATGGTTGCTCAATATGGATTCTATTTCACTATTGACAGCTTCTTTCCAATATTGTGCCTCTGAGGAAGACATTGCTTCCTTGAAGGTACGAGGCTCATTTTCTAACAGAAAAGTCAGAAAATCTCGACCGAATGAAGTAGATGTCCTTTGACGTTTACTTCTTCTCGGATTTTCTTCATTAGGCATACCATCTATTATTTCCTCCCGAGGTCGTTTTGACTTTTGGTAGGTCACTTCACTTTCCTTTTTATACGGATAAATAGTTTCAAAGAATTCAGCATTATCTGATTCTATTATCGTATTAACGTGAATCTCTAGATTTTCTGATTTATGAACCAGAAACCGATATGCCTTGCTATTGGTTACATATCCAATAAACACACAATCAACCGTTTTTGGACCTATCTTAACCCTTTTAGGTTTAGGAACTTGTACCTTAGCTAAACACCCCACACTTTGAAGTATTTCAAGCTGGGCTTCCTTCCTTTCCACTTTTCATAAGGAATGGACTATGTTTTACTATGAGGTATACGGTTGATTATTCGGTTAGCTGTAAGTATAGCTTCCCCCCACAAGTTTTGTGGTAAGCCAGAACTTATCAGCAACGCATTCATCATCTCCTTCAATGTTCGATTCTTTCTCTCCGCAATTCCGTTAGATTGTGGAGAGTAAGGGGCAGTTGTTTGGTAAATAATGCCATTTTCCAAACATATTTCTTCAAAAGGAGATTCATATTCGCCACCTCTATCACTTCTTATCATTCTTTGGTGCACGACAATCCACGGCCTTATGCCCAGATTTTCCACAGTTGTGGCAATTACCCTTGAACTTCTTCTTGCTTGGGTAGTTCTTTGGTCCAGAAGGCTTCTTTCTCTTCTTGGTTTGTGGCGCCTCCCCAACAATGTTAGCCCCCATTGTCGAGTTCCTACGCGACTTCTTTTCAGCATTTTTGTTGCCTTCTTCTATCCTCAAACGCACAATCAAGTCTTCAAGTGTCATCTCCTTCCGCTTGTGTTTTAGATAGTTCTTAAAATCCTTCCAAAGCGGAGGTAACTTCTCAATGAAAGCAACGACTTGAAAGGTCTCATTTATGACCATACCTTCAATAACAAATTCATTATTAATAATAAGATAAATCTTATTAATAAAATTATTTATTTGGGTCATACCTTCAGCAAGGAGGTCATGTACAATGACTTGTAGGTCTTGGACTTGAGTTATGACCGACCTAGTGTCAATCATCTTGAAATCCAAGAACCTTGCAGCCACGAACTTCTTAAGTCCGGCATCCTCAGTCTTGTACTTCTTCTCAAGCGCATTCCATAACGCTTTTGAAGTTTCCATGACACTATAGACATTGTACAAGCCATCTTCCAAACAACTCAAAATGTAATTTTTGGACAGGAAATCAGAATATTTCCATGCTTCAGTTACAACAAGTCGTTCATCATCCGGAGTATTTTCAGCCATGACCGGAGGATCCTCCTTGATGAAACGTTGCAAACTCAACATAGTAAGATAGAAGAGCATCTTCATTTGCCAGCGTTTAAAGTCAATACCAGAAAACTTTCTGGGTTTTTCTGCCGGTGCCATAGCATGAGCAGGAGTAGAACGGCTTGACGAGGCAGCAGCACTCGTAACAGTAGCACCCGTTCCCGCAACACTTCCATTAGTTTGGTTTTCATTCGTCATATTTCTGTAAAGTTGAAAACAATACAGAACTTTGTTAAATCAGTGAAGTTTTGATATCTTCAAACTGAATATCAAACCAAACATACAACACGTAACAATGGTGAAGTTTTTATATACTTCAAACCCGTACGTTTATTATTCCGGCAAAGTTTTTATGTACTTTAGATCGGACAGAAAGAATTATTGGAGTAGAAAGCAACAAGGCTTTAGTCTCCAAAACAGTATACAAAATATGAATAACAATTAAATATATGTTTCAACACAGAAACGTTAGTATAAAATTCCTTAAGCTTGTGAGCGTTACTGTGTTAAAACACAAAATCAGAAAAACTGTTAGAAAAATAAAAGAAACTGGAAAAACAGAAGAGTTTAAGAAATATTCCGAGTCCACAATTTGCTTGTGTGTCCTTAAGGAATTTTAACCCCCTCACACGTTGCCAAGGTAATGGATTAAATCCTCCCAGGATAAAACGGAATAAACCTTCCTGCAACAGTGGCAATACAAACTGCAGGATACCAACAGACTCAAAGAACGGAGCAAAATCACACTTACGAATTTGAGAGAGAGAGACTGCGAATTAGGATGCAGTATATTCAGAAAGAAAGAAGTTCTGGAGTATTTTTTGTGTTTTGAAAATGGAGCCTTGCCTCAGAATTTATAGGCAATTATCAGAAGAGGTGTCTGGAAAAGGTGCCTTTCAGAAGAATACGCTGCCTGCCGCGGTTCTACCGCGGTCAGAGAGGCTTTCTGAACCTGCCTGCCGCGGTTCTACCGCGGTCGCGGCAGAACCGCGGCCAGAGAGGCCCTCTGATAATCTTATCGATCGATCATTTGACAAATCCAAATCCAAATCCAAAGCCAAAGCCAAAGCCAAAGCCAAAGCCGAAGCCGAGCCGAGCGAGCGACGACGACGACGCGAGGGTTCATTCTCTTCAACTCCTTTTAAGAGCTTTAAGAAGTGATTCTATATATAAGCACACAAATGTGGCTGTCCCTCACCAATGAGGGACAAAGTGCAAGACAAAAGTTCACTTCTTCAAATTTTCAATTTCCCTCCATTTTATTTTCCTCCATTTCCAATTCACACTTCTTCTACTTTAAAGCCCAATGGCTTAAAGTCCAACAAATGATATTTAAAATATTTCCTAATTGGTTTCCTAAGCTTTCTTGTATCAATTTGTAATTTCTAACAGAAATATGTTGTTTATTTAGATTATGAATCCAGATATAGCAGACACTATCTCTGATGATATCAAGTTCTTAGCACAAGATGCAAGAAGATTCAGTGCTTGTAACATTAATGGATTCAAATTTTGGACTTTGTCTAGAGAACAAGGATTAAAAACTCAAAATAGTGGAGTTTTTCTTGTCTCTGACACTTCGTGTGTTGCATCTAGTGCAGATAGATATGCAAGACAAGCAGACCTGCCATATTATGGGATGTTGGAAGATATTATTGAGCTTAATTGTTAGGTCGGTTCAAGGTTGTTCTCTTTAAATGCCAGTGGGCTGACACTACTCGAAACAGAGGGTTCCAAATAGATGCTTGGAAGTTTAATTGTGTCAACTTCTCTAAATTGATCCACACTGGTGATCGTGAGGATGATGATCCATATATTGAAGCATCACAAGCAAATATGGTCTACTATATTGATGATGAAACTGATAAAGGATGGAGTGTGGCTGTACATCTAAAGCAAAGAGATTTGTTTGATATAGGAGAGGTTGATGAAGAAGAAATATACGAGAATGAGCCATACCAACAACAAGAATTTGGACATTTTTTTGATGTTGATTATGAGAATATTCAAATTGCAATAGAGGAGCATATGACTGAATAGATATAATAAAATATCCAAATTGCAATTGCAACAAGAACTTGGACAATCTTCTTTTGCTTGATTAGAATAGTTTGATTAGTATTTTATTTCTTCAAAACCTACTATTTTTTGGCTAAGAAAGTGATATTTATTCTTTATGATAGAAAGTTTTGTGATTGTTTGTTGCTCGGGTTCTGCGTTGAATTCGGTACGTGTTTGATAATCTATTATAATGTGGATCTAACATGTTCAAACATTTCTTTGAATGTTTACTTTTTAACCATATTGGATTCTTATTTTTTATATTTCTCAGTTACTACTGTTTTCATAAGCTATATTTTGTTAACTTGGTATTGTGGTATGCAGTTTGATCCTTATAGACTATGCAATCCTTCATGGTGTTGTTGTATTTGCTAATATTGAGGTAGCCTTCTTGTGTGAGTAGTCTTTAGGGAATTGCAGATATGCCAAGGTTCAAGCGTTTGCTGAAAAAGCAAAATTCAGATAAGTCAGTATCTACTTCACAAGGTACTGAATCAACACCTCCTTTTCTTCAATCAACGCCATGCATGCCAACACATCCGACCACGTCAATTTTGGCCACAACACATCTGGCTCCATCATTTCAGCCCACATCACAGGCGGCTCCAACATTTCAGCCGGCATCACAGCCGTCTCAATCAGTTCACTTAACATCCCATCCAGCTCGAATGGATCAGGCCGCATCACAGCCATCTCAGTCAGTTCACTCGACTCCAACAGATCAGGACTTATCACAGCGAGGTCCAACAGTTCAGGACTCATCACAGCGAGGTCCAACAGTTCAAGCCTCATCTAGAAAGCGTTCTGGGAGCCATTGGACTGTAGAAGCAATAGGTAAATACTTTTGACTATTAGTACATATTCAGCAGTCCCTCTAAGTCCCTTCAGACCTTACGTGAAAGTTGGTTACTTTCAATTTTGTGATGCAATTGCAGTACTTATCAGGTTTTCCCTGCATGCTCGTCTTATCTTTAAAAAATTCAACAACTATATAGTGAATTTGGTGGCATTTTCTACCTTTCCACTTGAGTTTCCTTTCAATTCCAATCTCAAAGAAATATTGGTAGGGGAAGGGGGCATTTTTCAAGAAAGGCATGTTCTCTCTTTTCATACTCTACTTTGGTTTTCTTTAATTAGTAATGTTATTTGTTGTTCTTGGTCTTTACTTAGAAGAAGAATAAGCGGTATTTTTGGTGATGCAAGGTTTATGACTAAGCCTTTGCTGAACTAATTTAGTATCCATTCCCATCTCTGGGAAAGCAAATTGACTGCATCATAGTACTGCTGAATTTTTATGCTTTACTAGGACCAGAGGAGTAATGGTAGATTTGAACATTATTGGCATGGTGTAAATAACTAATGAACTGGATTACTTGAAAGAGCATTTAGTCATTTAGCTAGTTTTAGGAGATTTTGTATGTAGTTAATCTAGATCAGTATCATCATAGATTTTCTGGAGTTGTTAGCTATAAAAGAGCAGCAAGTTGTCTGATCGAGCCCTGTTTTGATTCTTGTATCCTTCTGTCCAAAATGAAAATCATGCCTAAAGCATCAGAAGTTTCTTGTTTTAGTTTGTTCGTCTCTCTCATGGATTCAGCTGATCTCTTTTGTTATACAAATTCAGCAGAAAATATCAAGAAACTCAAAGTGAAAGTTAACGAAGTGCTAAATTTAACGCGCGAAGAACGTATTGTGGTTGATTTTGATTACCTGGATGAACCATTTGGAGATGCACGCGGCCTTCTTTCAGGCTTTTGTGGAATTTTAGCATGTGACTGCGCTTTATTTCCTATCCACTGTGAGAAATGGTCGAGTTTACCTATCTCATACTTCAACCGCGTCTTCGATCAAATTATAAAGGTATAAGCTCTATATTTTTAGAACTATATCACTATTTTTTTTTAGGAGAAAGACAACTATATCTCTATTTTGTCTTTGAACTTTATACTCGCATTTAATAGATATGCTAACCAATATTTTATTCTTGAAGACCAAGTTCTTCTTTAAGACAACCGAGTCAGTTGCACGACAACATGTTTATAAATCTATTGGAAAGAAATGGGCTGCAAATAGGCTTAACATGTGGAGTACATCCGAAGACCCACTTAAAAGTAGAGCTGAGATTATTGATAATGTGCCAGATGGAATTTCGCCGGATCAATGAATTTCTTTTGTTGATTACCAATATAAAGATTCAACAAAGGTACTTATGTAACTGTTTCTACTAGTCTTTATAATTATATTATTGTTTGTTCTTCTAATTGGGTTTCAAGTATATTTTTATAAGGAAATGCGTAAAAGAAATGCTGAAAATAGAAAAAAACAGACGATTCCACAAACAGGTGGTTCCAAAGCCAACGCTACGAGAAGTGCTGAGATGGTGAGTAAATTAACTTACTATGTAATTATTTCTAGGTAGTAACTAATTATAATTTGATTTTTTATTTATAGATGGCTCAGACTGGACAAATGCCCGGACGAGCACAAATATACATTGCTACTCATAAGACTGAAGATGGAGTATATGTTAATGAAGAAGCAAAAGAAATATGCGTAAGTTGTTGTGAATTCTTAGCTTATCTTAAGAAACAAATGTGGAGGACTATTTAAGCCTTCAGTGCCATCAACTGTTCTGGCATATTTAAGCCTCTCTTCAATTGGAAGAGCAAAGAACTATTTTCTTCAAAGGATGGCAAATTGTTGGTATAATGTCAATTTAGGGCATCTGAGTTCTGAATTTGAGGTCTTAAATAATGTCAATTTAGAAAAAGGCTTAATCTAAGGCTACTAAGTTTTTGTCACAATCTAGAAAAAGAAGATCAACTGACCTCTCTGATGGAAAGCTAAATGTTACGCACTGTATTAAATTAAAGAAGAAGAATCAGCACTGCACCTCTGCCTGATATAATATGAATTGATAAACTAATTATCCCATTTGATGTATGACAGCATGAGCTACATTAGTTTTGTTTTAATTATTGATCTCTTGGAGCAGCTGACATCAAGCAGCTCAGCAGTTAGTGGTATATATTCTCAGTTCTCCTGATTCTCAGTAGTATTTCCTCCCAAAACCTCCTGCACCGCGACCATACGTTGGAAGAGCTGCTACTGCCTGTGGCTCAGCAGCTTGCTTGACAACACCAGGAAGATCAGACATGCCGAGGGCTGAAAGCATGTCAAGGGTCTCCTTGTCAAATTCAATGAGATCAGTTTTGATGGCAACTTCCTCCAGGATCTTCTTGTTTGTGTGGAAATCCAAAGTCATTTTGTAGTAGTACTTCTCAATTACCTGTCGAGATGACTTCTTCACTGTCTTGGTGCGTACACGACCCATCCTTTCAGAGTTTCCTTAGACCAAACAGAGTTTCTGAAGAGAAAGAACCACAGTCGTGTGCGGCAGCAACTGAGCAAAGTGTACTATTCTTGTATGTTGTATTTGTTTTCTTTGAATAACTCATCTCTCTCTCTATTATATTTTTCTTTCTGATTCTAGCATGAATTAGTCTCACTTTCTAATGGGATGCACAAATATCTTTTTTCTCCGGCCAATAAAAAAAAGGCTGCAATATTGATCTAAATTTGAGTTTTAAGTACAAAGGAAGCTTGAAGAGTTACACTTTTATTTGCTTACAGTATTTAGTAGAACCTAGAGTTACTGCAATTTCTGATTCTGGCATGATTTTTTATACTTTGTCTTTTTTATGCAGCCAAGTGATGCGGACAGTGGACCCCTTTCACCAATGGACGCAAGAAGATCATGAGGTGATAGTAATTCTAGTGAAAACCGTTGATTTCATTGCAATTGCTTTTAGATAATTAATTGTGACGATGTAATTGTGTGGTTGAAGCAGATGTTAGAATATTGGAGTGAATATTTTGTGTTTAAAATAGTTTTTGAGTGATGCTACTTAATGTTGACAATTTAGTTTTAAAGACTAATGATATTTTATGATAACGTTTTGTGATATTATAATATGTTAATTGATATCTTTTAACTTTAAAATAATTTTTTTAGCTTTGATTATGATTTACAGCTTAATTAGTAATTTGTCAATAATATATGAATTAAAAAATTCAATAAATTATTGAGGTTATGACTGACAGGAGCTATAAATATATGCTAATAAAAAAAAAATTACATTGCGTCATTGCGGAGGTTTAAAACCGCCGCGATTCGTAACTGAAAATTATTTTAAAAAGATTTAACTTTGAGATCTGCGGGGGTCAACCGCCGCGAAGTAACCTCCGCTACTTAGTTCTGGCGGTCAGCAAAAAACTGCCGCAACTCGATTGCGACGACCCTTATTGTGGGGGTTTTAACGACTGCCGCAACAACATATTGCGGGGGTCTTAAACCGCCGCAAACCTTAAAAATAACCCCCGCAATTAGGCCGGCTTTTGTAGTGATGACCAAAAGGAAAAAATAAGAAGAGGACAAGTGGGAAACTCCTTTTTAAATTTATATTTCCCTAACAAACAAGATTGTCATTGGTTTACAAAGAAAAAAAAAATAAAAAAAATATTATATTTAATATCCTATTAAAGTCAAGTAGAAATTATCGTAGGTAATAATAGGAAACTATTAATATCATTCATCAACCTAATTCGTTTTTTGGTGAAGTTCTTACATTAGAATTTTAAAACTAAATTATAAATCTCCTAAAATTTATGTTTGAATATTGAAGCTGGGGAGGAAGAATGATAATTTTTGAATTTGGAGTCGTGAAATTATAAAACTAAGATAGGTTTAAAATTGAATATATTAACAGATGATTGAAAAATATGTGGTAATTTTTTTTATTGAGTTAGGTACTCAGGATCAACATCTATCATTGTCAGGAACATATACTTTTATTTTATAAACCGAATATAATATTTTATATAATATTTTAATATTTTTATTGAGATAGTGGATATAAAAATGTTACACAGGTTTTATGATTCTGTATCTAGATCTTTATTTAGAGGGTGGTAGCCCTATATCCTTTAGCTTCCACTTTACCATCAGATGTTTTTCTAGCTTCTCGGAAGGGGTCTGGATCCTGTTGCCTAAGGGTTGGAGATAAGATAAATTTAGGATCGACCGTCTGTTCATATAATTTTATTTCGAAACTCATCTTTAAATTATTGTTTGGTTATACATTTAATTTGTAGGCGCTTGGACAAAAAAAAAATTAAGATTTGAAAAAAAATTGAAGCTAAGTGGAAAAAACTATTAGAAAATTAAATGTGTATTTGGACATACATGTCACTTGAAAATATATCATAATTTTGTGAGAGAAAAATATTATTTATTTATAAAGGAGGTAAACGTCACTTTTTCAAATTTGAAACTCATATATAAAAAATTCTGAAACTCGTCTTTAAAAATTCAGTTAAATATATAACCAAATACTGATTTGAAAATACTTTTTGGAAAACGAGAAGGAAAAACCTATGTCCATATGACTCCTAAATTTATGAAGATGAGTTTAAAAATTTTAAACATTTTGAACATGAGTTTCAAATTTGAAAAAGTGAGTTTTATCTCACAAACCTGTAATACTTTATAAAGTCAAATGTACGCGCAAATACAATTTTAACTTTCAAATATCTTTTTTCAATTTAACTACAAAGATTGCTTTTTTCAAATCTTAGCAATATTTATATGTCCAAACACCTACTTTACAGTACACCACAACCACCGAAAGATTGTCAAACATTATTCAAAATTCAATCTAATTGAAAACTACACAAGATTACGACAGCTTAAAATTCTTTTGTTAAATGAAATGACAAAAATAGCAATACACATCTATACGAAGAGTACAAAATCAAACTATTTTGGATATCAAGTATTAAATCTGACCATATATTACAAATCCTTCCAAATTCTTGCCTATCTTGACCTACTTCTTTTTATCAATCATGTATTCTCAACAATGTCAATATGTTAAACAAGTTGATGACATTTGTCACTTTAGTGCTTGATCAATACAGTAGTTGTTATCAAATAGCCTAAGGGAAATAAATCATACTGAAGTGGCCCTTGTCGTGAATTTGAACTTCTCAATGATATTTTTTTGACGGGCAAAGATCACTTGTAGTCCACTTTTGAAACAATAAATATACAGAACTTGTACATTATATATATATATATATATA
>NC_031998.1:16991360-16994363 GCF_001879085.1 Nicotiana attenuata
TATATATATATATATATATATATATATATATATATATATATATATATATATATATATACTTCTTTCGTTTCAATTTAGATGATATAGTTTGACTTGACACAAAGTTTAAGGGAAAAAAATAAGATTTTTGAAACATGTGGTACTAAAAGTTTAAGGGCAAAGTTTTGTGGGGCCATGATATTTGTGTGCCTATAAAAGCTTCTCAATAAAGGTAAACTAGGTAAAATGAAAAGTTCAAAATTGAATTATTTCTAAATATATATAGAAATGTATCATTCTTTTTGGAATGGACTAATCATAAGAAAAGTGTCATTTAAATTAAAACAGAAAGAATATATTTTTCTACTATTATTTAAAAAGTGACTGTACAATGTCTTTTTTCCTCTTTTTTTGACACAGATGATATTTCCTTTCTTGCCAAAGGAAAGTGTACAATCACTACGAGAAGTAATTGGATTTGAAAGTGAAAGGACAACCGTCATAATAGATTTTGAGTTTAAGTCATAATAATTTAAGTTATAAAATACATTTACATCCTCGTATCATTTGTAAGAAATAATAAGTAAAATTTTAAAGTAAATCTCAATGGTAATATGGTAAAACTAACAACAAATGCTACACTATTCAATATAAGTACATGCATTTTGTCCATATCCTCTCTTATACTTTTTGTTTTCGTTTTTACTTTTCTTGGTGGTGAAGGTAACGTGGAAATTTGCGATGAAAACATGCTTAGAAGATATAACTTGTCTTGAGACTTAATATTTGATTTACATCATTTGATAGTTGCCGTTACCTAATCCCTAATAATAAAGTAACAATATCCACCCAAGCCTAATCATGTTCATAATCTAACTACACTCAAACTTCTCTATAACAGTTTCGTTTGTTCCGAATATTTTTGAATATTATAGCAAGTGCTATTATAGAGAACATATATTATAACATATTATGAAATTTGGTTCCGGAAAAGCTTGGCTTTTATAGTGAGTTGTTGTTATATAGGGATATTGTTATAGAGAGGTTTGATTATATGCTATGCCAAACCCTTATCTCATGTCTCCTGTATTTCAAAGAATAAAGAGTAAATATAAAATCCACTAGGATTCTAATTAATTAATTTATTAGAATGTTCTAAACTAAATCATAGTCCTAATTCTTTAGTCAAAACGCTCGAGTTACTTAACTTAGTTAATACTGTTTCTTTAATCCCTCCTCAAGCTCCAACTACCTCCATTAGATATCCTTTTTGAAGTGGTCATTAAATTAATACAATGACTCCTATAAGGATCTAATATTGAAATTAAAGGTTGAATAGAGTAGGACAATTTTAATGATAAGCCAAAGTGTGGATAGAAGAATAAGCTCCCGTTTAGTTATAGATTTTGGTTATATTTTTTCAAAAATAAAATTTGTTTATGAAATATGATAATGTTTGCGGAAAAAAAATTGAAACAAAAATTCTAACTTCCCAAACACTGGTTTATTGTAACAGCCCAATCCGCTAGTGATATTGTCCACTATGGGCCTAGGACCAGAGTCAGAGTTCAACTGCGCTTGGGAAAATCCCGGTTAGACGGGGCAAACCTCAGTGCTGAGCCTAGGTGAATCTTATGCGGTGGGGCAAACCTCAGCGAGGATGCTGAGTCAATAAGTGGGGATGTATGTAACACCCAGACTTTAGACAGAATCCCACATCGGCAAAACACAAGAGGGATACTGGGTATATAAGAACAAGCCTTAGATCCTAGTGTCGCGGTTTAAACCCGTGAAGGCTTAGGCCAGAGCGGACAATATCACTAGCGGGCTGGGCTGTTATATTTATAACAGTATTGGGATGAAAATTTTTCTTCCACTCACAAAATTTCAACTTTTCTTCAAATAAAATACATATCCAAACACAACTTCAACTTTCCGAAATTATATTTCAATACAACTTCAAAAACTTTTTTTTTTTTCAAGTTTGAACTAAATCTATATCCAAATTCTAGTTAAATTATTCGAAAAGAGTTTCATCAAGGCTGATAAAGTTTCTATATAACTTTATAACAAGTCAATTTTTCTTGAAAATATATAGGGGTCAAGTATCACAATTTTTCTTGCCTATCTGGACCTACTTCCTCAATCAATCAGGTATACTAAACAAGTACATGACATTTGTCACTGTAGTGCTTGATTAAAGTTTTTATCACATTAGCCAAGGGAGATGAACATTCTGACATTTGTATAGCATTTCTTGAGAACTTAATTTTCATTCTGGGTTAGCTTTCTTTACATGTAAATGAAATATGGTATCTTTTGGTGTAATGGACAGATGTCAGGTGGAATATCCACACAAGCCCAATCATTTTCATAATCTAAGATTATGCTATCCCAAGCCCTTATGTAATGTGTCATTTATTTCAAACAATAAATAACAAAATAGAATCTACTAAGACTCTGACAAAGTTCAAAACCAAATCGTAATCCCAATTCTTTAGTCACCTAACTTAGATGATATTGTTTTTGTTGTCCCTTCTCAGTTCCAACCACTCCCATTAAATATCCTTTTTGAAGTGGTCAATAAATATAATGCAGCTAAGAGGGAGTGATTTATACTTCTTTTGTCTCATATGTTATACTTTTCTTTTAAATCTGTTTCAAAAAGAATATCACACTTTCTTATTTAAAAATATTTTAACTTAAAGTTCATACTTTACCCTTAATGAGATAATTTGTAATCATACAAATATTCATGAGCTTTTTCAGACAACAAGTTCAAAAATCTTCCTTTCTTTTATAAATATTGTGTCAAATCAAATACTGTCACAAAGTTGACAGGGGGAGAATATATATTTTAGTTACCAAAAAAAATTAAAAAAATATAATGCATGTGGAAAAAAAGATGTAATGCCACTGCTACAAGGATTTAACATTTTAGTTTTGACTAGCGTAGGTAATTAATGGACGGAAGGTGCTACAACGGTCTTACTAACCACCAAACTCAATCTTGAGCCCCTCCCC
>NC_031998.1:16994383-17021581 GCF_001879085.1 Nicotiana attenuata
CCCCCCTCCCCCAAAATAAACCATAATTGACAAAGTATATACGAGCATTTGCACACTTATATACCAAAACAAATTAGGCACACGGTCACAAATTAAGTTCATGACACGTATTGTTTATTTTGACCCAATAGACTTTATGAGTTTGTTTCTGGGGCTAAGCCATCATCGAGTCTAAACTTGTGCTATGTTTTAAAAGCTATTCACTTTTTCCCCTCGTTCTGATGTAGGATTCGCCTAAAGTGCTATATGTGCACTTTTTCTTTAGAAATCTGTCAGTCTTGCTTGACCCGTCCTCATCGTAGGTCCCTCCTCCGTCATGGGCGTCACATTATACCCCCTTTAGGAACTCAGTATACTCATTGAGGTTTGTACTACCATCGTACCGAGGGAGCGGCAGGCTTTGATTCCATAGCACATTTTGTCCTCTTTGGGTCAACAGATATTATAGAGGCTTTAATTGGGCATGCATGCGTACCATGTGAACTTGTGATATGCCTTATAAAATTCTTCACTTTTCTTTTCTATTCTGATGTGGGGGATTCGAGTAAGGTAATATACACACTATTTCTTCAAAAGGTTGTTAACTCAAAAGCATGTTAATCCTACTTGACCCGCCGTCATCCGCTTGCACTCCGTCATGAACGTCACGTAGGCCCAATTTGAATCCGACACGCTATGAATACACTTTGCTAAAACTCTCGAATGAAAAGCATGTTTTCTCTTTCTTGACTTTATGTGAGCGAGTTCTCGAGTGATAAGGAAATTTTCACTGGACAATTGGCTGGCAGAAGATACAAGGGAACTAGTCATACATTGAAATAAAACAGGTGTATCAATATGGAGTAGAGTCCGAGGCATGAAGTCTTTGCTACGGAGTGTCAAAACACGCGAGTAATCTTAGAGGAAGGAAGATGTATTTCAGAATACAAGATGCAACATTTATACACATTGATATAGCTTGTATATTAAGAGTTCTATCCTAAACTAACTCAATCTTAGTCATTATCCCATCTTCTGAACGTAATTTTTGTCGCAATCTTAATCACCTCCCCTCAAGCTCTATAAATCCCCAACGATTTTTGCCCCAAAATAATTCTGTTCTTGTACAAGCTTTAAGTTGGACACAAGAATGTTCAAACACCAGAAAATATGTATAACAATTATATTTTACGTTTAGGAGGTGGTATGAGCGTTTATAAGAGGAAAAAAGTAGTTTGGAACAAAGTAGAAATTTCCAAGGTAAGAACACAATTGTAGTCGCAAGGGACCTGATTTCAAACAAGTATATCTCCCAATCTATAACGAATTATGGGGTGAACTACCTATCAAATTATATCCCTTGAAGTCTAGTTTCTAACACTTCAATCGTTCGTTATTTCAAATATTCTTATAGAATGTTGTTGCTCCCAAACGCACACGCAAGTATACGTGATCGTACAAGTAATATAATGATAAGAAGAGTGTAGAACCCATAGAGACTTATGTTAACTACCTACTAATTTCACCAAAATTATTATTCAGTCGAATCAATCAGAGTTGAATTGTGTGATTATAACTAAGCTATGAATGTAACAGTTAACTAACTAATCAAGCAAAAAATAGTTGTTGAGAATTCAGTAGAGATGAATATTCCAGGGGCGTGATCGATTTACCAATCATATTGCGTTCTAATTAACTTTTTCTTTCATACAATTCGCTTGTGGTTTCTAATTAATCGAGTAATTGCACTTGTAGTATTCTCCCGAATTACTACTCGCCTATTCAAAATAGATTAACACATATATTCTTATGGAATCAATCTATTAAGAACGTATTAAGATTACGATATTCAATTGAGCATGGTGACTAGGTATATTCCTATCCTAACCACAAATCTGCCCCTCACTCAGAGTTAAAGATCACGCCCTCTTCAATTCTTCTCTAATCTAGACGTAGCTTTCCCAAGTATAACATAGATAGTAAATAGAGCCTAACTGTTGGTCAGATAATTAAGCAACTAATCATATAATTAAAGACACAACCATATATTAGCGAACTATAATTAACATAAGTCAATTTCGAACAACAATATTCATGGCTAAATCACAACCCCAGAATTTATGGGTTTTAGCCACTCACGATAAAGTTAAAATATTTTATAAGTGTTTGAATAGTTGAAAATACTAAGAAAGATGAAGAAAAACTGAGAATAGTTGCTCCTTAGTGTTCTCCGTGTGTGTGTTTTTCTCTCAAAGTAGTGTCCCCCCTCCCCCCCCCCCCCTGAAATAGGTTTAAGCTTCTTTTTATACGAGTTGGGGTGTGTAGGGCCAAAAAACGTTGTCCCGAGCGAAGTGAGAAAAAAAACCATAATATTAAAAAAAAATCAGGTCTGCCTCTTGCGCCCCAGGCAGCGCAACGTGCTGGCTTGGGCGCTGTACTGGGGCTTTTTTTCGTTTTATTCTCTTTTTGCTTCAACTCGTGCACTTTCGTCACACATTGCCTTTAGATGATTCCTCCACATAAAAATATCACGAATTAGAATATGCGAGGCAATATGCATATAAATATACATACTTTAAGTTAAATATCAAACGTTATAGGCGTTTTAAAGAAGACTGTCCTGTCAGAAAAATGAGGTGTGAAAAATGAGGCGCGAGTTTGGGCTCCTGTCAAAACGCCAAAACCATAAACAATTTTATTTAGGCGCGGTGGGGACTGCTCGGCAATGTCTGTGGTGACCAAGGTGTGAAATTAAGATAAAAGGGATGGGGAGAGAGAAAGTAGCTGAAAGTACGAAGGGGGGGGGGGGGGGGGTACGAATTGCTTATTTTTAAAAACTTTTCTAAGTAGTTGACTAGTTTACCAATTAGTCGACTTGAAATAAGAACAAGATAATAATAAATGCAGAAATGAAATGTAGGAAATAAAAACACCAGAATTTTTATATTGGTTCGGATTCAATGTGAATCCTAGTCAAGTCCCCTTGGGTTGCAAGGGTGTTTTCTTTCAGTGATCGATGTTTCTTGAGTACTGAATGAATGGCGTAGCTTTACACCAATAGCTTAGTTTCTATGTCTATTTTTTTTCTTGATACAACACCTCACCAGTGTTTATCTCTTTTTCTTCTCTCACTAGTTACACAACAGATCTAAAGGAACTACAATGCTTGTTTGGAATAGAACAAAAAGAGGGTAGATGGTTCGATCAAAGTATGTATTGTCACGTCAGAAGCATCTGTATATATAATTTCCATGTGGCCTTCAAGAACCTTTTCTTACTGGAAAGTGCGTATGAAAATATACGCAAAGTCCTATGACGTCAAAGTTTGGCAAGTTATCGAAAAGGGGAACTATCCATTACCAACAACTGCTCAACCACCTGTTGATCCAGAAGATATAGATGAATATACAGATGAGCAAATGGTAGTTGTTCAAGTCAATGCTAAAGCAAGAAACTTACTCTATAATGCTATAAGTGGAGAGAAATATGAGAAAATCTCTAGTTGTGATACAACCAAAGAAATGTGGGATAAACTCGAAGTTACTTATGGAGGAACCAGTAAAGTGAAAGAGACCCACAACAACATATTGGTTAATGAATACGAACTTTTAGAGATTGCAAACCCAAGGGAGTTGATACTTGAAAGGAATCATAGATTGATTCTTTCCCAGAATAAGGTCAAGTTCCCGCTGATCTTCCTTGATTAATGGATTTAACGAGCTTTCCATCTGCTAGGCATATCCACTGGATCCCTTGATTTTCGCTTTCATTGAGTTTTAGTGATCTTGATTCCCTTCGATTTTGGGGTCTTTCAGTAATAGCTTCCGTCAATCTCTGATTGATTTCTCTTGCCATATTTCCGCTACTTCTTCCTTGCTAATCATTGATTCATTTCCTTGTTGTCTTCCGTCAATCTTCGATTGACTTATTCTTGTCGGATCTTCAGTGCTTCTTCCTTCTTTTATTGCTGATCATTGATTATGTTCCTTGATCTATTCCTGACCAGTGCTGCTTCTTTATTCCCTTTATGCCTTGTGATCCTACATCAAATGTAATATATTATTTTTCATCATTGAAACTTATAACTAACAATCTCCCCCTTTTTGATGATGACAAAAATAATATATGTATAAACAACAGTTGACTTCCCTGTAGTTCCTGTAGTCGACTCCCCCTCAATGAGTGCGGCATACTACAGTCGACTCCCCCTCAATGAGTGTAGCATAGTTTAGTTGACCGTCGCCTGTACCTGCAATGTATGTATAATCTTTCTCCCCATTTTTGACATCAGCAAAGACGGGATATATAAATTCTAATACAACCAATGTAAAAACAAGCACATCCTAGACACTAAAGCAGGCATTATAGGAATTATAGGCATGCAGAGTTATAGCAAAGAATAAAAAAAGTATCCAATGACGGGTTATCCGGTCCAAAACAGCAAAACACAAAAAAATTGTTTGAAACTTCCACACTAAAGATGCAGGAAGTAGGTAAGAGTGTTGCAAATCGCCTCCTTCAGTCGTTCAAAGCTGACATTGGCTGAGACTGTCACCCCATCAATCCTGTAGTGTACTTCCTTGAATGCTTTGACTGCGTTTTCTATAAATCTGAGAATCGTAACCCTTATATTTGAAACATCAGACCTTGTCTCCTTGGAGATTGCATGGATGTCCCTAACAGTAGACTGAGTGGAAGTAAGGAGATCCTTGATGATGGTCAGCTTGTTGTCAATGGCAGTCAGTTTCTCAGCAAGACTAGGATCACTTACACTGTGATGGAAAACAGAGGCTTTGTCTTGGGATCAGGTTGAACATGCTTGACTTCACCTTCCTGTTTCTTAACCCCAGGAGCCCTTCACATATACATATCCCGTACTAGCAAATGCTCTAGTATTGTAGGATTTTGAACAGAGACAAAAGGGTATTTTGAGATAGAGATGTTGTGACCTTCCAGGATGTGAGTGATGGCCACACCATAGGGCAAACTAGTGGCACCATCAGCACTTTCTATCATGAAGTTTATGACCCAAGAGGATAATTTAATCTTGATTTTGGTCACAAGACAGTAAACAAGAAAGGTATCTCATTGAGAGAAGGTGGAGAATGATCCAGTACGAGGAAGAAGAGTGGTTGCAACAATGTGGGCTAGAACTCGGGCTTTAAAGCTAACATAACTGGGACCTAACTGGTTAGGAAGGAAATCAGACGGACACTCAGCAATACAACATTTTGCTTGATCAAAAGAAATTTCAAAGTATCAGGCTAAGAATTTTTGAAAAGCATGGGAAAACCAGAGCACTTACACTGAAAAATTGAGTCGAACATGGCTTTTGATTTTGGGGCCTTCCAGTAATAGCTTCCGTCAATCTCTGATTGATTTCTCTTGCCAGATTTTCGTTACTTCTTACTTGCTGATCATTGATCCTTTTCCTTGTTGGCTTTCCGTCAATCTTTGATTGACTTATTCTTGCCAGATCTTCACCGCTTCTTCCTTCTTTTATCGTTGATCATTGATTATGTTCCTTGATCTATTCCTGACCAGTGCTGCTTCTTTGTTCCCTTTATTCCTTGTGATCCTACATCAAATGTAATATATTATTTTCCATCATTGAAACTTATAACTAATAGTAGCTTCATTCTTTATAGATTAAACCTCCCCTCTCATCATCGGGTCATCCAAGAGTTCTCATACTACTTAAGGTGAGGTTGGCAATGCGATTAACATGATAATACTATTTCCAAACGTCAGTCGAACAATATTCCATCTCAAAATCTCTAGATTCTCAATAAGAACTCAATAACAATGTCTCTTCGCTAACCTAGGGTTTCCGATTCAAGATAAGTTCCTTAACCACTTTCAACTACAATTATTAGAAAGTTTTATGGTTGATATTTGTTACTATAAACTACTACTTAGAAAAAGATACTTAGATTAACAATGAACCCTAGAAGGAGAGAAGAATCAAACCTAGGGTTTCCAAGATTTGGAAACCTTGGAACTTCCAGTATTGATTTTTGATGTAATTGTTTATAGATTCATTTAAGAAGTTGAATCTTTTGGATAGAAGCAGCGAGAGTGCTTAAAGGAAGAACTAAGGTGAGTAGAGACAATGCTTTTACTAAAGTTGTCTTCTCATAAAGATCATGCCATAAGTATTTGTTAGACTATATAGGAAATATGGGATCTTAATGGAACGAGTAGACTCACATTATCCATTAGAATTGTAGAAAAAATCTTACATGATTATCATGGTTAATAACTCAATAATAGTATGTTGTTCCATAAATCATGTCTCATGCTTTTATGACTTGCATATATTTCTTTAATGTATAGACTGTTGAAATTTCTTTTACATGATTTTATGGAAGTTTTTTGACGAGAACTGTGAAGATATATCATTGTTTTAAATTTTGTGATACAAGAATCACTCAGAATAATATTTTGGGAGTTTCCCTAGATCTCTAAGAATCACTCAGAATAATATTTTGGGACCTAATTGCTACCCGTGGGCTTTAGGATACTTTAACGCAGTTCCTGAGCATGTTTGGTATATTAGCTCAGGCAGTATTGATCCCAGTTGCACCAGCTACTTCACAGATTGGGGGAGGAGCTCAAACTCCCGCCACCCATACTCCATAGCAGCAGGCTTACATTGGTCAGTTTTCAGGTGTTATGCCAATACAACCTGTTATTCCGGTTCAGCATGAGGTCAGAACGGGGGTATCAGATGAGGAGTAGAAGAGGCTTGAGAGGTTCAAAATGTGTGATCCACCTACTTTCAATGGCACAGCTGTCGAGGGTGTGTAGGATTCTCTAGAGAAGTGTCACCGTATTCTCCGCACCATGGGTATTGTGGAGGTAAGTGGAGTTGTTTTTACTATATTTCAGTTGTCGGGAGAAGCATATCTGTGGTGGCATGCTTATGAGGAGGGTAGGCCAATTGATGCAGCATCACTCACTTGAACTCCGTTTTTAGAGATGTTTTTAGGGAGTTTATTCCCCCATACCCTTAGGGGTGCGTGGTGCACAGAGTTCCAGCAGCTGCGCTAGGGCACTATGACAATGTCGGAGTACGCCATCGGGTTTAACGAGCTGTCCCGATATGCACCTGCCTTGGTTCATCAAAGTCCATAGGAGCCCAAAAACGAAGTCTATAGTGATAGGCTCTAACTCCCACTTGGGAATCTCAAGTCTTTGGAGCAAACCGCACGGCCTCTGATGCTCATTCTTCACCTTCTGATAGTTCAGGCACAAAGCCACAATTTCTACTATATCTTTCTTCATTCTTCTCCACCAATAATGCTGCCTCAAATCTTGATAGCGACACCTGGATGAATGGAGTATTGCAAAATGTGGGCCTCCTTAAGAATCAACTCACGCAACCCATCTACATTTGGCCATCCGCAACACCCCTTCATCTCCAATAGAAACCTCCTTGTCAACACCATGTTGTATCGTGTCCTTAAGGGCAAGCAAATGGGGGTCATCATACTGACAATTTCTGATGTGCTCATATAGAGGAAACTGAGAAACCACGCAAGCAAGAACCCGACTGGGCTCCAAAACATCCAATCTCACAAACTGAATGACCAAAGCCAGAACATCGATGGCTAATGGCCTCTATGCTACTGATAGATATACCAAACTACCCATAATCTCTGCCTTTCTACTTAAGGCATCGACCATCACATTCGCCTTCCTGTGATGATACAAAATAGTGATATCATAGTCTTTTGGCAACTCTAACCATCTCCGCTGCTGCAAATTAAGATCTTTTTGCTTAAACATATGCTGGAGACTCTGATGGTCGGTATAGACCTTGTATAGGACACCGTACAAGTAATGCCTCCAAATCATCAATGCATGAACAATAGCTGCCAACTCTAGGTCGTGGACCGGGTAATTCTTCTCATGAACCTTCAACTGCCGAGACGCGTAGAGAATCACCCTACCATCTTGCATCAACATTGTGCCATGCCCAACATATGACGCATCACAATACATAGTGTAAGACCCCAAACTCGTAGGCAACACCAACACTGGGTTGAAGTCAAAGTAGTCTTGAGCTTTCGAAAGCTTGCCTCACACTCTTCAAACCATATGAAAGGAGTACCCTTCTGGGTCAATCTAGTTAAAGGTTCAAGAATGGATGAAAAATCCTCTACGAAATGGCAATAATATCCGGCCAATCCAAGGAAACTCAAAATATCAGTAGCTAAAGACGGTCTGGTCCAACTCTGAACTTCCTAATCTTCTTCAGATCTACCTTGATCCTCTCACTAGACACTAGATGACCCAAAAATGCCACCGAATCAATCCAGAATTCACACTTTGATAATTTTGCATATAACTTCTTCTCCCTTAAGGTCTTGAGCATGATCCTCAAATGTTGCTCATGATCCTTCCGATTGCGAGAATATACCAAGATGCCATCAATAAACACAATAACAAATGAGTCAAGATATGGTTAATACATTGTTCATCAGGTGCACAAATAACATTACAAGGAACACGTGGTGAACATACCGAGTCCTAAAAGCAGTCTTCGAAATATTCGAATCCCGAATCTTGAGCTGATGATACACTGATTGCAAATCAATCTTCGAGAGAACTCTAGAACCCTTAAGTTGGTCAAATAAGTCATCAATGTGTGGCAATAGATACCTGTTCTTCACTGTAACCTTGTTCAACTGCCTATAATCAATACACATCAGCATAATACCATCCTTATTCTTCACAAACTAAATCGCAGCACCCAAAGGTGAAACACTAAGCCGAATGAAACCTTTGTCAAGTAACTCTTATAGTTGTTGTTTTAACTCCTTCAACTCCACTAGTGCCATACGATATGGTAGAATAGAAATGGGCTGAGTGCCTGGCTCCATGTCAATACCAAAATCGATATCTCTATTGGGTGGCATACCTAGAAGGGCTGCTGGGAACATATCTGGGAAGTCTCTGTGACGACCCGACGCGTCGTCTCAGGAGTTACCGCCCCGTTTCCCCCATTTTATGCTTCTTCATGTTTCATTATCAGTAATTGGTGTGTTAGAGTTGATTTGCATTGGTTTTGGTAGGAAATGAGACACTTAGTCTCTTTAAGGAAGGCTTGGTTTGGAAAAGTCAACCGGAGGTTGACATATGAGTTATAGGGCTCGGATGCGATTTTCGATGATTCAGTTAGCTTCGGGGGATGATTTGTGACTTAGGAGTGTGATCGAAATTGATTTTGGAGGTCCGGTGTAGAATTAGGCTTGAATTGGCGAAGTTAGCATTGTGGCGATTTTCGGTTGATAGGTGAGATTTTGATCCGAGGGTCGGAATGGAATTCCGAGAGTTGCTGTAGCTTCGTTAGGTGATTTTGGATGTGTGTGCAAACTTTCAGGTTATTCGGAGGTGATTTGGTTAGGTTTTTGATCGAAAGTGTATTTCGGAAGTTTTTGAGAAACTTAGGCTTGGATTTGATGTAATTTGATGGTTTTAGTGTTAATCGTGGTGTTTTGATGACTGGAGCAAGTTTGAATAAGGTATTGGATCATGTTTGTGCTTTTGGTTGAGGTCCCGGGGGCCTCGGGGTGATTTTAGATGGCCATCAGGATGAATTTTAGACTTGTGAGATTTTGGTGTTGCTGGTATCTGGTATTTCCGCATCTACGGAAAAGGGGCCGCAGATGCGGAGAAGGGGCTTGCAGGTGCGGACTTGACCAATTGGAGGAATCTCGCAGAAGCGGACGTATTCCCGCAGATGCGGTGTCCGCAGGAGCGGAAATTGACCGCAGAAGCGGTCCAGAGGAATTCTGAAGAATCCGCAGTTTGAATAAGAGAGAATGACTTTCGAAAGTGGTTCTAATGTGTTCAAGAGTCTACATGGAACAATCGGGTTTCTTAAAGTTGCATGTGTGGTTAGAGACTGTGTTTTCATCGGAAGAGGTTCAGATTTGTGGTATTTCTATGTTAATTATGGGATTCTATGCATCAGTATCAGGAAAGTAAAGGCGACGGATTTAGATTCACAGGAAGTTCTTCAGAATAAAGTGCTGCGGAGTGTGGTGTTTTTGGGAATATTCGAGGGAGAGTATTCAGCGGCTTATGGGTTTCAGACAATGTGGTTCATGCTTGGGTCTCGTGTGGTAAGCTTGGGTGAGGCATTGTGGTGCTACAGTAAGAGGAAATATCAAGTTGAGGATGGAACAGAAGGAAATTTAGATGGGTGGAGTATCTTGATAGAAGACCGAATCGGTATGGTAAGGATGTGATTAATTCTTTGCGCGTGTTCGAGGCAATGAGTTCGTACAGGTATTTTGCAGCAAAGCCCTTGAGTTCTGACAGCTTGTTTAGCTTGGTCTAGTTAGAAGGATTCAGTCCTGACAGTTTAGCTTGTGCAAATGGAATTGGGAGAGAATTCTTGTTGGGTTTCATCGTGGTTTGGAGATGTATATTTTTATGGACATGCGGAGCATGGAGTGTGTAATGATTTTTCTTCTAGATGGGATCAATGGAAGTTCTTGACCAGTTGAGTGCGTCGATGTCTGCGGCGCGGAAGGGAGATAAAAGTTCTCATGTTATCCTTGGATGGTATGGTATATGCGGTATGTGTAGAGGACCGAGACTGGCGTATGCGAGGTTTCAGTTCAGTTCTGAAAGGAAGTTCATAAAATTCCTAGGCAACGGGTAGCCTCAGATAATCAAGGAAATGGTACTGCTAAATAGAAGTGATTTGACGAGAGTATTCGTCTCAGGAAAAGGTAATGTGATTAAACTGATGATACTTCGGTAATGCTGCAACACTTTCTTGTTAGATCGACTGCTGATATCTGAGTTTGTTTGATGGCACAGGGGAATTTTAGAATATCTTTCGTGGAATGACTGGGTACTTGAGGTGTGATATGTATTCATACGGCGGAATTCGGGATCAGGTATGGTGATTCGTGTGCTATATGGAGTTGGAGACTGGGAGTTCTCAGGTACAGACTATGTAGTGGTTGTGGATCGTGTGTATCGGCACCGTTTAGCGGCTATTAGGATTTGGAGTCTCGAGTGGATCTTTCTTTGCTTGGTATGTCAGATTTTGGATATGATGTTGGGGGTGTAGACTGGCTGTCTCAGTGTTGGGTTATTCTAGACTATTGCGCTATGGGCTATGCCGAAAAATGCCACGGGTTGAGTGGCGAGGTGCGTTGGATTATGTTCTTGCAGAGTGATTTATATTTCAAAGACCCAGTGGACGGCTGGGAAGGATTGCTTTTCTTAATTGGGCCTTCGTGATGGATGTCAGTGCAGAGGTTTCTACCATTGATTCAGTTCCGATGTTGAGGCACTTTTCGGTTGTGTTTCTTGTCGCCGGTCATGTCGCCGGGCGAGGTTGTGGATTTCGATATTGATTTAGTGCCGGGCACCGTATCGTACGGCTCCGGCAGGAGTTGTAGTAGTGGAAATAGCAGCTTCAGGCTCCTTGGTAATGAGTTCGTTGGCAGGCTGATGTGGCTACGTATTCAGCTTGAGTTGCTTTCGGCGTTGTGAGGCATTAAGATTCGTTAGTTATGGGCACATGTGGTGCGGTTCTATTGGGGATTCATAGTGAACGTCGAGCGGGAAGAATAATTGGGTGCTGCTCGGTAAATGGGGTGTTGGTTATGACCTATCGGGTTGCGTGTCGTATGTTATCTGTTTCACCGTGGGTGTAATGAATTGCTTGGGTTCCAGACATCAAATTGTGCGTGGCTGTCGATTTTGAGCATAGTGACTTGAGGTGTTTCATGTGTAACAGTGTTTGGATAGGATCGCGCGTTGTGGAGAGGCCACGTGGAGATATGACCTTTCGGGGTAGATTCAGGTGTCCTATTTCTATGATGTGAGACGGAGTCTCAGCCTTGTGTGGTGATGGTATTGATGAGGTTGAGGTACATCTCTTTCGTTTGAGTCATTTTCATGATTTGAGTATATTCGGATCGTTTCTTATTGGTGCGCGTATTATGCAAGTTGTGGCTTAGGCCTGTATTGAGGTGTCATATCACCAGAGTGGTGTGTTGGATTCGAGGTGATCGCTGGGGTCACTAATGAATACGAACGGATTTGACTTCAGCTTGTTGGAAGGATAATATCGAGGTTCGGCTCGGAATATGCTGTGGTATTAGTCAAAAGGGAAGTGGCTTCATGAATGGTTGATCTGAGAAATGGTTACGGTTATTGCGTGTTTCATTTATCGTTGGCAGTATATGAAAGTGTTGGAATAAGACCTTAGTTGATAAGAGGTTTTCTACCGGTATTCGGGCGTTGTGGGCAACTGCTGTGAATGGAAGTTATCGCTTCGAGTGCTTGGGTTATGTAAAATATCATATGGTTGCACCTGAGGTTGCAAGTATGGGTTATTATAGCTGGTTCGGGCTTATTCTGAGTATAGATGAGAGGTTCTGATCTTGTGTGTGATTTCGGAAAGTGCAATGTGGTTCTATGGTTTATGGACTAGATAGATTGTGAAATTTCAGCTATGTTGTGTTATCAGACCTATGCGAGATAGGGTGACGTGGGATCACCCCGGGTATATGCTTGGTAAGGTCATTCAACTATGGATTGGCTTCTAGGACAACTCTGGGTACGCTCGAGGACGAGCATTTTTTTAAGTTGGGGAGGATGTGATGACCCGACCCGTCGTCTCAAGAGTTACCGCCCCGTTTCCCCCATTTTATGCTTCTTCATGTTTCATTATCAGTAATTGGTGTGTTAGAGTTGATTTGCATTGGTTTTGGTAGGAAATGAGACACTTAGTCTCTTTAAGGAAGGCTTGGTTTGGAAAAGTCAACCAGAGGTTAACTTATGAGTTATAGGGCTCGGATGCGATTTCCGGTGATTCGATTAGCTTCGGGGGATGATTTGTGACTTAGGAGTGTGATCGGAATTGATTTTGGAGGTCCGGTGTAGAATTAGGCTTGAATTGACGAAGTTAGCATTTTGGCGATTTCCGGTTGATAGGTGAGATTTTGATCCGAGGGTCGGAATGGGATTCCGAGAGTTGTTGTAGCTTCGTTAGGTGATTTTGGATGTGTGTGCAAAATTTCAGGTTATTCGGAGGTGATTTGGTTAGGTTTTTGATCGAAAGTGTATTTCGGAAGTTTTTGAGAAACTTAGGCTTGGATTTGATGTAATTTGATGGTTTTAGTGTTAATCGTGGTGTTTTGATGATTGGAGCAAGTTTGAATAAGGTATCGGATCATGTTTGTGCTTTTGGTTGAGGTCCCGGGGGCCTCGGGGTGATTTTAGATGGCCATCGAGATGAATTTTGGACTTGTGAGATTTTGGTGTTGCTGGTATCTGGTATTTCCGCATCTGCGGAAAAGGGGCCGCAGATGCGGAGAAGGGGGTCGCAGGTGCGGACTTGACCAATTGGAGGAATCTCGCAGAAGCGGACGTATTCCCGCAGATGCGGTGTCCGCAGGAGCAGAAATTGACCGCAGAAGCGGTCCTGAGGAATTCTGAAGAATCCGCAGAAGCGGAGGAATTGCCGCATAAGCGGTAACCGCATATGTGGTATCTGGGTCGCAGAAGCGGAAAAAGGCCCGGGCAGATTGGTTTTAAAATAACATTTCATCCGCGAGCTTGGGATATTTTCCACCATTTTTGAACAACCTTAAGATCTATTGGACGGAAATTGAAGGTGATTTCGACTAGGATTGACTGGAGGTAAGTTTTATGAGTTAAAAACATGATTATTATGTGAAATTAACCTAGAAATTCATGGAAATTAAGCCTAAAATTGATGAATTAGGGCTTGAGTTTTTGATATTTAAAATTGGGATTTAATGGGTCATTTGAGCTCGGATTTGAGAGTTCTTAGTATGTATGAACTCGTGAGAAGATGAGGAATCCATTGATGTTAAATTTTCTGATTTCCGAGAAGTGGGCCCGGGGCTCGGGTTTTGTTAATTTCGAGATTCTTGTTGTTTTTCGATTGTTTTCGATTGGGTATTGTCCCATTGGCATATTGTGATGTATTCGCTCTGATGTTGGATAGATTCGACGCGCGTGGAGGCCGGTTTGAGGGGCAAAGGCGTCGCGAGCTAGAGATTTCACCGGTTCGAGGTGAGTAATGATTATAAATGACATCCTGAGGGTTTGAAACCCCGGATTTGCACATCATAGTGTTGTATTGAGGTGACTTGCACGCCGGATAGCGAGCGTGGGGTAGAGCACCGTTGGGGATTGTGACTTGGTCCGTCCCGATTGATAAATTTACTGCGTATTTGACTGAAATTACTTGTTATCATCATAATGTGGGCTGATTGCCATATTTGGGCTTCGTGCTAGCTATTTGAACCCTTCGGGGATTGTTGTTGATAATTCCTCACTGTTTTAGATATATATTTGAACTTAGTCATGTGTTTTCCACTGTTCTAAAACTCAGCCAAGTTTACTATGCCTTAAACACTCGAAATGACATTTCTAAATATATTTTTGGGTTGAGCATCATGTTTTACTGTTGCCCGAGTGGCTTATGTGATTTTGTTGACTGAGTAAGGCCGAGGGCATGTATTGTGATGATACTTTTGGATCGGGCTGCATGTCGCAGCGGTGTTACACTGATACTGATATAAGGCCGAGGGCCTAGATTTGATGCCACGAGATGGCATGATAATTGCGCTTGGACCGTAATGGGCCCCTCCCAGAGTCTGCACAACCCCAGTGAGCGTCGTCGACGTTAAATGGATCGGGCTGCACGCCGCAGCGATATGTGGAGCGGGTTGCACGGCGCAGCAGTACCGATACTGTTTGATGTGTTTACCTTATTTCATTGTCTGCCATTATATGCTATTTGTGCTACTTCTTGCAATACTTACCTGTTGCTTTGGTATTATCTGATAACCGAGTGTGGTGCCCGAGAGGCGGACTTCTGTGCTTATCTGCACTATTTGTTTTGCATTCAATTGCATAATTGTTGAAAAAGTCATTTTCTAAAGTGGTTTTAAACTGAGCTAAGATATTTTTAAAGTTTTTACAGCTTCACTGCTTTCTCTCAAAGGGTTTTTCACTGTCCCTATACATCGGTCAGTTATTTTCGTGCGAAAATACAATTAAAGAGTATAAATAAAATAAAATACAGTCTTAAAACAAAATGCACCAATGGTCTAGTGGTAGAATAGTATCCTGCCACACTATAGACTCTGGTTCAATTCCCAGATGGTGCATGTTTTAATTACATAATTAAAATACCGATCGACTTTGGTTGGAAAAAAATGACCAACTTCGGTCGGTTACGACCAAAATCGGCCGGTTAGCTCTACTAGTGTTACGATTTCCGACCGCCATGAATCAGTCGATTTTTGCCAATTATCGACCAACATCGGTCGGTTTTGGCGGTTGGTTTTCCCCATTTTTTTGGTAGTGCTAGGAATATAATCAAATGTACCCCTCCACTCCAACCGTGGCACACCAGGCTTAGCTAGTGTCATAGTCTTCGCGTGACAATCCAGAATAGCATGATAGGCCGACCACCAGTCCACGCCCAAGATCACATCAAAGTCAACCATATTGAGTAACAATAGATTAACTCTGATATCAAAACTACCAATAACAACTAAACATGATCGATTAAAGCGATCCATAACAATAGAATCTGCCACAAGCTTGGACACTTATACAGGAGCACGCAAGGAATCATGAGATATATCCAAATACAGAGAAAAATAAGATGACACATATGAATAAGTGGATCCGCATCAAATAAGACCGATGCATCCCTATGACAAACTGGAACCATAGCTATGATGATAGCATCCGATGCAACCGCCTCTGTCCTACCCGGAAAGGCATAGAATCTGGCCTGGCCTCCCCGTCTAGGGTGACCTCTACCCACCTGACCTTCACCTCAAACTGGAAGTGCATGTGGAGCGGCAACTGGAGCAGTAACCATGACCTGTGAAGTTTGACGGCCCTATGGAATCTGTGGAGCATGTGTAGTCTGTAGAGGTGCACCCCTCTTGAGTCTGGGGAAGTCCCTCACCATATATCTGGTATGGTTGCTGAAACTAACCTTGGCCACGGCTAGACTACCAGCTGAAGGCACCCCATGTAGGAGGTGAAGTGGATAGTGGCTGAGCAAAATGGGCAACCAGAGACCTCGGTATCGGCGGGGCACTGCTAGTAGCTGGAAGTGCTGAATAAACTAGGTAGCTCACATAGCCTCTGCCATGACGGGCTCAACTGGAGCACGAGCACCACTATATCCTCTAGAATCTCGAGGCCTTTTAGCCTCATGTCCTCCCTTTCACGGCCCCTCATACCCTCCAACGTATGCGTGACCTCTACCACCGATTGATACGGAGTGTCCGTTTTCAGATCTTGAGCTATGTTATATCTAATACCATAGTTAAGCCACTCGATGAATATGAATACTCAATCTCTGACTATTATAACCAAAGTAGGGGCATGTCGGGACAACTCACTAAATCTGATAGCATACTCTATCACTGACATGGTCCCCTGGAAAAGCTGCTCAAAATTTGTGCGCCAAGCATCGGGAAGGGTCTAAGGAAAAAACTCCCTCAAGAACATCTCTGAAAACTGAGTCCAAATGAGTGAATTTTCATCGGCTGGGCTATGTAAGCCTGCCACCACCTCTAGGTTGCTCCAGAAATCTAAAATATAGTGAAAGTAACTCCACTTGTCTCGACAATACCCATGGTGTGGAGAATACAGTGGCACTTCTCTAGAAAACCCTGCGCATCCTTGGAAGCCATGCCACTGTAGGTAGGAGGATGAAACTTCTTGAACCTTTCAAGCCTCAGCTGCTCCTCCTCAGATGCCACTGCCCTGACCTTCGACATCTAATCTATATGGACTCTCTTCTCTGGAGTACGGGCCGAGGGACTGTGAGCTCTTCCCCCAGCCTAGGATGTAGTTGGTGCAAGGGGAATCAATCCCGCCTGAGCTAGAGTGTCGAACATGCTCAAGAACTGTGCTAGGGTCTCCTGAAGTCCAAGGATAGTAGCAGGCACCTCGGGTGCCTGTCCTCTAATCGGAGCTACTGGTAGCTCCTCAGTCGCTCCTCGTGCAGGTGCTTTGGCTGCGCCACATGCCTCTCTTCGGCCTCTACCCCGGCCCTAGCCTCGCATGACTCTAGCAGGGGGTGCGAGTGTCTGATCATCGGATCTAGTAGTGCATGTCCTCCCCATTTGTGATAGAGTAGAAAGACAAAGATTCAGATTTTGAAGTCAACTAATTCGCACTATAAGGAATAAAAGAAGTGGAATTTCCTAATAGTTCTGTAGCCTCTCAGAAATAACTACAGACATCTCCATACCAATCTGCAAGACTCTACTAAACATGTTTATGACTCGTAGAACCTATGAACATAGAGTTCTGATACCAACTTGTCATGACCCCAATTTCCCACCTTAGGATATCGTGATGACACTTATTCTCTAAGACTAGGTAACCCTACCATGTATTAAGAAACAACATAAATAACAATAAAACTTCAATTAAACCATTGAAAATATGATAATAAAACCAAACAGTGTAGCTGTCAACAACTCCCCAAAACCTAGCGGAACGGAGTCATAGCTCTACAAGAATGTGCTGATAGTATCGGAATACAATACTGTTTTGGATCAAGAAATAAATAGTAGAATATCTAAAATGCAGAAGGTGACTTCAAGGCCTGCGAATGTCGAGTAGTTATACCTTGAAGTCTCCAAAAACAGTTAATCAATCACTGGCGTCCAGCATGGGCAGATATACCTGGATATGCACAAAAATGTTCAAAAGCATAGTATGAATATAGCACAATGGTACCCAGTAAGTAGGGGTGTACATAGGCCGGGTTGGTTTAGATTTTTAAATTTATAAACCAAACCAAACCAACAAAAGTCAAGTTTTTCAATCACGGTTTTTCTCGGGTTTTTCGATTTTTTTGGGTTTTTTTCCAATAAAATATTCATAGCATAAAATTTATAATTTGTGCTCTAATATTTCTTAGGTTCTAGTAGGATAAAACTATATAAGATGTTACCCAATAAAATAATATAAAATAATATAAAATAATGTGAGATGAGTTATAATTATACTAAAATACTCAACAAATCGCATAAGATAAATATTGCTAATTAATAAGCCATAATAAAAATATACATAATCTAAAAGTACTAAGTCATGTTAAAATAAGTACGAATAATAAGTACTAAGTATTAATTACATGATTAAATAATATTCAAAGTGCATTATGCATTTTCTCTATCTAAATTAATGCGAAACCAAAAAAATAAATATCCAATACTGTTGTCATTTCTAGTATTGAATTGATTATTTTTGTTAGCATTAGTACTAATTTGATTTTGCTTTGGGATTTGTTTGAGTTACTAACTTTTATGAGCTATAAAACATATTTGACCACTCAAAAGTTCTAAGTTCTTCCAAGCTTAAAATAATACATTAAAAGAGAGAACTATTAAAGAGTTTAAATTATATTTATAAATTACATTATAATAATTATTTTTATGTATAAAATATTTTTAGAACTTGTATACATGTAATGTCGGGTTGGTTTGGTTTCGGTTTGACTTTTTTTAGTTAAAACCAAGCCAAACCAATTATGGTCTGTTTTTTTTCTAACACCAAACCAAACCATAGTCGAGTTTTTTTTCTCGGTTTGACTCGGATTATCGGTTTGGTGCGGTTTGTCGGTTTTCTTTGTACACCCCTACCAGTAAGTATCAACCCTAACCTCAGTAGAGTAGTGATGAGGCCAGGTCAAGACACCTACTAGGATAAGAGCAACTACATAGAGTGTAACATAATCTAATTATGGGAAACGAGGAAGTAAACGATAAGTAAACAATTCAATAATGTAAGCTAACAACGAAAATATAAGCAATAAAGGTAACTAGCAGTAAACACATGATGTAACAATGAGAAGCCAAATATGAAAAATTTACAAGTAAAACAATGAAGAAACAACAAGAGTTGTTCAACCAACAAACCTTTTCAGGATGGAGTGTACAACAAGAATCTCAACCGAGGTATCGCCTCGTATTCATATTTTATAATTTGAATCACAATCTTTCCTTATACCACCGCGTGAGCCTTATATTTAGTTTTTAAAATCATTTTTCCCGAAATATCTATACGCGTTTTAGCCCACCTTATCTCACCGGGTGGCTTTAAGTAATTCCCTTACTAGTAACACGCGTATCAAACCCACCTTATCTAAAGGCATGCATATCAACCCCTAGCCTTATACCACCGCATGTGTATCAATATCACAACACAATCACAACTCGCACCACAAGCGCCCATACGCCACGACTTACCAAAATCAATAATACGAATATTTCCACAACAAATAGCCCATGGCTCAACCACAATATTTACAAAAATCTCAATAATGACATAATGAATGAGAAATACTCAACAAGGAAAGATATTTCATAAATCCACAACTTCAACCTCTATGTGATAATAGCTTTCACAACTTCAATGTCAATAACACAACAAGGAGATAATTCCCACGAGACAACAACTTCCAGTAAGGGGTATTTCCCCCACACAAAGCTAGGCAAGATACTTACTAGACTAGGCCAAATCAACCTTCGAATATAGCTTTTCCTCTAAAATTTGCCTCCACATGGCTCAAATCTAAAAAAATAACTTAATAACATTAAACAATGCAAGGGAAACTAATTACAATAGATAAATCTACGGTCTTTACACTTTTCTTAAAAAATTAACAAAAATCAATCCCGGGCTCGCCTTGTCAAAATTCAGGTCCAAGGGTAGATTCCGACAACCTATAACCCTACAAATCCATATATGTATTTTGTTTTCAAATCCAAGTCCAAATCTGTTACATTTCGCGTTTTTGTACCTTAAAGTTTCGTCGTACGTTAATCGACGTAGGCTCGAGAATGAGAATAATTTTGAGGTTATAAGTATTTATGCTATTTATAACATGTGATAAGTAAGTGCCATGAAGGTTAGAGGGTAAACAAATCAAAGAAAATGAGTTTCGTTGAAGGTTGTCAATTTGGAATAAAATACGGACCAAGCTAAATATCCGATATTTATGGACTAGTGTCATACAAGGTACCACATGACCATGATAGTGAGGTGTATAAAGCATGTTAAAAGTGATTAGTATTTGAAGTAAATTAAGGTATTACCTAAATATGTTGGTAATGGATTAATTATTGATTTAAGTGGAAAATTAACAAATCAATTAGAAATGGGTGGATAATTATTTGGTAGGAAACATCACTCGAAACGTGGCAGCAACGGGTAATATTTACAAGACCAAACAATGACTCTCTGGTTTATGTGACTAGGTGGCATATATAGGGGATCTTGGGACAAAGTAATCCACAAAAGTGGGGCCCACGACCCACAATGATAAGAAATCTTCCTACATATTTAAGTGTGATGTTTTATGTTTGCTTAGTAACGGATGGAGCTACAAAAGCATTCCAGCAAAACTACATAATATAATAGCAACGTGACTTGCAATTCTATGGGAGCCCAGTACAACCTTTCTCAAGAACATCATACGGATTTTTCCCTACTTCGATCTACCGTTATGTGTTTTATTACAATTGACGTGTGTTAGAGGGATTGTCAATAAAATTGGCTCAGGTATGTTAAGGCTATCCCTTCTTTCCTTTTGGCATGATCTATATGATACAAACAAAATGAGCAAATGCGAAACTTTCACAAATGACTTTATTCCTAGAAGTACTAGGGGTTTTTATGTTCTTGATTCACCATGTGTCCTATTATTATATCGTCTGTTCATGGGTCATAGAAAATACGTATGTTGGTAAAGTTTATTTCATGATATTAATCGAAGGTATATTTATCTTAAGACATCCCGAGAGATCTTATTGACCTACTTCATATGCATTGCATTTAGTTATATATGTACATTGACCCATGACCAGATTACATACACATATATTATATGTATATGGGGTATGCGAAAAGGTTATGGCGTTATATACGCACCACCACCTGTTTAGATGTATACGTTAATAATTTTACCCACAGTGCCCGAGATGATATGATGGGATGCCCTCAGAGGATTGATAATGTTATGTACGCATATACCTATGAATGATATGATATTTATGTATGTATGCATGACATTATAAATGTTTCATGATTCACAGACCTATTCAGACTTACAGGTTGGGTCTTTTCCTCCATGTTTCTTTCATGTCTATTATATACTGCTTTCATACCTTACATATTCAGTACTTTATTTGTACTAACGTCCCTTTTGCCTGGGGACGCTGCATTTCATGCCCGCAGGTGCCTATAGACAAGTTCTCTTCCATGTAGGCTATCAGCTCAGCAGAAGGTGTTGGTGCACTCCATTTGCTCCGGAGTTGCCTATTTGGTCAGTATGATTTGGACATTGATTGGTTTGGCGGGGCCCTGTCCCGACCATTATAACATTTATGTACTCTTAGAAGCTTGTAGACAGATGTCATGTATATGGATACTTGAATGGCCTTGTCGGCCTATGTTTTGAGTATATAAATGATCATGCTAGCTTTATAGGCCCGTATGTCATATGTATAAGTCGATACATCATGTTGGGTCATCCTATGTCGAGTATTTCCTCATGTTTTATTCTAGTTATCTCACGACAGCCTTTCCGACTCATTTACCTATGAGAGTATGATACGAAAGATACATTATGTTGGTACTCGATTGAGTAAGGTACTGGGTTCCCATCGTAGCTCATCTGTTTGGGTGACAAAAGTGGTATCAGAGCAGTTCTGTCCTTGGGAGTCTATAAGCCGTGTCTAGTAGAGTCTTGTTTATAGGTGTGATGTGCACCGAAATTATAAGCAGGAGGCTATAGGGCATTTAGGATTGTCACTCTTTTTTCTTAGTCTAAATCGTGTAGTAGAGCTCAAATGTAGGAATTCAAATTCCTAAATTCTATTCTATTCGTAATACAACGATACTTATATCCAGGAAGACAGTTGGTAAGAGATTGAATGTGGCTTTGAAAGAGTTGAGCAAGAGGAACTCGATTTTGCATCATGCTTATGATGAGTAAATATGAGGTCTTCAGTAGATCATATGTGTACTAAGACATGTAAGCTTCATGATAAGGAGCCTTAAGGCAAGAATATCTATCCACCCATATGGTAAAAAAAAGTAAGAGAATCAGAAGGTAGATACAAGTTTTAGCATGTAAAAGAAGCAAGATGAAGGAGGGTACGAGGTACCTAGCTAATGAAGATTGTCAGTATTTACAATTCTGGCGGAGAAGTATAAACATTCTAATGTTACTTTTAATAGTAATAGAGATATATACAATTGGTCACACCCATCTCAGTTATGCCCTATGGGAGCTAACATATATTGTTTAAGAGAAGGATGGGATATCAGAATCCAGCCGGGGTTAGAGTAACCCAAAAGGGTGGATTTATTGTTAGCATTAGCTCACATTTCCGAAGGATATTGCAAACATGGTAGTAGTTCTTCTTGTGAGACACCTCGATGGTGCACTCTAGAATAGTACATTCGGATATGAATACTAAAATGTTTGGAAAATTAAGAAAATGGGCAGTGGAAATCCTAGGAGGGATAAATATTTGCCTTAGTATGGCTCCCGTCCCCGGTAAATAGAGAATATTAGACGTCCCAAAGAGCTAGTGAGATAAAGCCAGAGGAGCTAGAAGTGAAGAATATTTTGTTGAAGTTTTTAGAATAAAGTGATAAACAGAAATATTAGCTGGAGAATAAGGAGAGAGTAAATGAAGCATTATGTGATGTGATAAATGGATGACAATGGTAAATCAAAATGTGATAAGATTAAGAGTCTATAGTAAAGAGAATGGAAAGACAAAAGGAGACATGCCTTGAAACAATAAAGGAGTATAAGCCATAAAGTGATATCCTTATTTCGAGAAATAAGTTGGTGACTCCAACGTGATTACCAAAAGGAAAAGTTAAACCCCGAAGTAATAAAAATCAGTATGGACTAGTGAATAAGATAAACTGAACATGAATTAGGGATCGAAGGATTTTATAATAATCGGCATTATGAGAATTTCAGAAATTGCGTTCTCGCGATAATGGAATGGACAATAAAAGAATAACCTTTAAAGGTCATTCAGGAAGACGCTTTCCTAAAGCAAGCATTGTGAGCAGAGTTAAGCTTAAGGGACGAAGTGCGCCAGTTACACTAGGTGTCACCCTTGTGAGTAAGAAATTTTGTTATCCTTGACATAGAAGGATTACCGGAAGGGGAGTAAGAGTTAGTGAATATGTGAAAAGACGCCAAAGATGAAGAGAGGGGGAAATATGGTGTGATATGGTATTAAGTAGAAGCTATATGGTTTAGGGAACTATGGAATAGTAAAGGAAGAATGCGATAAAAATGAGAAAGTGATGATATTGCACTTATTTAAATCTCACAAATAGGTTATGACTCCAGAACATTACGCAAGCACCAATCAGTCGTGGTAGAGGCAAAGGTGGAGCATCTAGCTCGAGCGGTCCTCAGAACTGCATTTATACATTAGCAGGTCGACAGGATCAGCAGTCGACACTTGATGTTGTTACAGGTATATTATGAGTCTCCTCATATGATGTATATACATTGATTGATCCAGGTTCCACCTTATCATATGTTACTCTGTTGGTTGCTAGTAAGTTGGGCATAGAACCTGAGTTGGTTAAACCTTTTGAGATGTCTACACCTGTTAGGGATCCAGTGATAGCTAGGTGGGTATATAGAGGTTGTATAGTAGTAGTTCATAGTCGATCTACAGTAACAGACCTAATTGAGTTAGATATGGTAGAATTTGATGTTATACGGGGTATGTATTTGTTGGCTTCTTGTTATGCCAACGTTGATTGTAGATCAAAGATGGTTCGATTCCAAGGCATAGGGAAGCCTATTTTGGAGTGGAAAGGTAATACGGCATCAATAAGAGGTAGGTTTATTTCCTATCTTAAGTCAAGCAAGATGATCATAAAGTGCTATATTTATCACTTAGTTCAGGTACAGGATGTGAAAGTAGAATCACCAACCATTCAATCTATCCCTGTGGTTAATGAGTTTACCGATGTTTTTCCCGGTGAGCTTCCGGGTCTTCTGCTAGAGCGAGAAATTGAGTTTGCTATTGACATATTACCAGATACTCAGCCAATATCTATTTCTCACTATAGAATGGCACCAGAGCTGAGAGAGTTAAAGGAACAACTAAGGGACTTGCTTGAAAAAGGCTTTATCAGACCTAGTACATCATCGTGGGGAGAACCTATGTTAATTTGCGAGGAAGAAAGATGGTTCCTTGCGGATGTGTATTGATTATAGACAGTTGAATAAGGTGATGATCAAGAATAAGTACCCGCTCCCGAGGATTGATGATTTATTTGATCAGTTGCAAGGTGCCAAGTGTTTCTCGAAGATAGACTTGAGGCACGGGTACCGTTAGATAAGGTTTAAGGAGAAAGATATTCTGAAGACAGCATTCGGGACCAGATACGGGCACTTTGAGTTTCGTGTTATGTCATTCGGTTTGACCAATGCCCTAGTAGTATTCATGGACTTGATGAACCGTGTGTTCAAACCCTTTCTAGATTTGTTCTTGATTGTATTTATCGATGATATATTAGTTTATTCTCGTTGAGAGACTGAGCATTCTGATCATTTACATATTGTGCTCAGAGTTCTACAAAAAGGGAAGTTGTATGCAAAATTCTCTAAATATGGATTCAAGTTGAATTCTGTAGCTTTCCTTGGGCATATTATTTCAGGTGAAGGTATCCGGGTTGATATGCAAAAGATTGAGGCAGTAAAGACTTGACCTAAACCCACGACACCGACGGAGGTTCGTAGCATTCTCGGTTTGGCAGGTTATTATAGGGGATTCGTAGAGGGATTTTCTTCTCTTTCAGCACCATTGACAAAGTTGACACAAAACGGAGCTAAGTTTTAGTGGACCGATGCTTGAAAATGGAGTTTCCAAGCATTGAAGGACATATTAACTTAAGCACCGGTTCTAACACTCCTAGAGGGAACCGATGGTGATGCTATCTATTATGACGCTTGTCGTGCCCCCTTTTTCTCGCGAAATCGAGTTTATGACATTTGGGAAGACAACTCGTTCCCTTTTGGGAATTGGGTTTTGGATTGAAGAGTCGCCACCTAATGATTTAAGTGCATTAGTACACTAAGAAGGGTTTGAGTCAAGTAACCAGAGATTGGGTAAGGGCTTGAAATTATCCCAAGGGGAAGGTGTTAGGCACCCTCAGGATCCACTAGTGTGGTCCTGGCCAAACTATTGTTGTGACTTAAATACAAATAACACATAGGCAAGTAAGAGTTTCAAATAGGAGGGGATTTTCATGTAATGGTCACAAATAAATAAAGTCAGAAAGAACTAAAGAGAGTTGATTTTCTTAGAAGAAATGGTTTAAAAGATTTAAAAGAAACAAAGAACAAAGGGAAAGGGGGTCCTAGGTTTATTAATAATATGGATCACCCCACACAACATCCGGTAATCACTCCACAATGAGGGGCTACACGTGATGTTATCGTGTGGTCATCATATCCATATCTACTCATTCCCACCCACTTAAGGTATTAAAGCGCGGAATGGTCTCGTTTACCTATTGCATGCTATTACCCACCCTAATCCTATCATCCCCGGAGGTACTTGGGACTACTAATCCTAAAGGGAGGAGATATTGGCTTATTTGTGGTTTCAAAAGGTAAAATACTAAGGCGACAGGCAAACAAAGGCTCAAATACACCTCCTTTAAACAGAGAAAAGCAAGTAGTTAGCATAACTTACACATACTGTTTAGGGTCTGATTAAAACTTAAAGGTTAAGACAGACTGATTTATTACATAGTTCAGATAAGAAGCCCGAAGCAGGCCTACCTGTTGGTTGTAGTTAATAAAAATCTGATTTGTTTTATAAAATTTACCTTATGGTCTGCCTAGGTGTTGGACGAAGATCCTATAGGCATGATATCTACTGATTTCAGAAACAATGATGAAACTGAATACATACTGATTTAAGAAAAAGTTGTCAATTATTAAAGAAAGGCGAGTTTTAGCAAAAGATCATAAGTTCTGCAACTGGTAAGGCATTATTACTGGTTTTAGACTTATAAGTGAGTGAGGCAATTCAGATTTGGTTAAAGCTCCTATAGGCATGCTTTCTATGCGTTTGTTGACTTTAGAACACCTTTTACAGACATAGAGAAACGCAGAAATCCTACAAACATGATATCTAGGTGTTGTATTTTATATGAACATGATATCTAATTGCAATTGATTATTTAGGGCCTATAAACATGTTTTCCTAATGAAAGTGGATATGCATGATTCAGAAAGACCTATAGGCATATTTTTTATATGCATATGTAGAATTCTGATCTCGAATAATTGTAGACATGGCATCTATATGAGAGAATGCAGGAACCCTATAGACATGGTATCTATATATGAGAGAATGCAGGATTCCTAAAGACATGTTATCTATATATGAGAGAATGCAGGATTCCTAAAGACATGTTATCTATATATGAGAGAATGCAGAAATTCAGAAACTCTTATAGACATGGTATCTATATATGAGAAAATGCAGGATTCCTAAGACATGTTATCTACATATGAGAGAACGCAGAAATTCAGAAACTCCTATAGACATGGTATCTATATATGAGAAAATGCAGAATTCCTAAAGACATGTTATCTACCCTTTGCATACATGGTTACCCCTTCCCTTTTTCACTAGCCATTCCCGAGAGTTTTATTACAAAGTTATTACAACCCAGAAAAAAGAAGTAAAGTAAAGAAAATACATCAGAAATTAAAAGTACAACCAAGGAGAGCCTGATTCAGACATCCTGTCTGAGGTATGAAGTAAACCAACTCCAAGAGGTCAATGTTTCAAAGCCTTTCTCCCATTCGGGGTGTGTCAGAGTTCCCTAAGAGTCTCACATAAACTCCAGGCAGTGCTCACACCCAAATGCATTACCATATTAAGAAATAGTGCGGTGTGGAAGGGCCAGCCCTCAGGTGTCCAAGTTCAGAGGGAACTCAAGGTCCCAAGGCAAGGCTCACAATAGAGGGGCAGAACTTAGGGACTAAGAGAGAGTGCAAGTGCAGAAGTGGAATTCTGAAAGGGGAAAGGGAAAAGGGAAACAACTTAAATCAGTTCACATAAGGGTATAGGGAATGGGAAAGTTGCAAGA
>NC_031998.1:17021743-17055866 GCF_001879085.1 Nicotiana attenuata
AGGTTCAGGAGCTTCGGTTCGAAAACAGCTTGCAAGCCGCAGCCGATGAAGGTGATAAAAAGCAATTGGTCCAAGAGAATGAAGCTCTCAAGATCCAAATTCAACAATTGAAATTAGATGCAAGGAATAGAGAAAGAAGTCCGTCTGACGAAAGATTGATAAGGGGATTAAAGAAACAAGTCCTGGACTGTCAGGAAGAACTGGAAAAATCCGAGGGAAGTATGGCAAAACTTCGGGCTCAATGGGCAAAGAAGACAGAGGAAAGGGCCCAGTTCGTGCAGCAAATGAAGAAAAACTATGAGGGAACCATTGCCAACATGAAAAGAAAAATGAATACTCTTGAAGAAAAGGCAGCCCGTCGGGAGAAAGAGCTACAGGCTGAAAGGGAGCAGTGCTATAAATTAATTGTCCGATATGGCTAAGGAAAACTTTTGACTCAAATCGAGTAAACAAGGAAGTCAGCAAACATGGAAGGAAAATCAATCAAACTTATACAAAGAAAGTCAGAAACCAATCACAATTGAAAGCCATTTGGAAGGGAAGTTCAGCACATATAAAGAGTATACAAGTATGAGGCATGCGAGGCTGAATTTAGGACAAAGTGAAAGTGTCATGCAATTGCAAAAATAAGTAAGTGGTAGACTATGGTAATTCAGCGATAGCCCTCGGAAAAGGGGTCAAGTAAAGGCCTTATAGAGTTTAGCAACGGTCAAAATCATATGAAGAAACAAAATTGAGACAATGATTTTGAAACTTAACGAAGCAGTAGATGAAACAACTCTAGGAACTCAAATAGGCCCAAAGATTAGGTTTTTTTTTCTTTATTTTTTTGAAATCAAGCAAGTTCAGGGTCGAAGCACAAGCAAGTCACATAGCCAGTAGTCTCAAAACTCGGAAGAACCCCCAAATTCTAGGGTTTCTACCATTAATCGAGAGCAGAGATGAGAACAAGTAAATCAGGCAGAAGTACTTAACGAAATACATTTGGAAATCTCACAAAGGAACTGAAACCTTTAACAAGCATCTTTCAGTAAAAGAAACTCATGAGAAACATAGTAAAAGAGCAATATGCGAAACAACAGTAGAAGAACTGGTAGAAGGAACAAATAAGAACATGGTAGGAAAATCTTAACAAGAGCACAATAGGAGCAACATAATAGAAGAGATTTAACAAGAATACAGTAAATCAGAGAAACAAACTCAAAAACCCTAGATCGGAAAATAAAGGTTTTGATAGCATGACTTTTGAAAAATATCAGAAAATCGTTTAAAAGCTTAGGGAACGCATAGATCTAGAACAGATCTTAAAGAGATCAGAAAAACCTTAATGCTAGGGTTTTCAGAGGATCCCAAACGGTGAGAAAGGCTTGGATCTAAACAGGAGGAATTGAGGCCAGGCTCGAACAGACACGGCTTGCCGGAGCAAGGCCGGAGATGGTCGTGGAACTTGAATCGATAGAGGTCTAGACCCAACTCTTCATGGTCAAGTCAGGAAAATTCAACAACCAAGCGTGAGGAGCCATAGGAGGATGGTGGGTGGTGAAACCACCATAGATTCAGGCCAGAAGGTGGCCGGAGAAGGTAAGTGAGACTCATCGGAGCTGAACGGGAAGGGGGGGGGGGGAAAGGTTCTAGAGAGAACCAGAGGTTAGAAAGATAGAGACGATTGAGGCAAATGAGGGGTTTGGGGGGGGGGTCGTTTGGCTTAATTAGGTAAGAATGAATCTGGGTCGTTGATCAAAATTGATCAACGGCCAGGATTTAATCCGGGTAGGGTCGGGTAGATTTAGGGTTTGGGCTTGGGTCTTTGGGTTGGTTAATTGGGGTTGGGTATTGGGTTTAATCAGAAATGGGCTGGGTATTAGGGGTTTGATTTAGGCTAAATTTGAAAGCCAAATTTGGCTATACGTTAAATAGCCCTTTTTCCCATTTATTTTATAAAAAATAGTAAATAAATTTCTGAAAACTAATTGAAGGCACTAAAATAATTTATAATATATAATTAACAATTTAAAAATACAGGACTTAATTCTAGAAATATAAAACATAATTGAATCTTAAAATGGCTAACATTGCAATTATATGCAATTTAGCTTAAAAATACTAAATAAATTTGTAAAAATATGCAAAATTATCTTAGCTATATCTTATCCTAAATATAAGATTCCAATAAATGAATTACCAAAAATAATAATTTTGGAAATAATCATTGGGTTTTTATGGATAAAAAAGGGAAATAAATCAGTTTAAAAACTTTAAAAATTACGGGAAAAATAGTAAAATGCTTGGACATACTTTTATATACATATATATGCAATTTTTAAAGATATTTTGCATATAAAAATATACAGGGAAAAATTAGGTATCAACAGCTGCCCCTCTTTACCCAGGAAGGATGAAAGAGTTGTCGGGTAAAGATATGATGACCAATTTTGACCGGACGAAATGTTTTGAAGAAATTTGGCCGTGCTCTGGTTTTTGAGTTGCCTACGTATCCCTAGTCTTACAGGAATCAGGCCATATGTAGTTCGGGATCTGTCGGCGGAGTATGCCGATGGAGACTCCTCAAGAACGGACGCAATATTCAGGTTGGGATGAATGGTTAAGGTCTAATAGGGCTACGGGAATTGGAGCGGGATCGCTCCTGCCGAGATGGCCGTTGCTTGCCGGTTTACCTGCAAATAAGCAATACGAGCATATATTGTGCGCAAATTTAAACGTGATGCAAGTTCCCGTTGGACTATGAATGTTGTCGTCGGACGGTTAGGATGACGTCCTTAGACCATGATGTCCTGGGCTATAAAGCGTGTAATAAAGGATTCGTAGGCTATGAAATGATGCTCTCGGGCTATGAGAATGATGCCTCCGAACCATGATGCCTTTGAATAATGATATGCAAAAGATTAAAGGGATCCTCAGGCCATGGCATGGTGTTCTCGGGCTATGAAAATGGTGCCTCTGAACAATGACGCCTTTGGACAATTTGGCGATCTTTCAGCCCATGAGATGCAGTAGTTGGCGATCTTTCAGCCCATGAAATGCAATAGGTGGCAATTTTTCAGCCATGCAGATGTAAGTAAAACGGCGCTCTTTCAGCCATGCAAACGTAAATAAACCGTGCAAGCGTAAATAAAAATGGCAATCTTTCAGCCATGCAGATGTAAATAAAGTGGCGATCTTTCAGCCATGCAGACAGATGGAGACTGTGCTTAGTCTCGGAAGGCAGAATGGTAGCCTTATGCAATGCAAAAAATGCAGATGAAGACAGTACCTAGTCTCGGAAGGCAGAATAGTAGCCTTATGCAATGCAAGAAATGCAGATGGAGACAGTGCTTAGTCTCGGAAGGCAGAATAGTAGCCTTATGCAATGCAGGAGATGCAGATGGAGACAGTGCTTAGTCTCAAAAGGCAGAATGGTATCCTTATGCAAGAGATAAATGGTAATAGAGTTTTCTTAGCTGGTTGCGATATTGTGGCTGCTAGGGATATTGCGTGCGGATAGAAACTGTGAATAGGTGCAATGGTTCTGAGAGTTGTGTTCCTGAACAATATGAGTGTATAATATGTTTGATGATTTTGCGACTCGGGTGCCTGCATCCAAAGAAAAATTGTGAGTTTTGTAAAGGGGAAAGGTTAGTTCGTATCCCCGCTGACTTTGCTTGACCTGCTCGGCTCTGTCTCGGTGATATCGATATGTATCATTGGGGTAGCGTTGCTAAACAAAGCGATTTCGATAATAAACATGCATGAGTTTGTAAAAAGATATGACATAAGTATATAGTTAAGAAATAGCTTTTTTAGATGAACCGACGACTGTGACGTGGTTCAGGACGTTGCCACCTCTCCTGCTACGGAATTTTGAGGGCCCTCCTCAAAATTCTGCCCCAGTATAATGGGTTGATTTTTCTGACTGCTGCTCGCGATGATCGGCTGAAATTACTTCGGAATTTTGAGGGTCCTCCTCAAAATTCTGCCCCAGTTTCCAATTTCGGGGGAAATGAAAATTTTATTGAATTGTGACCAAACCCATAAGGCTGCCTACGTTTCCGCTCTTAAACGGGAATCAGGTCAGACGTAGTTCAAATTACATCATATAGGAAAACGTAAGATTACACATAGTAGCGCTTGACTGCATCTGAATTGATTGGTTTCGGCCAGACTTCTCCGTCCATTTATGCATGTATGAGGGCTCCTCTTGTTAGAACCCGGAGAACCATGTATGGACCCTCCCAGTTAGGAGAGAATTTCCCTTTGGCTTCATCCATATGCGGAAAATTTTCTTTAACACCAGCTTCCCCGGTGTGAACTGTCTCGACTTGACTCTCTTGTTGAAGGCTCTGGACATTCTGTTCTGATAAAGCTGACCGTGGCAAACTTCATTCATTCTCTTCCCATCTATAAGAGCTAGCTGCTCATAATGACTTTTCACCCACTCTGCATCGTTGAGTTCTGCTTCCTGTATGATCCTTAAGGAGGGAATTTCCACCTCGGCGGGAATGACTGCCTCCGTACCATAAAACCAGCATATAGGGGGTTGCCCCGGTTGATGTGCGGACTGTGGTGTGGTACCCTAATAAAGCAAATGATAACTTCTCGTGCCACTGCTTATGCTTTTCTATCATTTTCCTTAGTATTTTCTTAATATTCTTGTTGGCGGCCTCTACGGCTCCATTCATCTGAGGCCTGTAGGCTGTAGAATTCTTGTGTTTGATCTTGAAGGTTTCACACATAGCTTTCATCAAATCACTGTTGATGTTGGAGCCGTTGTCAGTGATGATTGATTCTGGAATCCCGAACCGACAAACGATGCGGTCGCGGACAAAGTCTGCCACGACTTTCTTGGTTACTGCTTTGTCAGATGCTGCTTTGACCCATTTGGTGAAATAATCAATTTCCACTAGGATAAACATGTGCCCGTTGGAAGCGGCAGTTTCGATTGGTCCAATAACATCCATTCCCCAAGCGGCGAACGGCCATGGTGAGCTTGTTGCATTAAGCTCATTTGGAGGTACCTTTATCATGTCTGCATGTACCTGACAGTGGTGGCATTTCCTGACATACTGGATGCAATCTGTCTCCATAGTCATCCAAAAGTAACCAGCTCGGATTATTTTCTTTGCCAAAACAAAGCCGTTCATATGTGGATCGCAGGTCCCGACATGAATTTCCTCTAACAGCCTGGATGCATCTTTTGCGTCGACGCACCTTAATAATCCCAAATCAGGAGTCCTCCTATATAGGATTCCTCTGCTGTGAAAGAAATTATTGGAGAACCTTCGAAGTGTGCGCTTCTGAGTAGTGTTTGCAAGTTCTGGGTATTCTCTTTTTCCAAATATTCCTTGATGTCATGAAACCAAGGTTTTCCATCTACTTCTTCTTCGATATGAACACAGTAAGCTGGCTGATCATGGATCTTTACTGGAATAGGATTAATGAAGTTTTTGTCCGGATGTTGTATCATGGATGACAGGGTAGCCAAAGCATCGGCGAACTCATTTTCGACACTGGGAACATGTCGGAATTCTGTCTTTGTGAACCTCTTCCTCAACTCCTGTACATGATACAGATAAGGGAGTATCTTGGAGTTCTCGGTTGCCCATTCTTCTCGGACCTGGTGTATGAGCAGATCTGAATCCCCAATTACTAGCAATTATTGAATGTTCATGTCAATAGCCATCTTGAGCCCTAAGATACAGGCTTTGTACTCGGCCATATTGTTGGTGCACGGTAACCTAAGTTTGGCAGACACCGGATAGTGCTGACCGGTTTCTGATACTAGGACTGCGCCTATGCCAACTCCTTTGAAATTTGCTGCTCCATCGAAAAAAATTCTCCACCCGTCATAGGATTCTGCAATATCTTCTCCTATGAATGCTACCTCTTCGTCAGGAAAATACGTTTTCAGGGGTTCCTATTCTCCATCCACGGGGTTTTCGGCCAGGTGATCTGCTAGTGCCTGTCCCTTGACTGCTCTCGGAGTTACGTAAACAATGTCGAATTCACTCAACAGGATTTGCCACTTGGCTAGCTTGCCAGTGGGCATGGGCTTCTGAAAGATGTATTTCAAAGGATCCATCCTTGATATGAGGTATGTAGTATAGGCACAGAAGTAGTGCCTCAGCTTCTGAGCTACCCAAGTCAAAGCACAACAGGTGCGCTCTAACAGAGAATACCGGGCCTCGTACGGAGTGAACTTCTTTCTGAGATAATAGATGGCCTGTTCTTTCTTTCACGTTTCATCATGCTACCCCAGGACGCAACCGAAGGCACCATCTAACATTGCGATGTAGAGTAACAGAGGTCTACCTAGTTCAGGTGGGACTAAGACTGGTGGTGTTGACAAGTATTCCTTGATTCTATCGAAAGCTTTCTGGCAGTCATCAGTCCATTCGGTGGCGGCATCCTTCTTCAACATCTTAAAGATTGGCTCGCAGATAACTGTAGATTGTGCTATGAACCGGCTGATGTAGTTCAGTCTCCCCAAGGAACTCATTACGTCCTTCTTGTTCTTTGGCGGTGGCAGTTCTTGAATGGCTTTGATCTTTGATGGATCCAGTTCTATTCCCCGACGACTCATAATAAACCCAAGCAATTTTCCAGTTGGAACCCCAAATGCACACTTCGCGGGATTCAACTTTAGGTTGTACATTCGCAGTCTATTGAAGAATTTCCTCAAATCTTCCATGTGATCAGTGGCCTTCTTTGACTTAATGATGACGTCGTCTACGTACACCTCGATCTCCTTGTGTATCATATCGTGAAAAATAGTAGTCATGGCCCTAATGTAGGTGGCCCCTGCGTTCTTAAGGCCAAACGACATCATCTTGTAGCAGTATATTCCCCACGGCGTGATGAAAGCCGTTTTCTCAACATCTTCTTCATCCATCCAGATCTGATGATACCCAGCGAAACAATCTACAAATGATTGCAACTCGTGCTTGGCGCAATTGTCAACAGGATGTGTATGTTTGGCAAGGGGAAGTCGTCTTTTGGACTGGCCAGGTTGAGGTTCCAGTAGTCGACACAGACTCTGACCTTCCCATCCTTCTTTGGTACTGGCACAATGTCGGCTAATCATGTTGGTTATTCTACTACCCTGAGAACTTTAGCTTTGACCTGCTTGGTGACTTCTTCCTTGATTTTCAAACTCATATCTGGCTTGAATTTTCTGAGCTTCTGCTTCACCGGTGGACATGTTGGATCGGTCGGCAGTTTGTGTGCCACAATAGATGTACTTAGCCCAGTCATGTCATCATACGACCGGGCGAATCTGTCCTCACACTCTCTTAGAAATTCTGTGTACTCTTCCTTTTCTGACGGTGATAAGGGAATGCTGATTCATGTTTCTTTGACGTTTTCTGCATCTCCCAGGTTGACAATCTCAGTCTCGTCCAGGTTGGACTTAGGTCTGTTCTCAAAATTCTCAACTTCTTTAACGATCTCTTCCGGTATATCATCTTCCTCCGAATCTGTCTGTTTGTTGCGTTGTCTCATTGCATGTCACAGTCATTGGTTCATCAAGATAAGTAATAGTAATACTGTATAAGTAAAGTAATGAGAGAAAATAGTAAGAGTAAGATTTATAAGAAAACCGAAATGCTTTGATAAATTCCATAGCTGTTTTTGAACATTGGAGCTCTTTCTTGCAAAAATAAAAATGCGAAAGGAAAGTCAACTAGTAAAAATAAAAATAGTGTATGATGCTTGTTCAGCCTTGCTACCCCGAGGCTCGCCGGGCTCTGGTGGTTCTGATAGTCCAGTTATTGAGGCATGCTCCTCTGCTTACAGCCTGTATGGAAGGGCCTTCCTCCCCCTCCTCCTTGAAAACGACACAACAATCCATATTATCGTCTTCCAAGAACAAATTCCTTGCTGCTGCTAGTGCTTCCTCTTCTTTTGACCCATAGATAACTTTGGCCGGTTGGAAAGTCTGCTCCAAGCGGGGTATTGGCTGCTCAATGGGTAGTAAAGACCGCGCCATGGTGGTGACCAGTCGTTGAATTCTTTCCAGGTATACTCATACCCCAATCCGAAGGTGGTGCCGTGTTTCTTGAGCTTGATGGGCTTAGTGATTCCTTGGAGATTCTTGCCAAGTCCCTTGCCAGGTTCATATCCACTCCAGTTTAGTATGCTTTCAATTTCGTTGTCCCACCATTTATCCTTATCAACGGCGTTGACTCGCTCGATGTGGTAGTAAGTTTCCCCGCCTATCCTTCTTCTGCCTCCGATTGCTGGGATAGTCTGGTGACTGTATATGAGATTGCTACCGTCGTCGCGAATGATCACCTCTTGGTTCCACTCAAAATTCACTGCCTGATGTAGTGTCGATGCTACAGCCCCAGCGGCATGAATCCATGGTCTTCCCAATAACAGATTGTATGATGCCGGCACGTCTATCACTTGAAAATCAACATCAAACCAAGTAGGCCCCATTTGCAAACACAAGCTAATTTCTCCAATAGTGGACCTTTGGGATCCGTCCAAAGCTTTGACGTTGATGGCCCCGTCCTTGATCTCATGCAACCCCTTTCCTAATGTCCTGAGTGTTACCAACGGACAAATGTTGAGACTGGACCCTCCATCGACCAGGATCCTGGTGATAAAATAATCTTCGCACTGCACGGTGATGTGCAATGCCTTGTTGTGACTCAACCCTTCTGGTGGCAGCTCATCTTCGTGAAAAGTGATCTTGTGACTTTCCAATACCTGGCCTACCATGTTAGCCATCTCTCCGCCGGTGATGTTACTTGGTACATATGCCTCACTCAGCACTCTTAGCAAGGCATTCTTGTGTGCATCGGAACTTTGTAGCAAAGCAAGGATAGAAATCTGTGCCGGTGTTTTGTTCAGCTGATCAATGACTGAGTATTCTTTGGCTTGTATCTTTCTCCAGAGATCGTCGGGCCCAGTTTCAGTGATGGTTGGCCGACTAGAGGCCTGCTTGCTTGACTCAGCCAAATGTTCCGGGGTATAAACCCTGCCGGTTCTTGTCATACCCTGTGCCGCAACAGCTTCCCCGAACTTGACCTTCCCCTTTCTTCTGGCCTCGGCTGTGTAGTCCCAAGGTATGGCATTAGTGTGGAATGGTGTTACTGCCGACATTGCCACTGGAATTGGCGTGGCTATCTTTACTCCGAACGGAGCAGGCCCCTTAGGCGGTAAAACTGCAACTTCAAAGGGTGTAGGTGCGCTTTCTGGCGACATAAACTCAACTTCAATCGGCGCTGGCGTCTTTGCAGAGGATGGTGCTTCAAACTCGAGTGGCATGGAAATGTTTACCTCGGCGTCCCTAGAAGGCTGAATCTGGACCACAATCGGATTAAGGGTGACTACTGGCTTCTTTGGATCGTCGGCTTCTATGATTAAACCGATTGATCCCTTGGGGTCCCAGTCGTCCTTTGCTATAATGATCTTGTTATCAATCAAAGTCTGGATCTTATCCTTCAAAGAGCGGCATTCATCAATGGTATGTCCTTTCATGCCGGAATGGTATGCACAGGATTTATTTGGATTGACCCACTGAGAAGGGTTTTCAGGTGTTATAGCAGGGATAGGGGTGACATAACCAGCAGCTTTGAGCCTTTCGTACAGCTGGTCAATTGGTTCAGCAATGGCGGTATACTGTTTGGGAAGTCTGCGGTCAAATTTTGGTCGTGGTCTAGGGAAGTTTTGGCGTGGGGGAGGTGATTGATAGTGGGATGGTTGGGTGTTGTAGGCTTGGTAAACATGTGCTGGTTGGGAGTATTTAGGTGAAGTGGGCTGATATGCGGGAGGTGGAGCTGACTGATAAGTGGGTGGTGGAGTATGGTAAGAGGGTGAGGGTGCTTGGTAATTTGGAGTAGGTTGATATGTGGGTGGAGGCATTGGATAGGTTTGGTATTTGATAGGGGATTTGGTCCTCTGTGCAACCATTACAGCACCTACGTCCCTTTTCTTGGACGTACCACCAGATTGTAAAGCCTTATTGGTAGCCTGCAAGGCTTCAAAGTTCGTAACCATACCACTCTTGATGCCTTCCTCGATCCTTTCTCCTAGCTTGATGATATCAGAAAATTTATGATTCTCGATCAGCATCAGTCTCTCATAATACTGTGGGTCTTGGGCCCGAACGAAGAATTTGTTCATTTGCTCTTCTTCCAAAGCAGGCCTAACCTTAGCAGCTTCTGATCTCCATCGAGTAGCATACTCACGGAAGGTCTCTGTGGGTTTCTTCTTCAAGTTTTGAATATAGAACACATCTGGTGCATTCTCTGTGTTGAACCTGAATCTGTCCATAAAATCAGACGCCATGCTTACCCAGCTTGACCACTTCTTCGGATCCTGGCTAATGTACCAAGATAAAGCGTCTCCCTTCAGGCTCCTCATGAAAAGCTTCATGCGGATTTTCTCGTCTCTTCCCACTCCGACCAGCTTGTCACAGTATGTTCTCAAGTGGACCCTTGGATCCCCTGTACCATCAAACATCTCGAACTTGGGAGGTTTGTACCCCTCGGGCAGTTCGACATCGGGCTGTATGCAAAGATCTTCATAGTTTAGCCCCTCAATTCCCTTACTACCTTCAACGCCTTGAATTCTGCTAGTCAACTTTTTAAGCTCTTCGGCCAGATTTCTGATGAGCAAGTCCTTATCATCGGACTCGGGTGTGCTTGAGATGGGCTGGGTGGAGTGTGGCACAGTCTCCACGTAGATGGGGGTATTATGTTGGGTGTGGCAGTGGTCATTTGTGGAGTTCTGGAGTTCTGGGATGAGCAGTGAGGTATTATTTGAGGTATGGCAAGTATTGCAGTGGTGGTGAGGAGCGGGATGGTTTTGTTGCTTTGGGATGTTTTGCGGAGGTACAGGATTCTGAGTATTTGGGAAAGTAACCTCTGGAGTGGTGAGGGAAAATGACAGATTTGCCAGATTCCGGACTTGATCAAGTTCTTCCTGAAACTTCAACAGCTTTTGTTCTAGTTGGGATGCATTTTCCTTGGGGACCAGAGTACCATGAGTGACCTCTACCCGTTCAGCTGAGTTGTTCGAATCTTCCATTTTTCCTTTGTTTTTGTGTCTGACAGGACTGGGAGGAGGAGTAGGTGGAGGGCCCCTGGATCTCGTAAAATATGATGATGTTGCCAGAGTTCACGAACTAACCTTTGGGGAGGGGAATAAACAAAAAGTAAAACAAAAGGTAACAAGTCAGTGAGGATCATTAGAAAAATGTTGCAATATTTAAACACGTAGTGCTGAAATATAAAGCGCGTCCTAATTTTGGGGACCTCGTTGTGCCCGAGGTAGGCCTAGCGACAAGTTAATTTGGAGAACTTAGAATGCTAAATGCCTCATTTCATTGATAAAAGGTAGACGAATCCCAAAACGACACTAAATAACAAGAAAATAAAAATCACTAATGGCCATCGGCCTTATTACATCTTATAAAGCGGAAATGGAAATTCCTATCTATTTGGTCCCAGAGGGACCTTCCCCAGACTCGGCATTGTTGGCTCCATCGAACAGCTCCCCTAGCTCGCGCAGTCCTAGTAGCAAGTAAGCTCTGGCCAGATGTCCGCCTTCATTTCCTTCAGCAGTCCGGCAGTCTTCGACCCTCTTCAGAAACTTCTTTTCCAATTCTACTATACCTCGCTCCAAACAGACCAATCGTTTGTTGGCGCTGACAGCCATATCCTTCCACTCTTCAATTAGTTTTTGATTGGCTTCTTGTATTTCGCGGTGCTCACTTTCACATTCCCGAATCCTCTTGCGCAGTTGGTTGTACTTGACCTGTGCTTCAGCCTTTTCATCGATGATCCTGTGACCTCGAACAAACCCGGGTTGACCCAGACCATTGTGATTGTCCTCCAGCCAGCCTGAATAGTGTGGGGTACAACCAGCATGGTATCTGTCTGGTTCGATGGTGTCCCTTCCCATGACGATCTTGCAGTGCCACATATGCTGAGCTTGGCACTTGTAAGGACTATCGTCAGCCTGGAAGTCAGCCCGGAAATGACTCATCTTGTCGACCCTTGGTATAACCTGCTTCCTACCAGCCTGTCTCATAACTCGGAGAGGGACATAAGGGTAGGTTCCCCTCAAACCGATCAGTATCAGAAATGGCGCATCCCTGGATCGAACGATGAATTCTTCAGTAGGGAACCACTCGAACATCCATTGTACCCGGTCCTCAGTCAAATTATCAAAGAGTTCGACCCATTCTCTAGCATTCTCCGGTTGGGCGAACATGTTGGGCATGTAATTCATTCGCTTTGGGTGATGAAAGGCGATATGATCGTCCCAGTCCCTTCGATGGATTTCCTGTCGGTACTCACCCTTTTGGAGATGTTCCATGAGCCAAAGTTGAAGTAGCAGATTACAACCCTCGAAATGTTTGGCTCCCTGTTGACACCTTTCTAGGGCTCGGTATATCTCTGCAATGATCATTGGCACAAGACTGAATGGTTGTCCGTCAATTCCTTCCATTAGAGTTTTGGTGACCATAGCTAGCCTGGTATGGATTCTTGCTTTCTTCATTGGAAACACTATCATCCCCAAGAAACAGAACATGAAGACAAAGACCCTTCGGTGAATATGCCCCAATGATGTAAGGGCGAACTCGTCAGGATAAGTACGGTAAGATTTGCTGTGACCGTACCTCTCGTACAAGTAGTCAAAGGGAATGTACGACTCTTTCAAACATGTCAAGTCTGGATTCTTCTTTAGACCCATCATTTTGAGAAAACCTCTACCCTTGCGGTTTTCCGGCATTAACAAACCCGGAGTTTCCCACGGTATACCAGCCAGTCCTCCTATTTCCTCGAGCAGGGGTGTCATCTCAATGTCTCCGAAGCGGAACACAGACCTATCACAATCCCAGAATAGGGTAGCAGCTTCTATGATTTTGTTGTTGGGTTGAATTTCCAAGAGAGAAGGTAGGTTTCCCAGGTATTTCCGGACAAGAGTCTGATCGCTGGAATGAAGATCCTTCCACCAGCTTAGCAGTTTGGGGTGGATGTTGGTGACCATGCCGAATCTAGGGACTTCGTGCCTCATATTTCTGCAAGACAAAAAGGTTAGGCCCTTACCCCCACCAGACTCGACTATTTAATATCAACAATTGGCATAAAAGCATTTTAGTTCTCCAAATAAATGCACAAAACGTGGTAGTGTCCGTTTGGGTTTTAGGGAAACCCAGTGGACTTTGGACAAGGCTATCTTAAAGAGTCATTATGCGGACAACATAACTGACTCGGCTAGGTTTGACCATGATGCATGCACAATTAAACAGAGTAAGGTTTCTATGGGGTATTAGACTGGTACCCTTGAGCGGACAACTCAAGAGGGAAAGGCGCGGAACCGTCGACTACACCGTTGATCGACTGGTTTTACCGCAAATATGCCTTTGCCGGATTTAGGGGGTGATAATATCGGAAGGGCGCAACCACTCATTATAAGCGTTGCTATGGTATTTTGTTTGGCACGAGTGGAATATGATGTTGAAAACATGCTTATGCAATAATTAAAACAAGTTGTCACGTATTTGCACGTTCATAAAATAATAATTACAATAATTTAAAACAGTAATAAAGGAATGCAGTAAAGGAAGGCAGTAAAAGAAATAAGAGAAAGAAACAAAAGACAAGTTAGTTTTGTAATAGAAGAAGGAATTAAATGCTTAAAGGGATTAAACAAATAAAGGCATATAAGAAATGTAAAGTCACAGTAACAACTTGAAATGGTAAAAGCCTAAAAAGAATATCCCGAGCAGAGTCGCCATGCTGTCGCACCTCCTTTTTCTCGCGAAATCGGGTTTATGACATTTGGGAAGACAACTCGTTCCCTTTTGGGAATTGGGTTTTGGATTGAAGAGTCGCCACCTAATGATTTAAGTACATTAGGACACTAAGAAGGGTTTGAGTCAAGTAACCAGAGATTGGGTAAGGGCTTGAAATTTTCCCAAGGGGAAGGTGTTAGGCACCCCTCAGTATCCACTAGTGTGGTTCCCGGCCAAACTATTGTTGTGACTTAAGTGCAAATAACACATAGGCAAGTAACAGTTTCAAATAAGAGGGGATTTTCATGTAATGGTCACAAATAAACAAAGTCGGAAAGAACTAAAGAGAGTTGATTTTCTTGGAAGAAATGGTTTTAAAAGATTTAAAAGAAACAAAGAACAAAGGGAAAGGGGTCCTAGGATTATTAATAATATGGATCACCCCACACAACATCCGGCAATCACTCCTCAATGAGGGGCTACACGTGATGTTATCGCGTGGTCATCATATCCATATCTACCCTTTCCCTCCCCGTTAAGGTATTAACGCGCGGAATGGTCTCGTTTACCTATTGCATGCTATTACCCGCCCCAATCCTATCAGCCCCGGAGGTACTTGGGACTACTAATCCTAAAGGGAGGAGATATTGGCTTATTTGTGGATTCAAAAAGGTAAAATACTAAGGCGACAGGCAAAAACACATATAGCAAATTTGGGAAAAAGCATATAAACAAACAAAGGCTCAAATACACCTCCTTTAAACAGAGAAAAGCAAGTAGTTAGCATGACTTACACATACTGTTTAAGGTCTAATTAAAACTTAAAAGGTTGAGGCAGACTGATTTAATACATAGTTCAGATAAGAAGCCCGAATCAGGCCTGCCTGCTGGTTGTAGCTAATAAAATCTAATTTGGTTTATAAAATTTACCCTATGGTTCGCCTAGGTGTTGGACGAAGATCCCATAGGCATGATATCTACTGATTTCAGAAACAATGAATTAAACTGAATACATACTGATTTAAGAAAAAGTTGTCAGTTATTAAAGAAAGGCGAGTTTTAGCAAAAGATCATAAGTTCTGCAACTGGCAAGGCATTATTACTGGTTTTAGACTTATAAGCGAGTGAGGCGATTCAGATTTGGTTAAAGCTCCTATAGGCATGCTTTCTATGCGTTTGTTGACTTTAGAACACTTTTACAGACATAGAGAAACGCAGAAATCCTACAAACATGATATCTAGGTGTTGTATTTTATATGAACATGATATCTAATTGCAATTAATTATTTAGGGCCTATAAACATGTTTTCCTAATGAAAGTGGATATGCATGATTCAGAAAGACCTATAGGCATATTTTTTATATGCATATGTAGAATTCTGATTTCGAATAATTGTAGACATGGCATCTATATGAGAGAATGCAGGAACCCTATAGACATGGTATCTATATATGAGAGAATGCAGGATTCCTAAAGACATGTTATCTATATATGAGAGAATGCAGGATTCCTAAAGACATGTTATCTATATATGAGAGAATGCAGAAATTCAGAAACTCTTATAGACATGGTATCTATATATGAGAAAATGCAGGATTCCTAAGACATGTTATCTACCCTTTGCATACATGGTTACCCCTCCCTTTTCCACTAGCCATCCCCGAGAGTTTATTACAAAATTATTACACCCCAGAGAAAGAAGTTAAGAAAATACATCAGAAATTAAAAAAGGTACAACCAAGGAGAGCCTGATTCAGGCTTCCTGTCTGAAGTATGAAGTAGACCAACTCCAAGAGATCATGATCCAAAGACTTTCTCCCATTTGGATGTGTCAAAGTTCCCTAAGAGCCTCGAAAAGGACTCCGGGCAGTGTTCACACCCAAATGCATTACCATATTAAGACATAGTGCAGTGTGGAAGGGCCAGCCCTCAGGTGTCCAAGTTCAGAGGGAACTCAAGGTCCCCAAGACAAGGCTCACAAGAGGGGGGCATAACTTAGGGACTAAGAGAGAGTGCAAGTGCAGAAGCAGAATTCTGAAAGAGGAAAGGGAAAAGGGAAACAACTTAAATTAGTACACATAAGGGAATAGGGAATGGGGAGTTGCAAGAGGCAAACGCAGGCTGGTGGTCAGACCCAGCAATGGGAGATGCTGGTACACCCTTAGGCCTGTTAACACATATTGTTTAGAGGTTAAGATCCTCATGGATCAAACTTAATTCATGGACAACAACTTATATTTCCATGCCTCAAGTCATAACTCAAAACACATAGGGGTGATAGGGGGTAGGGATTCATTACAAACAAACAGAAAGGAATCAACATGCTAGTTTAAATATTTAGCTCTGCAGCAGCAGTAAAGTAGACATGGATACAAAAGCTGTAAATAAACACATTGTGATGATGCTGAAGCTTAAATTAGGACATACCAGTTTCAGAAAAACAAATAGAGAAAAAGCAATGGGTCTTGTGAACAGGCCACAGTGCAGGCAAAGAGAGAATACTATTATGAGTAAGTATGAGTTCAGAAGAGGTTGTGATTTGTGAAGTGAAGGATTGTAAATCGTTTGTGATGTGTGTTAAAGAGTCATGCATTTATAGTGTTGAAAACCAGGAAGAAATAAGTAAGAAAATAGTTAAGGAACTGATTGTCAATTAAGCATCAATTACTCAAGACTTCCCTTTAATTAAGGGATTCGGATTCAAACGGGTAAAACAATTTAAGGAAAGAAATTGAGTAAGCCTTTGTGCAAAGCATGCAATCAGGGGTAAATACATAGGGGTTTTAATAAAGGGAAGAATTTTGAAATACACGGTTAAAACAAATAAGGTAAGGATCCATCAGTATTCAGTAAATCAAGGGGGACAGAGATTTTGTAAGCATTGGTCCATGAATGAACCAAGTCAGAAAAAGCTAAGGAAAACTTTTGACTCAAATCGAGTAAACAAGGAAGTCAGCAAACATGGAAGGAAAATCAATCAAACTTATACAAAGAAAGTCAGAAACCAATCACAATTGAAAGCCATTTGGAAGGGAAGTTCAGCACATATAAAGAGTATACAAGTATGAGGCATGCGAGGCTGAATTTAGGACAAAGTGAAAGTGTCATGCAATTGCAAAAATAAGTAAGTGGTAGACTATGGTAATTCAGCGATAGCCCTCGGAAAAGGGGTCAAGTAAAGGCCTTATAGAGTTTAGCAACGGTCAAAATCATATGAAGAAACAAAATTGAGACAATGATTTTGAAACTTAACGAAGCAGTAGATGAAACAACTCTAGGAACTCAAATAGGCCCAAAGATTAGGTTTTTTTTCTTTATTTTTTTGAAATCAAGCAAGTTCAGGGTCGAAGCACAAGCAAGTCACATAGCCAGTAGTCTCAAAACTCGGAAGAACCCCCAAATTCTAGGGTTTCTACCATTAATCGAGAGCAGAGATGAGAACAAGTAAATCAGGCAGAAGTACTTAACGAAATACATTTGGAAATCTCACAAAGGAACTGAAACCTTTAACAAGCATCTTTCAGTAAAAGAAACTCATGAGAAACATAGTAAAAGAGCAATATGCGAAACAACAGTAGAAGAACTGGTAGAAGGAACAAATAAGAACATGGTAGGAAAATCTTAACAAGAGCACAATAGGAGCAACATAATAGAAGAGATTTAACAAGAATACAGTAAATCAGAGAAACAAACTCAAAAACCCTAGATCGGAAAATAAAGGTTTTGAAAGCATGACTTTTGAAAAATATCAGAAAAATCGTTTAAAAGCTTAGGGAATGCATAGATCTGGAACAAATCTTAAAGAGATCAGAAAAACCTCAAAGCTAGGGTTTTCAGAGGAACCCAAACGATGAGAAAGGCTTGGATCTAAACAGGAGGAATTGAGGCCAGGCTCGAACAGACACGGCTTGCCGGAGCAAGGCCGGAGATGGCCGTGGAACTTGAGTCGATAGAGGTCTGGACCCAACTCTTCGTGGTCAAGTCATGAAAATTCAACAACCAAGCGTGAGGAGCCATAGGAGGATGGTGGGTGGTGAAACCACCATAGATTCAGGCCAGGAGGTGGCCGGAGAAGGTAAGTGAGACTCATCGGAGCTGAAGGGGAAGGGGGGAAGGTTCTAGAGAGAACTAGAGGTTAGATAGATAGAGACGAGTGAAGAAAATGAGGGGTTTGGGGGGGGGTCGTTTGGCTTAATTAGGTAAGAATGAATCTGGGCCGTTGATCAAAATTGATCAATGACTAGGATTTAATCCGGGTTGGGTCGGGTAGATTTAGGGTTTAGGTTTGGGTCTTTTGGTTGGTTTAATTGGGGTTGGGTATTGGGTTTAATCAGAAATGGGCTGGGAATTGGAGGTTAGATTTAGGCTAAATTTGAAAGCCAAATTTGGCTATACGTTAAATAGCCCTTTTTCCCCATTTAATTTATAAGAAGTAGTAATAAATTTTTGAAAAATAATTGAAGGCACTAAAATGATTTATAATATATAATTAACAATCTAAAAATACAGGACTTAATTCTAGGAATATAAAACATAATTGAATCTTAAAATGGCTAACATTGCAATTATATGCAATTTAGGTTAAAATACTAAATCAATTTGTAAAAATATGCAAAATTATCTTAGCTATATCTTAGCCTAAATATAAGATTCCAATAAATGAATTACCAAAAATAATAATTTTGGAAATAATCATTGGGTTTTCATGGATAAAAAAGGGAAATAAATCAGTTTAAAAACCTTAAAAATTATGAAAAAATAGTAAAATGCTTGGACATACTTATATATACATATATATGCTATTTTTAAAGATATTTTGCATATAAAAATATACAGGGAAAAATTGGGTATCAACAACGCTTCAGGCATTAGATTGGGTTGTGTACTGATGCAGCATGGTAAGGTTGTAGCTTATGCTTCTAGACAACTAAGAAAGCACGAGAAGAATTACCCGACCCACGATTTAGAGTTATAGCCTGTTTGGCCAAGCTTCTTTTTGGCCAGAAGTGCTTTTTTTTGCCAAAAGCACTTTTGGCAAAAAATTGAGGTGTTTGGCCAAGCTTTTGGAAAGAAAAAAAGTGCTTTTGAGGAGAAGCAGAAGCAGTTTTGGAGAAGCAGAAAAAAGTAGCTTCTCTCCAAAAGCACTTTTGAGAAAAATACACTTAGAAGCAGTTTTTTAAAGCTTGGCCAAACACTAATTGCTGCTCAGAAGTGCTTCTCAAACTAATTAGCCAAACACAAACTGCTTCTCACCAAAAGTACTTTTGAGAAAAGCGCTTTTGAAAAAAAGCACTTCTCAAATAAGCTGATTTTTGCAGCTTGGCCAAACGGGCTATTAGCCGAGGCGATTCATGCACTAAAGATGTGGAGGCACTATTTGTATGGCATTCATGTTGATATCCATATGTATCATACGAGCCATCAGTATATCTTCAAGCAAAAGGAATTGAATTTACATCAAAGGAGATGGTTGGAGCTACTGAAAGACTATGGCGTTGATGTTTATACCATCCAGGGAAGGCGAATGTAGTAGCCGACGCCCTCAGCTGTAGATCTATGGGTAGCCTGACATATTTACCACCAGAGAAGAGTGGGATAGCCTATGAGATTCATCAGCTAGCTAGTCTTGGAGTTTGATTACTAGACTCGGGTGATACTAGAGTTACTATTCAGGACACGGCAATATCCTCTTTAGTAACTGAAGTGAAGGAATGCCAGTGCGAGGATCCTGTGTTAGCTCATTACAGAGATACAACCCCTCAGAAGGAAATGACACCATTTGAGATTATAGTAGATGGTCAGATATCGAGGACGATTACGTATCCCTAATATTGCAGGGCTGCGCCAGCAGATTATTGGAGAAACTCATTATTTTTGTTAGTTTGTTCATCCAGGAGCAACAAAGATGTATCATGATATCAGAAAAATATATTGGTGGGACGAAATGAAAATGGATATAGAGGAGTTTGTTGCTCAGTGCCCTAACTATCAGCAGGTTAAGATTGAGCATCAAAAACCCGGTGGATTATTGCAGGCTATAGAGATTCTGACTTGGAAGTGTAGGTCGCCTATAGGATGGTTTGATGTTGGGGAAACTAAGTCAGTAGGACCAGAGCCGGTACAATAGGCAATCGAGAAGAATAAGCTTATACAGGAAAGACTATTAGTGGCTCAAGGCCGTCAAAAGTCTTATGCAGATAATCGACGACGAGACTTGGAGTTTCAGGTTGACGACTAGGTATTCCTAAAGGTATCACCGATGAAAGGCGTTATGAGGTTCAGTAAGAAAGGAAAACTTAGCCCTCTGTACATTGGACCATATAAGATCATACACAAGGTAGGTCAGATAGCATATGAGTTAGACTTGCCTTCTGACTTGGAGTCTGTACATCCAGTCTTTCATGTGTCTATGCTCCGTAAATGTATCAGAGATCCTTCCAAAGTCATGTCAGTTGACGATGTTCAGGACACAGAGCAGCTATTATATGAGGAAACCCCCATTGCTATACTACATAGACAAGTTGAGAGATTGAGAACTAAAGGTATAGCTTCGGTGAAAGTACTTTGGAGAAACAATAATGTGTAAGAAATGACTTGGGAAGCTGAAGAAGACATGAAGTCTAGGTATCCTCACTCGTTTCCTCTTCCAGAGAAGGATCCGACTGAGACATCATAGCCTTAAGGTGTGTGAATGAATTCTTGTATTAGTTATTGTCATTGGTCGTGTAAGGCCATTGTCGTTATTGATGATTGTGGCCCTATGTGGCATTGAGTTATTGAGTTTCTACAGGAAGGGTTGGTAGTAGTATTGTTACAAGGGCGACTCTGCCAAAATTTATATAGATCCCAGGGAGTTAAACATTCGAGGACGAATGTTTCTAAGGGGGGAAGGATGTTACATTTTGCATTTTCGTACGTTAAAGTTTCGTCGTAAGTTAATCGATGTAGGCTCAAGAATGAGATTAATTTTGAGGTTATAAGTATTTATGCTATTTATAACAGATGATAAGTAAGTGCCGTGAAGGTTAGAGGGTAAACAAATCAAAGAAAATGAGTTTCGTTGAAGGTTGTCAATTTGGGATAAAATACGGTCCAAGCTATAATACCCAGTATTTATAGACTAGTGCCATACAAGGTACCACATGACCATGATAGTGAGGAGCATAAAGTATGTTAAAATTGATTAGTATTTTAAGTAAATTAAGGTATTACCTAATTATATTGGTAATGGGTTAATTATTAATTTAAGTGAAAAGTTAACAAATCAATTAGAAATGGGTGGATAATTATTTGGTAGGAAACATCACCCCCAACGTGGCAGTAAGGGGTAATATTTGCAAGACCAAATAATGACTCATTGGTTTATGTAACTAGGTGGCATATTTAGGGGATTTTTGGGCAAAGTAATCCACAAAGGTGGGGCCCACAACACACAATGATAAGAAATCTTCCTACATCTTTAAGTGTGATGTTTTATGTTTGCTTAGTAACGGATGGAGCTACAAAAGCATTCCGGCAAAACTACATAATATAATAGCAACTTGACTTGTAATTCTATGGGAGCCCAGTATAACCTTTCTCAAGAACATCATACGGATTTTTTCCTACTTTGATCCACCGTTACGTGTTTTATTGCAATTGACGTGTGTTAGAGGGATTGTCAAAAAAAAAAACCGGCTCAGGTATGTTAAGGCGATTCCTTCTTTCCTTTTGGCATGATCCATATGATACAAACGAAACGAGCAAATGCGGAACTTTCACAAATGACTTTATTCCTAGAAGTACTAGGGATGTTTTTGTTCTTGATTCCCCATGTGTCCTATTATTATATCCTGTTCATGGGTCTTAGAAAATACGTAAGTTGATAAAGTTTATTTTTTGATATTAATCGAAGGTATATTTATCTTAAGACATCCAGAGAGATCTTATTGACCTACTTCATATGCATTGCATTTTGTTATACATGTACATTGACTCATGACCAGATGGCGTTATGTACGCGTATATTATATGTATATGAGGTATGTGGAAAGGTTATGGCGTTATATACACACCACCACCTGGTCAGCTGGTATACGTTGATGACTTTGCCCACAGTGGCCAAGATGATATGATTATGTACGCATATACCTATGCATGATATGACATTTATACACATATGCATGAAATTATAAATGTTTCATGATTCACAGAGCTATTCAGACTTACAGGTTGTTTCTTTTCCTCCATGTTTTTTTCATGTCTGTTATATACTGCTTTCGTACCTTACATACTCAGTACTTTATTTGTACTGACGTCCCTTTTGCCTGGGGACGCTGTGTTTCATGCCTGGAGGTGCCGATAGACAAGTTGAGAATCCTCCAAATAGGCTATCAGCTCAGCAGAAGGTGTTGGTGCACTCCATTTGCTCCGGAGTTTCCTATTTGGTCAGTATGATTTGGACATGTATTGATTGGTATGGCGGGGCCCTGTCCCGACCTTTATGACATTTATGTACTCTTAGAGGCTTGTAGACAAATGTCATGTATATGGATACTTGTATGTCCTTGTCGGCCTATGTTTTGAGTATACAAATTATCATATCGGCCTTATCGGCCCATGTGTCATATGTATAAGTCGGTACATCATGTTGGGTCGTCTTATGTCGAGTATTTCCTCATGTTTAATTCTAGTTATCTCACGACAACCTTTCCGACTCATTTACCTATGATAGTATGATACGAAAGATATGTTACGTTGGTACTCGGTTGAGTAAGGTACCGGGTGCCCGTCGCGGCCCATCGATTTGGGTAGTGACAAAATCGACTCTCAGAGCTCAAATCTTTATTTTTCAAAACTTTGACAAAAATACCCAATTTTTCTCTTCGATTATCATAAAGTTGATATTAAATCTAGGATATAATCATGAAACATAGTTGGAAATTAACTAGAATCACTTACCAAATGTTTGTAGATGAAAATCCCCTCTCCAAATCACCTCTTATCGAGTCTAGGGTTCAAAAATGAGAGAATATGACAAAAAATCCCAACTCCCAACGCTTTTGTTAAATTGCAGATGTCCCAATTGCGATGATGGGTTTGCAATTGCAAAGGAATTCTCGCAAATGTGGCCACTGACAACCTAAGAGGGAGTCACCATTGCAACACTGGTTGCGCATTTGCAAAGCCTGCCCTCATCACAAATGCGAGCCTTCCCTATTCCTGACATTCTTCATAATTGCGAAAAACTTCTTTCAATTGTGATACCTGAGCCTCCCCTGCCATGTTCGCAATTGCGAAACTGGTGCTCACAAGTGCGACATCGGAGAACTAGCACACCAGATTTTTTGTTTTCAATCCAAACCATTCCGCGACACGTCTAAAACTTATCTGAGCCCCCAGGGCTCCAAACCAAACATCCACACAAGTATAAAAAGATCATATGAACTCGCTTACGTGATCTAAACACAAAAATAATATCTAGAACTACAAATCGGACACCAAAACGCATGAAATTTCAAAGAAAGTTCAAAGTCTCTAAATCTGCAACTAAGAGTGCGAATCCTATCAAATCAACTCCAAATGACACCAAATTTTGCAAACAAGTTCTAAATAGCATAACGGACCTATTCCAAGTCCCAAAACCAAATTTCGAACCCAATTGCCAAAAGTCAACCTACGGTCAAACTTTTAAACCTCAAATTGCAAATTTTCGGCAAAACAACAAAAATCAACTTACGGACATCCGAACTCAATTCTGTGCATACTCCGAAATCTAAAATCATGATATGAACCTATTGGAGCCATGAAAACACCATTTTATGGCAACATTCACAAAAGTCAAGTTTAGTCAACATAATCAACTTAGGTTTTTAAGCCAAGAATTAAAGGGTCCAAATCAACCCAAAACCTTCGCGGAAGGAAACCAACTAACCCCACAAGTCATAATAACCACAAATGCACATGTGTGAAGCACCAAAAGGAGAAACGAGGCGCAATCCACACAATCGTCGGTCTGGTCATTACATTCTTCCTATCTTAAAACAAATATTTATCCTCGAACGTACATAGAGACATACCTGAAGTGATGAAAAGGTGAGGATAACGACTCCGCATGTCGTGCTCAGCCTCCTAGGTCACCTCCTTGACCGCATGACCCCTGCATTGAACCTTTCCTGAAGCCGCGATCTCCAATCACAACCTCCTTAGCACCATCGCGCTGCATATGTCCTTCAACATCAACAAGTGAGGATTATCAAACTTGCAAGCCTTGATATGCTCTAATAATGAGGAATGTTCCACAACACAAGTAAGAACCCGGCTAGGCTCTGAAACATCCAATCTCACAAATTGACTGGCCAAGGCCTGAACATCCATAGTTAGTGGCCTTTTCACTACCGGTAAATATGCCAAACTGCCTATGCTCTTAGCCTTCCTACTCAATGCATAAGACATTAATTGGCCTTCCACGGATGATATAATATGGCGATATAATAGTCTTCAAACATCTCTAACCATCTTTGTTGCCGAAAATTAAGGTCTTTTTGCTTGAACAGGTGCCGGAGACTCTGAGAGTAAGTATAGACCTCACATGGAACGCCGTAAAGATGGTGCCTCTAAATTTTCAGTGCATGAATAATAGTTGCCAACTCTAAGTCATGCAAAGGGTAATTTTTCTCATGAACCATCAACTTCCGAGTCGTGTAGGCAATCACCCTACTTTCCTACATCAACACCGTACCAAGCCCAATATACAATGCATCATAATACACGGTGTAAGATCCGAACCTGTAGGCAACACCAATACTGGGTTGTAGTCAATGCAGTCTCGAGCTTCTGAAAGCTCTTATAACACTTGTTGGACCATCTAAAAGAGCACCCTTCTAGGTTAACTTGGTCGATGGGGTTGAGATAGATGAAAACCTCTCCACGAACCGGCGATAATAACCCGCCAAACCCAAGAAGCTCCAAATTTTTGTAGCTAAAGTAGGTCTAAGACAATTCTGAACTGCATGAATCATTTTAAGATCTACTTCAATGCCATCGAAAGATACCCCAAAAAGGCAACTGAGTCCAACCAAAACTCACACTTCGAAAACTTGGCATATAACTGAAGATGTCTCAAAGTCTAAAGTACGATCCACGGATGATGTTCATGCTCCTCTCGACTGGAGGAGTAATCCAAAATGTCATCAATGAAGACGATCAGAAAGAAATCCAGATAGGGCTTGAACACCCGGTTCATCAGATCCATAAAGGCTGCTGGGGCATTAGTCAAGCCAAATAACATCACTAAGAACTCATAGTGACCATACCAAGTCTGAAAAGCTATCTTAGGGACATGTGATGCCCTAATCTTCACCTGTTGATAGCGGGATCTCAAATCAATCTTGGAAAATACTTTGGCACCCTGAAGTTTGTCAAATAAGTCACCAATCCTCGACAACGGATACTTGTTCTTGATAGTGACTTTGTTTAGCTATCTATAATCTATACACATTCTCATAGAGTCGTCTTTCTTCTTTACAAACAACACCAGTCCACCTCCAGGCAAGACACTAGGTCTAATGAATCCCTTGTCAAGCAAATTCTTCAACTGCTCCTTCAATTCTTTCAACTCAACTGGGGCCATATGATATTGTGGGGGTAGAATTGGGCTGAGTGCTCAGCGAAGTCAATGCAAAAGTCGATATATCTGTCAAGTGGCATCCCTGTCAAATCTGTAGGGAACATCTCTAGAAACTCATGCACAACAAGAACTGAATCCATAGAAAGAACCTTTACACAAGAAACAGATATAGGCCAAATATGCTAGACACCTTTCTTGACCATACGCCGAGCCTTCACATATTAAATGACCCTACTAGTAGAATGGCAAGGAGTCCCTCTCCACTCCAATCGAGGCAACCCCGACATGACTAATGTCATAGTCTTGGTATGCAATCAAAAATAGCATGATAAGGTGAGAAAAAATCCATGCCCAAGATCACGTCAAAATCCACCATATCAAGTAATAAAAGGTCAACCCTAGTCTCATATCTCCCAATGGTGACCAAACAAGCACGATATACCTGGTCCACTATGATAGGATCCCCAATAGGCGTGGACACATAAACAGAAGCACTCAATGATTCATGATACATATCCAAATATAAAGCAAAATAGGATGACACATATGAATAAGTGGAATCCGGATCAAATAAAACTAATGCATCACTATGGAAAACTGAAACAATACCTGTGATGACCGCATCCGATGGCTCTACCTCAATTCTAGCTAAAAGTGCATAGAAACGGGGCTGAGCCCCACCACTCTGATCTCCACCTCTCAGACGTACTCTAACTACTTGGCCTCCACCTCTAAGAAATGATCACTATCTCTAGCTACCTGACCCCCACCTCGAGCTAGCTGAGCGGGTGATGGAGCAACCGGTGCCGGAATCATTAAATGCGTAACATGTTGTGGTTTGCTGCTCCTCAATCTTGGAAAGTACCTCCTGATATGACCTACGTCTCTACACTCAAAGCAACCTCGCGACTGGCTTGACTGCTGAGTCCGAGATGATTCTTGATGAACCGAATGACCATCGTAGTAACTCTGTAGTGGTGGTGTACTAATATTAGCTGAAGGTGTGCTGAATACTTGTTGCTCAGGATATGACCCATAAGAACCACGACTGCTCGAAGCATCGTGTGTTATATTGACCTGGGAGGATGGCATCAACCAAATGAATCCCTGCCTCCAGATGAAGCACCACTGTAATTATCAAAACAACGAGGTCGTTTCTCATATGCCGCATCTCTGCCATGACTATGAATCCTCTTGATCCGTCTAGTAATCTCTACAACCCGGTTGAAAGAAATATCATCCTTAGTCTCTCTGGTCATCTGTAGCCCGATACCATAAGTAAGACCATCTATAAATCTCCTCATCCTATTTCTCTCAGTATGGATCGAGACAGCTCCTTGGCATGATAGATCCATAAATTATTCTAGTCTCATATTGGGTAAGTATCATGTCACCCTGATGGAGGTACTCAAACTGGCTGCATTGATTCTCTCTTTGAGTAAAATGGATTAACTTCTCTGAAAAAATAGATGTGAGAATTGCTCCCAAGTAAGAGAAGGTGAACTTGTCGGTCTAACCCGAACATACTCCTGCCACCATCTCTTGGCAGAACCAGTCATCTGAAACAATACAAAGTCAACTTAGACTTCGATATGCCCATATTGCACAACACCTCATGGCAACAGTCCAAGAAATCTATAGGTCCTCGGAAGGTGCACCACCAAAATAAATAGGAAATAGCATGGTGAATCTGTTCAATCTCTTCAACCCTCTATCGACATAGCCCTTCCCCAGACTGTGTAGCAATGACATGCTGAATTCCTTAGACTGCTGGAACTGCTGGAGTCTAATATATGGGAGACATCTTCTCTAGAGTATGAGTAGAAGGAGTTTGGGCTCCTCCCCCAACCTGAAATACGTCTGGTGCTACAGGAAATATTCTGGTCTGGGCCACACTCTCCATAAGGTCTACTAGGCGGAATAGAGTGTCCTGAAGTACCGAGGTAGCAATAAACCCCTCCGAGACTTGAGTTGGTCCAACCGGCATAGTCTGAATAGGGATCTCCTCCTTCTGCTCGATCTGTGGTTCTGTAGTAGGTGTTGCTACTCGGGCTCTAGGCTGAGCTCTGCCTTTGCCTCTGGATCTCCCTCGGCCTCTGCCTCGACCTCTACCCCTGGTATTGGTAGCAACCAGGGGCTCTAGCTCCTGATCGGCTGTGGATGTTGTGTGTGTCTTCACAATCTGTGAGAGGACAAGAATAGAATAATTCAAACTCAAAGATAAAATAAAACCGCATGATAGAGAAAGAAAGAAGTGATATTTTTCCTAAAGCCCTGTAGCCTTTAGAAGATAAGTACAGACATCTTCTCACCGATCCTCCAGACTCTACTAAACTTGTTCATGCCTCATGAGACCTAGTCAACCTAGTGCTCTAATACCAACTTCTCACGACCCGAAATCCCGACTCTAGGGGTGTGATGGCACCTAACATCCACTTGCTAGGGAAGCCAACGTTAGCTATATAATTAACTGTTTTTAATAATTTAAAAGTAGAATAATAATAATGATAATAATTAATGACGGATAAACTCTGAAATACATGAAATAAATACATAAATAACGTAGTTTATATTAATCCCAGAAATCAGGAGTCACAAGTATATGAGCGACTAGAATACAATAAATATTGTCTGAGATGAAATACAACTGTCTGAAACTAGATAAACAGTAAATCTTGATCGAAGGGGACTTTATGGACTGTGAACGCCGAGCAGCTCTACCTCGAGTCTCTTGTGAAAGTCGAATCCAAGCAGTCTCCTCGCTACCAATACTGGGATCTGCACCAGAGGTGCAGAAGTGTAGTATGAGTACACCCGACCCTATGTACTCTGTAAGTGTCGAGCCTAACCTCGATGAAGTAGTGACGAGTCTATGACATGACAATCACTACAAACTTTTACGAATAATAAAAGAAAATAGAAATATAGATTAAGCGGTAAACTCATAAGAACAGGACCCGAAAGTCAACTGACAAAGGGTCCCAGAATAACATCATCTCAAAATACTCACATCATAGTACCCTAAATAGAACATTACAGCTACAAAACATTACAACATAGCATACTCCGTTGCGGCATACAACCCGATCCCAATAATAGCACATTATCTGCTGCGGCGTGCAACCCGATCCCATTATCAAATCAATATTTATTGCAGCGTGCAACCCAATCCCATTATCAATTCATTTTAATACTATTGCAGCGCGCAATCTGTTTCCAATATCAACCCATTAATATGAACAACCCAACGCAACCAATAACGTAATTTCTACACAAAAGGTATCAAAGCGCGCAAAGAACAAAGGATCTACTAGTACAACAGAGAATAACCAGTACCTCGTACTCACAAATTTTAACACTTCATTAATACAAGAACTGCTAAAGGACTCACACAATTAGGTATAACATAATAATGTATAACAAGTAAGGTAAAGGCATGTAAAGGCATAAACGGTGAAAATATTCAACTAGTACACGTGAAATCATATAGCAGGTAAGCAAATATTGATCTAGGAATGAGTAACAAGAACAAGCAATAGTTATATGATAGATAACAAATAAGGCATACATAACAGTTAATGACATGTAGCAATCAAGGCAAATAGCGAGACATAACATGGTATAGCTAATGACATAAAGGTAAATAACCCATCCCGCATGCTTTAGCCTACGACAACGCATATACACTCCTTACCTCGCATATACACCGTTTCCACATATAATTCACATAGCAAATAGACCAAACAAGTCCTAATTCCCTCAAGTCAAGGTTAAACAAGACATTTATCTCTTTTCTCAATCAAATCAATACTCAACCACGGCTTTTCTTTTAGAACAAGCCTCCAAACTAACCGAATCTAGTCAAATATCGTTTAAATAATTCTAAGCTTTAGAAACTACCGACAAATGAAAAAGTTTTAATCTTTAGATAAATTGAAAAGGTTTCAATCAAACGAACCTATCGAAATCGCCTAAATACTGATCCGGGATTGTTTAACTAAAACGTTGACTGTGGTCAACCCTAGCCTCATTTTAAGTCAAAAATCATATTTTCTTTAATATTTTACGTAAAAGCTTTTCAAAAAACGACATGGACTACGCACGCAAATCAATAAATATGAAAGAAGCTATGGGATGTCTCGAAATACTGTAATTAAGGCTAATGTTCAAAATGACCTATCGTATCATCACAAGGAGAACGGTATAGGGGAAGTCAGTGTTATTTGAAATATTTTAAAATTCTCCAAAATTTTAAGTAGAGAGAGAATTTGTGTCTCTTATATATTTAAAAATGAAGTTAAAACAATTAAAACGAAATTATATTGTTAAAGAATGTGGTAGAATGGTTGGGATTTCTTCGCCCTTAACCAGAGTCTTGAATTTAAACCCTGAAAATAAAAACGTTTTTTGTAATGCTTTACCCCTTTTGTGAATTATTCAGTGCATATCCTAATTAATCAAACTAATGGATCCTGAATCCAGTAAAAAAGACATACTTCATCGTGGTTTATCTTCCAAAGTCAAATGAATAGAAAACAAAAAGTAAAAATTTTAGGCTCCCTTGAAACTTATGATATATAGGATGTAAGCATCAAAGATGAAAGTAACTAAGATGTGGTAAAGTGGTAGAGTATTCCTTCACCATTAACCAGAGGTTTCGGGTTCGAGTTTCTGGGTATGAAGTCGCCTTTGTTACGTAGCGCTTTATCCTCCAATGTGAAATTTTTTGGCGCGACTCCGAATTTAATTGGATCCTAATATGAATGTCGAATACCGGACGGGAAACCAAAAAAGAAACTAAGAAGGGCCAAGGATGGTTTGCGGGGTGGGTGGGGGGGGGATGTGTTGCTTGTGGAAACTTGATGACGTGAATGTGTCAAAAATAAACACGAGTGTATTAGGTTATGATGATGAAATACTCGTTGTCCACCAACCAACCCTGAATGTGTCAAAAGGTAGATGAGACTTCTTCTAAACCAGTTAGGTAAAGTAACTTTTTCCTTCAAATATAAATATTTATTGACAAAAAAAAAAGACTTTTTTTTGGGAAAAAAAGAAGATAAAATTGACTTTCTATATATTCCACAACTTGTGATTGTGTTCATATCCACTTCTTGACAAAACCAAAAGGTCATAAGTGGATATGGATTGTGTGCTGATCCTTTGATGTATACCTTTAGCTTTACAAAAAAGAAATTTTTTGACTTTTTATTTTTTCATTTTCTAACTTCTTTTTTTAAAATGGTTATGTGTACATTTTAGATTTATTTCCAAAATGAAATTACAAGTACCTAAATATATTTTGAGAAAAATACAATGGTATATATCCTTTAATCATAACTCAATTGGCTATTAAATATTCTTCGACAGACTTTGGCACTGGCCATTCATGTTTATTTTTATGAATTTAAACCTACCGAAATAAAATAGTACTAGTTAGCTGACATAATAAAATTAACGTATCCATTATAGACCATCATACCATGTTTTTAAAGAAAATAAAGGCATAAAGCAATGTCTATATTTTTTCTTTCTTTTTTCTTTTTTCGTTTTAATATTTTTGGATGATCTTTGCTATATATTATATAAAAATACCTTAAATGATATTGTGGGAACAAAAGATGAGAAAATGACACTGTATAGCCGTTGTAAAAATAATAGTCAAAAAATATATAAAATTTATATTCTTTTTGTATATATATACATTTTGTAAGTTATATACAAAATTGTACAAATTTTATACACTTTTTCGACTACTAGAGGTAAATAGTTTGTACCGCGAGCTACAAGCGATAATACCCCACAAGCATGAATTTTCAATTGATCCGATTATATTGAGTTGTATCAAATTATATCAAGTCGTATCCAATTATATTAAGTTGTATTAATACAATTTAGTTCAATAATAAGTTTTATTGGAACATAATTGAATTTTCAATTGATATATATATATATATATATATATATATATATATATATATATATATATATATATATATGTCACGACCCGGATTCCCCACCGTCGGGATCGTGATGGCGCCTAACTTTTTGAAATGCCTGGCAAGCCAAGAGATAAAGATTCAATACGCTAACCACTATCCAATTCACTAATAACAGCAATTAAACTAAATGGAAATGTGGAATTTCAAAATAATCCAAGTGCTAATACACGACTACCTAAAATCTGGTGTCACAATCCACGAACTTCTAAGAGTCACTACAAACACTGAGTGAAAGAAAAAAACAGCTGTTCTAGAATTAAAAGAAAACAGAAAACTAGGATAGCTGGAAGGGGACTCCAGGGTCTGCGAACGCCGGCAGATCTACCTTGGGTCTCCTGTTGGACTGAAGGCAGCAGCTCAAATCGGGTCAGCACGGTCTGATACCGAAATATGCACAGAAAGTGCAGAGTGCAGTATCAATACAACAGACCACATGTACTGGTAAGTGCCGAGCCTAACCTCGGCGAAGTAGTGACGAGGCTAGGACAAGACACATATATAAACATGTGCAGTTAAGCAGTATACGAGCATACTAATAGATAATGGAAATTAAACACATAATAATGGGAGGGGGGAAACATGCTGAGGGGAGTACGAGATCATGGGAATAGAACAGTACAGAAAAGGAACAATAATAATGAATATAAAAATGGTACGGCATCACCCTTCGTGCTTTACACTCTTCCTCACATGATAATAAATATGCAATGGCACGGCATCACCCTTCATGCTTTATACTCTTCCTCACATGATAATGAATATGCAATGGCACGGCATCACCTATTGTGCTTTACACTCTTCCTCAACCAAACAACAAAACAGTAACAACCGGGCAATGGAATTATTAACAACAAGCCCCATTTAAATACTCAGTTTCATAACGTCAATCTCAACTTTGAGTCAATACTCAACAAATATCCAATTCTAGGAAGCATGTTAATAATTGCTCAACATGAAGAATAACTAGTTTAAGCATGAACAATACGAATAAAGAATACAACAATCACAGAATAAGACTCACTCGCATGCTATGACACGACAACAACGTATAGGTACTCATCACCTCACCTATACATTTTACTCAACAACCAAACACATAGCAAATAGACAACAATACCTAATCCCTCAAGCTAAGGTTAGCCACAACACTTACCTCGCTACCACGGCCAAACGCAAAGCTCAATCACCGCTTTTCCATTCACACTAGCCTCCGAGCCAATAGAACCTAGCAATTACCAACCAAACAATTCAATTTAAGCCTTAGGAACTACCCACGATTGCAAGGAATTCAATTAAGGTCGTTTTGGAAAAAGTCAACACCCGGGCCTGCTTGGTCCAAACCTGAAACTCGGACCAAAACCCGATTGCCCATTCACCCCCGAGCCCGAATATACAATTAATTTTGGAATCCGACCTCAATTTGAGGTGTAAATCCCCAAATTTCAAAGTCCTTAGCTTCTACCCAAAAAACCCCCAATTCACTATGAAAATCCTAGATTCTAGGTTGAAATCTTGTTATAAGAAGTGAAAGATTGGAAGAAAAGAGTTAATCATCATTTACCTATGATTTGGGGAAGAACTAGCCTTTGGAAAATCGCCCCTTGAGGTTTAGGTTTTGAAAATTTAGGAAATGAATCAAAAATTCCGTCTAAGTCCTTTTTACACAGCTCCAGATGTCGCATTTGCAACCTGAGCTTCGCAATTGCGAAGCTCGCAAATGCGAATTTCTCCACACCTCTGATGCCTTCGCAATTGCGAAGTTACGTTCGCAATTGTGAACAAGAACCTCCGCAAATGCGACAAAATGATCGCATTTGTGATCACTGCTCTTCCCAGTTTTACTTCGCAAATGCAAAGAAATCTTCGCAGTTTAGAAATCTTCGCAACTGCGAAGACTGCTTGGCCCAGCTTCTTATCACAATTGCGATAAAAACCTCGCAAATGCAGAACTTGCAGGGTTCGCAATTGCGGTGCTTGATCTCGCAATTGCGAGATCAGAGGCCTGCAACAGGTTTAGTTATACCAGCAAATTTCCTAAGTTCCAAAACAGTCCGTAGCCTATCCAAATCTCACCCGAGCTCTCGGGGACTCTAAATCAATCATGCACACAAGTCTTAAAATATCTTACGAACTTGCTCGTGCAATCAAATCGCCAAAATATCATCTAAAACTACGGATTTAACACCAAAACACATGAAATTCTTAAGAACACTTGAAATTCCTATTTTCACTACCGGACGTCCGAATCACGTCAAATAAACTCCATTTTTCACCAAATTTCACAGACATGACATAAAAATTGTATTGAACCTGTACCAGGCTCCGAAACAAAAATACGGGCCCGATACCAATGAGATCAAACATTAATCAGTTTCTTTAAATCCTTAGATTTTTAGTTTAACAATTTTTAACAAAAATTCATTACTCGGGCAAGGGACCTCCGATCCGATTTCGGGCACACACCCGGGTCCCATATTTTACTACGGACCCTCTGGGACCATCAAAACATGGGTCCGGGTCCGTCAAAATATGGGTCCGGCTCCGTTTACTCAAAATATTGACCGAAGTCAACTAAAATCCACTTTTAAAGGCAAAACATATTATTTTCTCAAATTTCCACATAATGGCTTTCCGAAAACGCGCCCGGACTGCGCACGCAAATAGAGGAGAAATAAAATGACGTTTTGAAGGCCTCGGAACCCCAATCTGGGTTCTATAACACAAGATGACCTTTCGGGTCAACACAATATATATATATATATATA
>NC_031998.1:17055886-17142361 GCF_001879085.1 Nicotiana attenuata
ATATATATATATATATATATATATATATATATATATATATATATATATATGTGTGTGTGTGTGTGTGTGTGTGTGTGTATATAAATATATATATACACATATATATATATATATATATGGGGACAGATCGGGCTGCACGCCGNATAAGTATTAAATATTATTTATTTGAAAGCTCTTTATTATTTATACACACGCATAAATATTATTAAATTTATATTTTCATTTGTATGAAATCATTTTGAAATGTTTAATTATAAGCTATTTCGGTTGGTTAATTAAGTATATATGATTTTTGTCTTGGGCGGGAAAAAAAATTTCAAACTTTCCTACCGAAATCGGTCAGAAATTTGGAAAAATATTAATAAAAAATAATTTTTGCACATTATATACAAGTATGACCTATTTCGGTCGGAATTTTTATTTTTTTGCTGTGGGACCATTATTTTCGTTGTCAGAAAAACTTTTGTTGACTTTTGCGACCAAATACACATATTTTTCCGACCGATTTTGATCGGTATGGCTTGGACGAAAATGCCAGTTTTCTAGTAGTGTATGGACCATCATAGCATGTTTTTAAAGAAAGTAAAGGCATAAAGTAATGTCTATATTTTTCTTTCTTTTTTCTTTTTTCTTTTTAACACTTTTGGATGATCTTTGCTATATATTACATAAAAATACCTTAGATGATATTGTGGGAACAAGAGATTCTATCCGTACAGTGTTAATTTAGACGAAGCATGTTAAAATTAACCATGTACAAACAACTGCCAATTGATAATCTCAATGGATAATTAATTTTGATACAATATATATATTATACATATTGCCTTGCTGTATATAAAAGTTTAATTGATAAGATCTACAATTTTCCGTTTAATTGTCCTAGTATTCTGCAAAGGTCTATTAAATTGCCACACTAGGACATCAAAATTGTAGCCGATGAGTTGCTCATAAAATATTTGTATTAGGGACTTTTCCCAACAATAGTAAAACGACTAACTAAAATAAAGTCAAGATATGTATGATTAAAATCATCTTTTAGAATCGAATCAACTTATGCGATAATTGGAAAAATTCGATTATGTAATGAGGAATTTCGAGCACTTATGGATGGTGTGTCAGGAATAGATTATTTTAAGAAGCCTTTAGTTACTTTTTGAGACAACTCTACATCACCTTCTTAAGCTTTATCAAATATGATCATTGCTTAAGTACAATACACCACCTTCTTAATATTTATTCTCTCCGTCTCAGAGTCAATTACATAAACGGTCACTCAACTATCCCTAATAATCTCCTAAGGTCACGTTTCTTTGATTTATAACAACAAAGTTACTGAACTATGCCTATTGCACTCAGAAGGTCACTCAACTAGATTTTCCAAATTTTGAATTGCCAAATACCTATTTTACCCTCTAAATTATAAATATTTATCTTCTTTTTATTTTTTAATACTTTTTAATATTATGATCCCCTTTTTAATTTATATTATGACTTAATTATAGAATAAATAAATATTATTGATAAATTAAAAAAATAAAAAAGTATTTAAGCATCTATAATGCTGGAATAACAAAATAATGAGCATAGTAAAAAAATTAATTAAAATAATTTGTTCGTAATAATAATTGTCGTATTAACAACAAAAATTCAATTTTTTTTTACACAATTCAGAATGAAAGAAAATAAAGGTTGTAAAATATATATTTCATGCACGTAATATAAAAATAATTATTTAAAAGGTATTTATAATATACATTATATATTCTTGAAAATTATGCTCAATTATATTATTATGTTTCTACCAACTTTCCGACGACACAAAGTTATGCCACCGAAAAGTAGGGGCGCTATCTGTATAGGGTAAAATATGCTATGTTAAGTCGCGCATGGAATATATATAATATAATTGAGCATAATTTTCAATAATATAGATGCTTAAATACTTTTATCTTTTTAATTTATAAATAATATTTATTTATTCTATAGGTAAGTCCACAATATAAATTAAAAAGGGAAAAATCATAATATTAAATAGTTTTAAAAAAATAAAAAGAAGATAAATGTTTATAATTTAGAGGGTAAAATAGGTATTTGGTAATCCAAAATTTGGAAAATCTAGTTGAGTGTTCTTCTGAGTGCAATAGTTCAGTAACTTTGTTGTCACAAACGAAAGAAAAGTGACTTTAAGAGATAATTTAGGATAGTTGAGTGACCATTTGAGTAATGGACTCCTCCGTCTCAACGTCTCAATTTATGTGCTATGTTCGGATTTTAAGGGAGTATCAAATATGCTTATTGCTTAAATCCGAATTTCGCTACACAAATTAGGACTGAAAAAGTATTAGATATGGTATTTGAATCCGAACTCCGACACATAAATTCGGATAAAAAAAAGTATTAGATATTATAATTATTTAAATTCTAACTTCGTAATATAAATTGGGCCAGAAGGAGTATCAGATATAATCATTGCATGAATATAACGAAATGATACTTTTTGAGTTGATAATATATTTTATTATCAGTAATAAGAACAAAGATAAAAAGGGATATTAATTACTCCTTCTGTTCCAGTGTACGTGAACGTATTTCCTTTTTGATCCGTTTCAAAAATAATGACCCATTTCTAAATTTGGTAAGAATTTAGCTTAAACTTACAATTCTACCCTTAATGACAAGCTTTTATAATCACACAAATACTATGCGCCTCTTTTTGCTTTGTTTAGGGCCACAAAGTTCAAAAGTCTTCATTTTTCCTTAAATTCAGTGCCCAGTCAAACATATTCACATAAATTGGAACGGATGGAGTATTGTGGAAGGTGAAAAGGCTTGTTAAATTTTCCATGTATATATAGATAAGGACGAAAGTGGTATTGAGATGAAAATTCTTCTTTTCTAAACAAGGTATAATGTAGGGTTTCAGATAAGATGATAGTTTCAGACCCTATTGATGATGAATTTTTCCATCGGAGGATTTGGTGAAACTATCCCATCATGATCAATTACCAAACCACTTAATTGTAAACGTCCAATAATTTAATTATATCAGTAGTCATTGTTAAATTCTCACAATTGAATTGATGCCATGATCTTAGAAGAGAGAGAAGAGAAAGCAATTTGAGAGAAGAAGTGCAGAGGAGGAAATTTCCTTCTTCGATATATCTGAAAATGAATAAATGTACAGTACATATAACCACTTCCAACCAACTCATGTACAGCTGAACAAGTATTAACTAATTGAACTAGCTACAGTTACACTAATCTAACTACAGTCAAGTTAAGAGCCCATGTGCTAAGGCACTGCCTGCGTGGACACTTCCTTTACACCCCCCCCCCCCTCTCAAGCTAGGTCCACTGAAGATATTCTTCAGTCCTAGCTTGGAAACCAAATAATCATGTTGAGAGCGCCCAAGGCCCTTGGTCAGCAAGTCAGCTTCCTGTTCAGCAGTAGGAATATAGACAGTACTAACTAGCCCTTGCTGAACCTTTTCTCGAATGAAATGGCAGTCAATATCAATGTGTTTTGTCCGTTCATGAAAGACTGGATTTGCTGCAATTTGGATAGCAGATTTACTATCACAGTATATAGGAACTGGAGAAGAATGAGGAATGCCCAACTCCTTGAACAGACCTAGAATCCAAATCACCTCCGCTACAGTAGATGCCAAACTCCTATACTCAGCCTCAGCTGAGCTACGAGAGATGGTGTACTGCTTCTTGGACTTCCAAGAAATCAAAGAGTTGCCAAATTTGACAAAATAACCAGTGACAGATTTGCGTGTGTTGGGACAAGCAGCCCAATCGGCATCACAAAAGCCTGAATGAGAGGCTGAGCATTCAACATTGAGCAACACACTCATCCCAGGACAAGACTTGATATATTTCACGACCCTCATGGCAGCTTCCATATGGGAGGACTTGGGTGCATGCATGAATTGACTCAAGCATTGCATAGCAAAGGAAATGTCAGGATGTGTGATAGTCAAGTAGAGCAATTTCCCCAATAAACGTTTGTATGGTCCAGGATCAGAGAGAATAGAATCATCAGCAGAGTGTGTGTGAGCATCAAACTCAATGGTAGTTAGTCTGTGATTAAGCTCCATAGGAGAGTGGACTGGCTTTGACCCTGCTAATCCCAAATCAGAAATTAACTCCAGGGCATACTTGCGTTGATGCATCAAAATTCCCTTGTCACTCCTAGCAAATTCAATGCCCAAGAAAAACTTGAGCTCACCAAGGTCCTTGATCTTAAAACTAGATTGCAGATCATCCTTTGTTTGCTGTATAAGCAATATATCATTTCCTGTGATTAATAAGTCATCAACATACACTAGAACCACCACTAACTTGTCTCCCACATGTTTGAGGAACAAGGAATAATCTAGGTGACTCTGTGTGAAACCAGAATTCTGCAATGCTGTCGTCAACTTGATATTCCATTGTCTGGAAGCTTGCTTAAGTCCATAGAGGGATTTGAGCAATTTGCAGACTAAGGACCTATTGGTGGAATCATTGAAACCCTGCGGGACATTCATATACACCTTTTCAAAAAGATCAACTTGCAAAAATGCATTGTACACATCCATTTGGTGGATGGTCCAATGCCTGGAAGCTGCTATGGAAAGCACACTTCTGACAGTCACCATTTTAACCACGGGTGAAAAAGTCTCCTGGTAATCTAACCCCTCTCTTTGATTGTACCCTTTTGCCACAAGTCTGGCTTTAAATCTTCAACTTCCCCAGTGGCCTTGTATTTAATCTTGTACACCCATTTACATCCAATGGCCTTCTTACCCTTTGGTAATGGAACAAGAGTCCATGTGTGGTTATCTTCCAAAGCCTTGATCTCAGACTTCATGGCTTCTACCCACCTCTTATCTTTAACTGCTTCTTGGTAGGTCACTGGTTCCACTTCAACAGAAAATTGTGACAAGTAACTTTGATACTTGGGTGTAATATGATCATAAGTGAGTACCTCAGAAAGTGGATATTTACAGCATCCCGCAGACTTTCCTTTAGTAGGCTGAATATAATCTTGTAGCCAAATAGGAGGTTTGGACACTCTCCCTGATCGTCTAACATCCTGCCCAACAGTGGGTGGATCACAATTAGGCACTGTAACGTCAATAGTAGAGCCAACAACTGTGAGATCATCATTGGGAACTGAGGCAGGTATTGCATCTGTAGAGCAGGAAATCTCAGGTAGATGTGGAGAACATGGAGGTGACTGTGTGGAGGCTTTATTGTGTGACACATGAACAGGCATGGGAGCGAAATCTGAAATAACATCATGTCTAGGAACAGGAGTTGAGTCAAGAAAGAAACCTGGTGAAGCATTGTCTAAAGATTGAAATGGAAACACATCTTCATAAAACACTACATCCCTGCTAATAAAGAACACTCTGTGTTCCAGATCCAACAGCCTGTAACCCTTCTGATGTGCTGCATACCCCAACAGGACAGATCTCACTGCCCTTGGCTCAAACTTATCATGCTTGATCAAGTTTGTTGCAAAACATAGGCATCCCACCACCCTCAAATGAGAGATAGAGGGTGGTCTCCCATGTAGTATTTCATAAGGAGATTTACCTGCAAGTATAGAGGAAGGTATCCTGTTTATGATATAAACTGCTGTGTTAATGCAATGGCCCCAGTATTTAACAGGTAGATGCCCTTGAAATCGAATAGCCCTGACAGTCTCAAGTATATGCCTCTGTCTTCAACTACCCCATTTTGCTGGGGAGTGTATGGACAAGAACTCTGGTGTACAATTCCATGCAACTGAAATAAATCCTTGCAAGAATGATTGAAAAATTATCCTCCATTATCTGATCAAAACATCTTAATAGACTTACCATATTGTGTTTTAACCAAAGCAATAAAATTTTTGAGTAAAAATACTACATCAGACTTAAGTCGCATAAGAAATATCCAAGTCCATCTAGTGCAATCATCCACCAAAGTAAAGAAAAATCTCATGCCATTATGAGTAGGAACCTTATAAGGACCCCAAACATCCATGTGTATCAAGTAAAAACTAGATAAGCTTCTACTCTTACTAAGTGGAAATGGTATTCTAGTCTGCCTTGCTAGTGGACATATCTCACATTTATTCAATTGATTGATGCAAGAGAAGTTAGTATTATTCATTAGACTAGGAATCTTCCTAAGGACTTGCATTGGAACATGTCCTGTTCTCTTATGCCATAAGTCTGCACCACCTGTTCCACTAGTTGCTGCAAATGCTCGACTCAACTTTCCTCCAACTGATGTAGATGTGGAAAGAACATATAATCCATCCTCCTCCTTACCAATCCCCTTCGCCTTCCCAGACAAGAGGTCCTGAAATACAAAACATTGTGGAAAGAATGTGACACAGCATTTCAAGTCCTTTGTCATTTTGGATACTGACAAGAGATTGAACTTGAATGCTGGAACACAAAGAACATCCTTAAGAGTGTCACTTTCTGTAAGTTGACATTCTCCCATGTGTGAGATTGTGGCTGAATCTCCAGTAGGCAACTGAACATGTCCTGTGTTTCCTACTGATTGTTTATGATGTAACAATTCTTTAGAACCAGTCATATGATTCGTAGCTCCTGTATCTACAATCCACTTACAAATTACCATATTTTCACATAGCTCTACATTGCCACAAAAGCATTTACCTGCCATGTGAGCACTGACATCTCCAACAAAATTTTTGCTCAGCAATTATAACAACTGGTTGTACTGGTTTTGTGTGAAGAACTGAGCTGGTACTGTTCCATTGCTCGTTTGTTGACTAGCCACCTGTGTGGTTTGAGGCTGTTCATTGAAAAGTACAGCATTTGCCTTTCCCTTTGGCTTGAAATCTGGAGGATAACCCACAATTTTGTAGCATTTGTCCTTCAAATGTCCTGTTTCATTACAAAAATCACACTTCATTAGTTTATAACAGTCTTTGCGAGTATGTCCTTTTAAGTGGCAAAAATCACACTCCAAACTGTAATTTCTCCTTTGCTTGATTCCTAATTGTGCAGTGAATAGAGCAGTAGGCTCAATGTTCCCTGCATTTCCATAATTGACACCAGTAATCATCCTCCTACTTTCGTCTTGAACTACCATGGCATATGCTTTGTTGATAGACGGCAGAGTAGGCATTAAGAGGATCTGACTTCTAGCTTGTTCAAAGCTGTNAAATCAAATTTCAAAAGGCGACTCTGTAAAAAAAGTAATCTCTACTCAAATTTATCACTTCAATTGGAAAAACTCTTTAACCCACAATCCATAACGTATACATTTTTTGGGGGTAAAAAGGGGTGTGATAGCTCTGGCGACTCTGCTAGGGAACATTCAAGAATTCGAGCTTGTACATTGACTTTATTTGGCTTTATTAATTCTTGTATATACTGTGATTTATTTGGGCCTAATGTGTTATATTCCTGCTCGTTACCGCTTTGATATTGTTGAACTGTATTATAAATTGTCTTCTTGCGCACCCCCTCTGAGTCTTCTGAATACAATCCCAGGAATCGTTGATACATGCCCCATTCTTTTTTGAGATAAAGCCGTTGGGCCTGGGCTCTCGTTGATGGATTATGCGGATGATTCGAGAATCGTTGATCCTCCAGCTGAATTGACTCCATCATTAGTAGTACCACTCGATTCTTCAGAAACCGCCATGGATTAGGTCAAATCAAGAGCTAAAAAAATACAATTTGCTGAAAATTAGGGTTCCAACGAATGCAGAAATGAGTGAATTCCTTTGAATTTCCTTAATTGCTCGAAAATTCCTTGGAATTACTCGATTAACTGCTCTGATACCATGTTAAATTCTCACAATTGAATTGATGCCATGATTTTAGAACAGAGAGAAGAGAAAGCAATTTGAGAGAAGAAGTGCAGAGGAGGAAATTTCCTTCTTCGATATATCTGAAAATGAACAAATGTACAGTACATATAACCACTTCCAACCAACTCATGTACAGCTGTACAAGTATTAACTAATTGAACTAACTACAGTTACACTAATTTAACTACAGTTAAGTTAAGAGCCCATGTGCTAAGGCACTACCTGCGTGGACACCTCCTTTACAGTCATTCAATAAAAAAGTGTAAGCAAAAGATAAATCTATATATTCATTAGTTTGATATAAACACTCGAACACTTACTTCCTTTCTCTCTAAAATATTTTAGAAGAAAAGGGCGAGGGTGAGCTTAAGGTGAAAAGTTAAATTTGGTTTATGCAATCTTAAAAAGCATGATATATAAGAGGCAGGGGCGAAGCCGCACTTAAGTTAGAGTGGTCAATTGACTACTCTTTGTCAAAAAATTACATTGCGTATATAAGTAAGATGTTAGATTTTAGAGGTACATAAAATTTATTGAACAACACCCTTTGTAGAATTTTCTTTTTTTTACTTATTTCAAATTTGAACAAAAATTTTGGCTTCGCCGGAAGCTTATGCATACAACTGGGGACTGTAACTGCACGTTCAGTTCCCTCCTTGTAATGTTTTGAAGGGTTTTACGTAGGTTGTTAAAGAAAATGGGGAATATGGAAATGGAAGTTTTCGGGTCCAGATTAAACCCAGGATTTGACGGTTGAGACCACATTTGTCTTAGGACCCATTTGGCCATAAAAAAAAGATTTACTTTTTAGGAAAAATTTTACTTTTTTTGGAAATCGGTCTTTGGCAATGAAAATTTCAAATTTCACTTGAAGATAAATTTCGAATTATTTCAACATTTGAATTTCACTTTTTTTTTTTTCCCCAAAATTTCATATCTTATGTCCAAACGCCTACTTAGACTATTCTGATTCCCTTTGAAGGAATTACTATTTAAGAGACTAAATATGAGTTTCAAACAAGAAGTAGATTTGGTGAGAAGTTGGTATACTATACTAACTCGCTAAAAATGTCATTTTTAGCACTTCAGTGCGAATTATATCAGGAATATACCGATATAGAGGTAGCTTTCCATGATAATGTTCATGTTCGTTGCACGCTGGGATTCTTAGTGGTTAAGCCGGATGGTTTTTTAAAAGCTTTTTTGACTAGGTACATCAAACCTCTACTTAATTATAATCTTTTTCTCATTGAAAACTAACTTTTTTTCTTCTTTTTTTTCTTTTTATTCGGTGTCTGGCACCTATATTGGAGGCCTGATTAATTTGGATTTTTCGTGTGAGTCCCATTAAAAGGAAAGTACTTCCTATTGGAATTTTTTTCGTTCCGAAGGCTCGAACTCGTACTGGTTAAGGTAGAGTGACCATATCCATTCCTTTTGTTTTTGTTACTATACTTGGCATGTACTATTTGTCCGATATATTTTGCGTTGCCGTCCACCATTAATTTTACAAGGGAGGATAGCTTACCAAGTTATTATAATTGGTTGTAAGCTATCAAATTTTCATGACTATCCAGAGCTCATATTCTTTCCATTTATCTATTTAAGTTGACCAATTCACTATTTCACTAAAACCAAAAATTTCAAATACTTTTAGTGCGTTTTTGTTCTCAATTTTCTGTTAGTAATTATCATTGTTATAACTCAAAACTTGAACTAGGTCAAAGGCGCGTTAATCTTCTTGTTTGGCCGCAGTTGAAAAACAAATAGCCTCGTATTGCACAACCTGTTACTTTGGGAGTATGTGAAGTCGTTAAAATAGAAAGGGCTAGCCAGTTTTCGGACTGGTCATTCAAAAATAGCCAGCGACTGCCAAGTCATTGAAAAATAACCACTATTTTGCTGCAACAGAGACCGGTCCAGCATAATATACTAGAGTTCGGTGCACCCGTGTATAAACTTCTATCATATTATGCTGGACATATATACTTTGCTGGCTCCAGTATAATATACTAGAGTTCCAGCAAAGTATACTGGAGTATTTTCGGATTTTGAACAATATTTCCGTTCAGATTTAACTTTACATGAAAACTGGCTATAATTTGATGACTTTTGAAACTGTGACTATTTTTGAATGACCGCTTGTAAATCTAGCTATTTTTGAATTTCTCCCTATGGTGTCTTGTAGGTTAGGTGTTGTTCGTCCAACTCCAATAATTTCAATGCAAATTTTATAATTGTATTAAGAGATTCATTAAATATATTTTTTTTAAAAGTAAATTCAAAATCCAATTATTAACACTTGATATCATAATTTTAGTATTTAGAACCTACAAAGTTCAAATCCTACTTCTGCCGCCTCTTCTTACACAACGTACCAAATTATCTACTATCCTTTACGGGGCGGAGCTAGATTGCCGAAAGCCAGCCGGACCCAGTAGCTTTAGTTTGAACCTTGTATTTGTCTTAAAATTTTTATTGATTATGTATAAATTATTAATTTAGAATCCAGTAACTTCAAATGATTAGAATCCTGAACCCATAAGCTTGAAATCCTGGCTCCGTCTCTAATCCTTTATTTATCAAAGTGGATACTCTCTTTCGCTTTCCAGACAAAAGAAAATGATTCTCGACTTATACTGCTAATTATATTCTTTCAACAACTATTTTGATAAAATTTCTAAATAGTTTAATATGGTTAAAGGACAAATATTCAATCCAAATCTTACTAAACTTTTAAAGGGAACCAAAAAAAGAAGAAAAACTGCTAATTTATATCCTTGTGAAAACCTTAGTAATAACATAATGTTTATTCATCCAAATTTCTTAAAATACAAATAATACATAGTATTCAACATGTTGCTTGTACAATAGGCAAAGAAATAACAAATTGTAAATCCCACCTCCACAAAACAAGTGCTAAAATTGTATATTTTCATCAAATTAAACCTTCTCCTTGTCAGCATATTTTTGTAGAGCATCACCAACCAATTTCCCATACCTAAATTCATCAAATATTTCAACTCCCATATTAACATAAAAATCATAAGATTTCTTGTTCCAAACAGCCACAATTCCTTCAACTGAAGCAAACCCATTATTTGCAGCAATAGAAGCAACAGTTCCAAACAACAAACTCCCCATTCCTAACTTCCTATAACTCTCCCTAAAATAAAGACTCTCAAAATAAATCCCAGCTTTATCATAAAAGCACGAATAATTTGCGTAAAAGAACGCGTATCCAGCAATAAAAACATCTTCTTTTTCATCTCCACATGATTTGGACTTAAATTCCTCAGCTTCTTTGTCCTCAACTGTTGCTCTAAGATCAAATGTTTTCAAAACTGGCTTGAATTTTTCATCTTTTTTGGTATTTTCAAAAGGGGTTGGCGAAACTTCGAGTAAAAGAACTGAGGGTCCATAAAAGAGAGGATTAGGGTTTGCTTTAAAAAGAAGATCACAAAGTGAAGATTCAGTGGCTTTGTAAAGATGAGTGTAATTATGATATTCATGAATTTGGTAAAAGAGCTTGTATATATGGGAAATATCAGCTTCATTTGCAAGACGAACTCTAACATAAACTTGTTCAGTAATTGTGAGGTTTTTGTTCTTAGTTGTAGCCATGGTAATAAGTTTGGTTTTTTTGGTTGAAGGAAAAGCTGAAATATTTTATGAGAAGAGGAAGTTTTGGTTATGAGATAATTGAAGAGGTTTTGGTTATTTATAGTGGAAAATTTGTGTTTTATTTTTTATTTATTTGATGGGGTGGGTGGAGAAAAAACAAACGTATGTACTTACTATGGAGCTTATTCAAGGTGTGCAATTTATCAACATTATAATAATAGTAAAAGTTGGCTGAGTTGGTGAACACAAGAGTCATCCACGTACTTTCCTGTTTCTCCAACTTTTCTTGTTGAATTAGTTTGTTTTGAAAAAGACAATACATCAGTTTTTTTTGTCTTCTCTTTAATAGAAGCAGATGGAACAGCGAAAGAGAATTAGGAAAGTTCCTCTATAAAGCCTAGTAAGAATAGATGAGTAGGTTTACCCTTTATGTGTTCACATTTGTATAGGTCGAAATCAGGCACGTCCAATTTCCCAAGCTCGATGGATCGTCTTAGGTCCGAGTTCAAGTAAGCTCGAGTTCGAGGTCGACAGACTAGACTCGAGCTCGAGGATAGAATGCAATTCCCAAAGATAGGAGTGAGCGGAATACTGAAGTTAAGTATGCTAGACCCCAAAATTGTACCGTTATGGATTTGTAACAGAATAAGCTAGATTCCTGCCACGTCCCCAAGATCATGGCGCAAATCCCGGAATAGGATTGTACTATTCCATACTAGACGGTTAGACAGTTGTACCAATAATATTCCTTACCGTAAATAGAAATGTACCTTATTTAGGGCTCCCTTATTATATAAAGGGGATCCCCAATCATTTGTAACATCATATAATCATTGGCAAAGAATATACTCTCTACTTTTCGCTTACTATTCATCAGAACCGTCCTTTCTCTTTACTGTTCTTATTTTATTGTTCTTGGTTCATCTCGAGGTCACTAAGCTCGAGGTCACCACTGCTGAGTAACATTGGTTTGATTAACTTATTTCTTTCATTTCTACTTCATATTTCTTGATTATGAATTAGTATTGAACTAAATCACATATCTTTAAAACAACAAATCAAATTTAATTGTTACTCGTATTTTCGAGGTAAACAGTTTGGCGCCTACCGTGGGGCTAAAGATAATAGTGATTATTTCTTTACTAATTCTCATTACACATGTTATCTTTACGCTTTTTCTTGTCATGATTTTCTGATTCTCAGGATTAAACATGTCAAACTCGCAAAATGCACCTGTTCATGACAACGAAGGTCTTGGATTTCATGGGGAAAACAATAATTTAGGGGTCGGTGTACCACCGGTAAACCCTAGGGAAGTGCCAAATATGGAACCATGTCAGTTCACATATTGCTTTGGATGCAGATTTAGGCGCAGACCCCGGGGGGAGTGTACATAGAGAAGCCCGATCTGGAGGCCAGGGAACGCCAGGTATAGGAGATAGGGGAGTCAGCCTCCAAGTGATATTCGAGATGCTGCAAGCTCAGCAGATCGCAATCGCCCAACTTCAGAGTCCGAATAAAACTCCGAGTATATCTGAACCGGAAAACACTCGACGTGCTGAACCAGCCCCAGAGAGGTCGAACAGAAATGACTCGGGGACTGACCCCACCATTATGAGGATACTCGAAGAACTCACCAAAGAGGATCGAGTCCGTGGAAAAGAAGATTGAGGATAATGATAAGAAGGTGGAGACTTATAACTCCCGTGTTGACCAGATACTGGGGGCACCTCCAGTTTTGAAAGGTTTAGACGCCAAAAACCTTTCCCTCAGAGCGCGGCTCCGATGCCTATCCCTAAAATATTTTACATGCCCGATATACCTAAATATAACGGGACAACCAACCTTAACAAGCATATTACTTCCTACACTTGCGGGATCAAAGGAAATGACTTGAACGATGATGAGATCGAATCAGTATTGTTAAAAAAGTTTGGAGAAACATTGTCAAAAAAAGCTATGATTTGGTATCACAACTTACCTCCTAATTCTATTGATTCATTTTCTATGTTAGCAGACGCCTTCATGAAAGCACATGCCGGAGCCATAAAGGTGGCAACAAGAAAATCGGATGTCTTCAAGATTAAACAAAGGAACGATGAGATGTTAAGGAAGTTTGTATCTAGGTTCCAGATGGAGCAAATGGAGTTACCATCGGTCTTAAATGACTGGGCAAATATAGGCTTTTATGCAGGGTTTGAATGAAAGGAGTTCGATCGAGTCTCGACAACTAAAGCAGAATCTGATCGAGTATCCAGCTGTGACGTGGTCGGACGTACATACCTATTACCAATCGAAGATTAGGGTTGAGGACGACCAGTTGGGAGCCCCCTCGGGTTCGGTTCATCCTAACAGGTCGGTAGCTAAGCCCCCAAGGGATATGGATAGGGAATCGAGGTCAAACAAAGAGAGGTATCAACTGTATATTGATCGGAGAAATAATAGTTCGGGCCATAACGTACCTCGGAACTATCGGTGAAATGATCGAGGTCAAAGCTCTCGGGGACTCATGAGTATGAGCGGGTTCGATAAACACACCGATCCCACGGAGGCACCTCGATTATCAGAGTATAATTTCAGTGTTGACGCATCAAGGATCGTGTCAGCTATTGGAAGAATCAAAGATACCAGGTGGCCCAGGCCTATCCAAGCCGATCCTTCTCAGAGGAATCCAAATTTGATGTGCAAGTATCATGGCACACATGGCCATAGAACTGAAGACTGCAGGCAGCTAAGGGAGGAGGTAGCTTTGCTATTCAAAGAGGGTCACCTTCGAGAATTTCTCAGTGATCGAGCTAAAAACCATATCATGGAGAAAGATGCAAGAAAAAATGAGCAGGTACAACCACAACATGTAATCCACATGACCGTTGGCCGTGTCGACATCCCACAAGGACTTGTGTTCAAATGCACCAAGGTATCAATCACTAGAGAAAAATGGACTCGGAGCTATGTGCCCGAGGACGTCCTATCATTTTGTGACGAAGAAGCAGAAGGCGTATCCCAACCACACAATGACGCCTGGTAATTTCTATTCTTTTAGTGGATCCAGGTAGCTCAGCAAACATAATCAGATCGAGGGTCGTGGAACAACTCGGCCTATAAGATCAGATCGTACCTGCTTTTCGGGTCATAAATGGCTTCAATATGGCAAGCAAAACAACAAAGGGGGAGATAATCCTTCCAGTAAATGTAGCCGGAACCATACAGGACACGTGTATATGGTCAAAATCGGGGAGCTCAATTTTGAAGACTTGTTTACATTTCGAGCCCAGGTTTGGGGAACTCGAGGTAAGAATCAAGCCAAGCCCGGGTAAGCACACCTCGAGGAAGCAGATCGAAGGACTGATACGACCTACATAGAAGGCAGCACAATCTCGAAGACACTCAAGAAAGAGCGGGAATTCCCAATAACATGCGGGTCGGGACATAAATTAGAGGATAAGATTTGTACCAAATGGCAGAGGACCGTACTAGGTTGTTATACACCTGTACCAATAGAATTCTTTACCTCAATTAAGAATGTACTATATTGGGGTTTTCTCCTCCTATATAAAGGGGACTCCAATCATTTGTAATCACATTATTATTCACTGCAATAGAAGATTCTACTCTGCTCTCCTTATTTAATGTGCTCAACAATTGCTCTTCAGCGTTATTGTCTTTACTTTATTGTTCATACTCTATTGTTCTTAGCTGACCTCGAGGTCCCTGGGATCGCCAAGCTCGAGGCCCCTATTGCTCCAACAACACTGATTTGGTTCATCATTTCTTCTTACTTAAGCTTGATATTACTTATATAATCACTAGTATTAGAATATATCACATATCTTTAAAACCACAAATTATCTTTAATTCTTACTCACATTTTTCGAGGTAAATAGTTTGGCGCCCACCGTGGGGCTAAAGATAATAGTGATTATGTTAGTGCTAGTTTTCTAATAACATACGTTGTTCTTCACACTTTTTCTTGTCAAAGATTTTTTGATTTCAGGCCAAAATATGTCCAGTACACAAAACGCACCAGCTCATGACAGTGAGGGACTCAGAGAAAATAGCGGTATAGGGGTCGGTGTACCACCCATAAACCCTGAGGGAGTGCCAAATTTGGAGCCCGTTGATATCAGTTCACATAATGCTCTAATCATGGACGCAGGCACAGACCCCGTGAGGAATGCACACCGAGAAGCCCGCGCCGGAGGCCAGGAAATGCGAGGAATGGAAGAAGGAGGAGTCAGCCTCCAAGTGATATTCCAGATGCTGCAAGCTCAGCAAGTCGCCATTGCTCAACTTTAGAGTTAAAACAGAACTCCAAACACCGCCGAACCGGTAGACGCCCGGCTTACGGAACCCGCGCCTGAAAGTCCCAATGAAAATGGTTCGAGGTCTGATCCCCTTATTATGAAAATGCTCGAAAAGCTGACCAAAACAATCGAGTCCGGAGAAAAGAAAATTGAAGAAAATGACAAAAAGGTAGAGACATACAATTCAAGGGTCGACCAGATACCAGGAGCACCTCCAATTTTGAAAGGACTGGACTCAAAAAAGTTCATACAAAAACCTTTCCCCCAAGTGCGGCTCCAATGCCCATTCCCAAGAAGTTTTGCATGCCCGATATACCGAAATATAATGGAACAACTAACCCTAATGAACATATTACTTCGTACACTTGTGGAATCAAAGGAAATGACTTGAATGACAATGAAATCGAGTTAGTGTTGTTGAAAACGTTTGGGGAAACACTATCAAAAGGAGCTATGATCTGCTTTCACAACTTAGCTCTTAACTCTATTGATTCATTTGCTATGTTGGCGGACGCCTTCGTGAAAGCACACGCCGGGGCCATAAAGGTAGCCACAAGAAAATCGGATGTCTTCAAAATAAAACAAAGGGATGACGAGATGCTGAGGGAGTTCGTGTTCCTATTTCAGATGGAAAGGATGGAATTACCACCGGTCTTCGATGACTGGGCAGTTCAGGCCTTTATGCAAGGTTTGAATGAAAGGAGCTCGATTGCATCTCGGCAGCTAAAGCAGAACTTGATTGAATATCTAGCTGTGACATGGTCGGATGTGCACAATCATTATCAGTAAAAAATTAGGGTCGAGGACGACCAGTTGGGAGCCCTCTCAGGCTCAGTTCATCCTAGTAGATTCACAACCAATCCCCCGAGGGACACAGACTGGGCATCAAGGTTCCACACAGAACGGTATCAACTGTACGTTGAGATCGAAGGAACATTTCAATACGTAAAATACCTCGGAATGATCGAAGAGCAAATCGAGGCCAAAGATCTCAGGGGCTCGTGAGCAAAACCGGGTTTGATAGGCGCTCAGGACCGGTGGAGACACCTAGATTATCAGAATACAACTTTAGTATCGACGCCTCGGGTATCATCTCGGCCATTGGCAAAATTAGAGATGCTAGATGGCCCAAGCCTATACAGACCGATTTCTCAGAGGAACCCCAACTTAATGTGTAAGTACCATAGAACTCACGGGCATAAGACCGAGGATTGCGGGCAGCTCAGAGAGGAGGTAGCCCGATTGTTCAATGAGGGGCATCTTTGCGAATTTCTCAGCGACCGGGCCAAAAATCATTTCTAAGAAAGAGATACAAACAGGAAGAATGAACCCGAAGAACCTTGACATGTCATTCACATGATCATCGGTGGAGTTGATGTCCCACGGGGACCTATATTCAAACGTACCAAAGTATCCATCACAAAGGAAAAACGGACTCGGAACTATGCGCCCGAGGACGCTCTATCGTTCTGTGATGAGGAAGCAGAGGATGTGTCCCAACCTCACAAAGACGCCCTGGTAATCTCTATAAAGTTCAGGTTAAACGTTTTTTGGTGGACCCGGGTGGTTCTGCGAACATAATCAGATCGAGGATCGTGAAACAACTCGGCCTGCAAGATCAGATTGTACCCGCATCCCGGGTGTTGAATGGCTTCAACATGGCAAGCAAAACAACGAAGGGAAAAATTATCTTGCCAGTAATCGTAGCCGGGACCATACAAGACACCAAGTTCCATGTCATCGAAGGTGACATGAGGTATAACGCACTCCTTGAGAGACCATGGATACACAACATGAGGGCAGTGTCTTTGACTCTCCACCAGATGATGAAATTCTCGACAGAGGAAGGAGTGAAAACAATCCACGGGGAACAGCATGCTGCAAAAGAGATGTTTGTAATCGAGGAAATGGTGCCGATGGCGAAACCCTTGGCCTCGAGGAAGTCGAGCTCCAAAGGTAAGCAGGTGGCTAAGTGGTAACCACAACGTCAAGCCTCGATGGAAGCAGAATAACTGGTAACCAAAGGCAAAGAAGGGAACTCCCCAAATCCTCAAATATTCGTTGTTCCCGAGAAGCCCGATGCTACCAAGTCAACTGCTCAAGAGAAAGGTACACCTGGGAACGGGATTGATCCCCGCACTCAGGAAAAAACTTATTTAGTTTCTTATTGATAATATAGATCGCATTGCTTTGTCTCGTTTAAATATGATAGGGATTCCGCTCGAAGAATATACAGGTAAAATAATGAAAGCTTATATTAATGATATGACTGGTCAATTCCCTATGCGCAGAGGACTACTTTAATTCATTTGCAGGAAACAGTCAACGTTTCATGGTGATGCAATACGAAGCTCAACCGAGAAACGTGTCTTCTGGGTTAGCACGGGTAAGTTTCTCGGCTTCATGGTGTCAGATCGGGGCATCAGAATCATCCCCGACCAGGTCGAGGCTTTCGAAGATATTACGATCGCAGATAGCATGATAGGACCGCATTGAGCCCTCAGAGTCGTTGGTAAAGGATTTTACAAGCCCGACATGATGGGAGCTCTCAAAGGCGCATGATCTCGAAGACTCCCTTTTTACACGAAGGCCTCAGGTTTTAAAGCATATGTTGCACTCTTTTCCCTTGGCTCGGGTTTTGTCCCAAATGGGTTTTACCGGCAAGGTTTTTAACGAGGCAACAACTATGTGCTGCCTAAGGAAAACTCAACAGTATCCAAGGTTTCTTTTTAATCAACCTCAAATACTGGGGGGGCATCACCCTCGGAGGTTATATTTTCAAGGAAAATACTTCATGCCTAAGAGAACCTCGATAGGAAACCTTTGTAATGGGCCAAACGGTCAGATGAACCGTATCCATATAGTAGTCAAGCCTCGAAAACAAAGCATGTACACATGTTCCAATTCCGTTAATATAAAAAATACTTTGTGTCTCAAAGAAGTCTACTATTACACGAACTCTACACTCATAATCCTACAGGAAATGGCTCAAGAGCCAAAGCATGAAAACACCCCGAGTACCCGAGGACTGTCATCGACAGTTAGTACATCCGAGTCATCGAAAATTTGGACTTATAAGACCTTAAAGAGGCACCCCCTCGAAACAAAGGCCAAGGCTAGTGTGCTCGGGAACTAGCTTTTCGAACAAGTTCGGGAAGTTATCGGGAAACAAACCCAAGGGATATACCCCGAAGGCTACGGCCATACTAAAGTCTACAGTCATATGAAGGCTACGGCCAAAGTAATGCAGCTCGGAGATCCGACTTCCGCTATAAATTAAAGGCCTTCAAACATTGAAAAATCGGTTAAATCAGGCTACCCTCGGCAAAAGCAAAATATAAAGGGCTTCGAGAAATTCAGCCCCCAAAAAATCTGAGGGCCTCGATAAATTCGGCCCTCAAAATATCCAAGGGCTTTGATAACATTGGCCTTCGGAGATACCTCAAGATGTATTCGATTATGGGTACATACACAAATCACTAATAAGGTTCCGACATGTCGCACCTTCGAAAAAACCTACGGGTACAAAAAACACATGCTAAGGCATAATTAAACTTTCACTAAGTCTTTTAAGCCGAATGAGGGAAAATTTATATAGCCATTCTAAGAGGCCGAATCGGCCCAACATAAAGAGCCTAAGGGCCGATATATAAGAGCCCAAGGGCCAACTTAAAGAGCCTAAGGGCCAATTTCGAAAGGCTTAAGGACCAAAAATGTATTATATGGGACTCCGTTCTCACTCGACCCGGACTCAAGAGTCGCGGTATCCCGAGCTTTAATCGGATCGATCTAAACTTAGCTCAAGGATTACTATTTCTATCAATAAGGATCTAAGGGTTTACTATATCCCGAGCCCAAGGCAATTCCATGGCCAATCATTCAAGTTATGCAAAAGAGGTATTCCATAAATCAAAACGATATGAAATCCAGCGCAAGTCGAAAATAAGATAAAGGGATCCTATTATATTTCCAAAAGATGATTACAGGGGATGTTCTAACAAGGATACTCGTGCAAAAACAAAATAAGGAAAACTAAAACTACTCCGGAGTTACATCTTCGGCAGTTGCATCCTCGGGAGCCGCATCTTTGAAAGCCTCATCCCCAGAGACTTCGCCCTCAGCTCCTCCACTCTCGGAGCCACTGTCTGAATCATCCTTATCAAAAAGCAGAGCGGCATCCTCTTCTTCCAAAATCTTCTCCTTTTCAATATCGGCGGAGAGATCGAAGTCGCGGACGTGTACCTCCTCGAGGGTAGTCCTCCGAGATTGACGCCTAGCATGATCAAGTGCCCTCGATAACTTAACTTCTACTGCAGAAGAGATCTCCTTTGCCCGAACATTAGCCGCTTCAGCATCGGCTCGATACGAAGACATAATTGCCTCAGCATCAGACTTGGCCTTAGCCAACTCAGCAGCGGATTTAGCTTTAAGCTCCTCAATGTCACGGCCTCGAGCTAGGCTATCCTCCCTCACACTTTCAAACTGACATTCGAGGGAAGCCAGCTTTTCTAGAAGAGTTTCTTTCTCGGAGGCAAGATCATCCATGCTCTGCCTCCACCCTAAGGTCTCGGCTTCTTATATTTTTAGCTCCTCCTGAAGCCACGCCACCAAGTCGGCCTTCTCATAAAACTGCAAAATCAAAGGTATTAGACGTCAAGACAAGCAAGTTCATAACAGGTCCATAAAAGGTTATATTACCTTATAAACATACTCGACCCGCCCTTGGTGAGCCTGTGCCAATTCAACTCGAAGATCGCCGATCTCCGCTTTTTTCTTAGCATAGAGGGCTTTAAGATCATCCCTCTCTTTTGAGACCTTTTTTAGTTCAGCCTCACATCAAGCAAGATCGATCCGAAACTCGGAAAATACCTTTTTATGGAGCACCACGGCCTTCATAAAAAAGGAGGAAAAATGGATTTAGAGACAGCGAAAGTGCAGATGCAGGCATAACAAACAGGAAACTCACTTGTTTGAAGAGTCTACGAGCCTCATCAAAAATATGATAGGCATCTGGGTCGGGGCCATCTTCGAGCCCCGCAAAGCATTCTCTAAAGATGTCATGACCATCATGGCTTGCTTCCACATTAGAAGACCTCAGATTCTGATCATCCCGGATCTGCCCAACGGAGAACTCGGGGCGAAGAGGTGAATCATCTACATTGATTACCCCTAACGACATACTTGGGGCGTTCTCCTTATTTTGAGGAAGCTCAAGACTGGGCCGTTCGGCCTTACCCTCCTGATGGCCTCCTAGGCGAGGTGCCCTTTTTCTACACGACAACTCTCAAAAATCTCTTCAATTCTGGAACGCGCCGCATCGACCATCACTGGTTCGACGGATTCCGAAACATCAACATTTCTTCTTTCACGAGCCACTAGTAGGCAATCGTCATCTTCTTCTTCTTCTTCCTCCTGGTCCCGTAGGCGTTTGGTCGTTCTCGGAGATAAAACCGCAGTATCAACCTTGGATCTTTGAGCCACTCTTTTCTTAGGCTTCGGGGGATTCGCGGACGACTCTCTTTTTCTCTTTCTTTCCTTAGAAGACTTTAAAACTTCTTTGTCATCATCCGAAGCCGGCCGCATGGCAACAGCATTTCCAAGACCTATAGAGAACTAAAATAAATAAACTATAAAGAAAAGTGCAAGGAAACGAACAATGGAGCTCACCATGATTTTGGCCTCCGATCAACCTTTGGCCCAATCTCGCCAACGCTCCGAATAGAAGGAAGCAGAAGCCAACCTTCGAACCCAACCTTCGAGGACTGGGACCCCACCAGGAAACCAAGCAGTGGCTGCACCACGGAAAGGGGTTAGTCGGAGAAAACGGATGAAGCCAAGAAAAAGAAAAGAGAGCAGGATGTAAATTCTCCATGTACTTACGCTTCGTGTTCCACTCCTCGGGGAATAACATCCAATCAACAGGAATCAGATCGGAGGTCTTGACTCGGACGAACCTACTCATTCATCCACGATCTTTGTCCACATCAATGCTAGAGAAGAGAGATTTTAAGGATCGGCGTTGCAACTTTATCAAACCCCTATGATAAAGTCGGGGACTGTACAGTCTGATAAGATGATCGAGGGTAAAAGTCATCCCCTCAATTTGGTTTGAAAAGAACCTAATCAAGTAAACGATTCGCCAGAAGGAGGGGTAGATCTGGCCAAACGTCACTCGGTCGTTGACAAAAGTCAAGAATCACCGGATCTATGGGACCCTGAGCCGGGATTGCAGGACCTAACGTAAATGGGTAGGTATATACGCTCAAGTACCCTGCTTTATATATAGTGATGTCCTCCTCGAAGGAAGGGATCACTATTTCTTTATTATACCACTTATAGTCCTCCTTTACTTGCCCGAGCTCAGCCTCGATCACCAAGCAAACATATCGAGACATGGGCTCGCACCGGCCTGGTGTTGATGCAGGTTTATCGATTTTGAAATCGAATGCTATTTCACATGGCGGAGGGATGCACTATTCAATACGAGGGGGTACTACCGGTTTACTCTTGGTTGATCGGAAAAATGAAGAAGCTTTTTCTTTTTGAGAAACCGGTTTAGAGGTGTTAGCCATCGCAAGTGCGGAAGATCCAAGAAAATAAAGGAGTGTTGACAATAAATAGAAGGGAGAATTCAAGGAAATGGAAAAAGGCTAAAGAAACTTTGAGAACAATATGAGAATGAGAGTTTGTAAGGTTGTGGAATTAGCCTATTTATAGAGATCACTTAAGCGTGCTGGGGAAGCCAAAAGGGTCTCCGTCAGCTGCCCCCAATTAATAATTTTGGGAATCATACAAAAAGCAACTTTTCAGTCACTTTAACCGCTTATGTCATGATATAGGCATCAGGACCAAAGCATCGAGAATTAATCTATCAAAAATCAAAAAGGGCAGCCTATAAGTCAAGTTCGAGCAAACACTCACTCGACTATTAAGCCCAAGGACTACCCGAGTTCGAGCAAATTTTCACTCGGGGACTATCTATAAAGCCTAAGGGATAACTTATTTTTGTGTTCGAGCAAACACTCGCTCGACTATTAAGCCCAAGGGCTACCCGAGTTCGAGCAAATTCTCACTCGAGGACTATCTATAAAGACTAAGGGCTAACTTTATTTCGAGTTCTAGCAAACACTCGCTCGACTATTAAGCCCAAGGCTACTCGAGTTCGAGCAAATTCTCACTCGGGGACTATATATAAAGCCTAAGGGCTAACTTTATTTCGAGTTCGAGCAAACACTCGCTTGACTACTAAGCGCAAGGGCTATCCGAGTTCGAGCAAATTCTCACTCAGGGACTACGAAAAGATCTAAGGATTAACTTCATTTCGAGATCTTTCTCTCACCCAACTTGAGCTCGGGGATCATGACGTTCGCGGTTCGCATTTAAGCTCAACTCGAAGATTAACGAGAACCTCGAAGGGTACTATATTAATAACCTAAGGGTTTATTATGTTCTGAGCTCGATTTTTGGCCTAGCTACTGAAACCATCTCATCAAAGTCTTTTACGGATAAAGATAGAGAAAAATTCAGCACGAACCAGAAGGGATACAAAAGGATCCTTTTTTGCTTCCAAGAAATATTTACAAATTACAGCTACGAAACCCACGAAGGATGTTTACACAGGAACAAAGAAGCAAAAAACAAAGTCAAAAAAAAAGAGAACCTAATCCACTTTTAAGACCACGTCCTCGAGAGCATCGTCTTCGGAATTTCTTTCTTCCGGGGCACCATTTTAGATCTTTGAAAACGTTTGTACAGGGCAGGAGGCCCTCGATAGATGTAATTATATCTCCAGAAGCCGAGATTGAACATTCCGTTGAAGTTTTGGGCCACCATACATTAAGAAAGAGCAAGCAAAAGGGAAAAATCAAAAGGGGTTGCAAGATGCACGAGCAATAGTCCAATAATGTTCATCCTCGGAACTCTGTTATGATGTGGGATGCAAAAGTTAGTAGATAATAGTGCCACCTCGTTCCATGGAAAGCAAAAGGAATGAAGCACCACACCAGGTTGAAGTTAAGAGAGATGAGCAGCAGTGTAAAGTTTGCATATCTTCTGATACGGAAGGGATCCAGTGCCTTTCTCTCGTTGTCTCGAGCCAAAGCTTTGAAAAAGAAAGCCTTGGCGTAACTGGTAAAGTCGCTGCCATGCGACCTTGTGGCCACATATCTGAACCATGGAAATAGGTGATTAGAGGTAGAGGTAAAGAAGGGAAAGGACTAAAGGTAGATGAAGAAAGAATAAGTGTAGTTGTTGTCCAGCAAAGTAACCTCTTATTTATAGAAAGCCGGCGATGGAACCGGCGGTGCAAGTGGCCGACAAAGACTGAAACATATTTGACGTTCTGGGGAAGCACACTGACATGACATTTCCGGTCACTTCAGGCGCCTACGTCACTGGCATGATGTCATTACAAGTGGATCGGGGAGATCGGGGTTCAAATCGTTTCTTATCAACTTATTCTAAGAAATGCGGGGACTATCTGTATACAGTCAAAATCGGGGAGCTCAATTTTGAAGACTTGTTTACATTTCGAACCCGGGTTTGGGGAACTCGAGGTAAGAATCAAGAAAAGCCCGGGTAAGCACATCTCGAGGAAGCAGATCGAAGGACTGGCACGACCTACATAGAAGGCAGCACAATCTCGAAGACACTCAAGAAAGAGCTAGAATTCGCAAGAACACGCTGGTGAGGACATCCATTAGAGGATAAGATTTATACGAAATGGCAGAGGACAGTACTAGGTTATTATACACTTGTACCAATAGAATTCCTTACCTCAATTAGGAATGTACTATATTGGGGTTTTCTCCTCGTATATAAAGGGGACCCTAATCGTTTGTAAACACATTATTATTCACTGCAAAAGAAGATTCTACTCTCCTCTCCTTATTTAACGTGCTCAACAATTTCTCTTCAGCTTTATTGTCTTTACTTTATTGTTCAGACTCTATTGTTCTTAGATGACCTCGAGGTCCCTAGGATCGCAAGCTCGAGGCCCCTGTTGCTCCAACAACACTGAATTGGTTCATCATTTCTTCTTACTTAAGCTTGATATTACTTATATAATCACCAGTATTAGAATATATCACATATCTTTAAAAACAAAAATTATCCTTAATTGTTACTCACATTTTTCGAGGTAAACAACACCAAATTCCATGTCATCGAAGGCGACGTGAGGTATAATGCACTCCTCGGAAGACAATGGATGCACAACATGAGGGTAGTGCCTTCAACTCTTCACCAGATGATGAAGTTCCCAATAGAGGAGAGAGTGAAAATGGTTTTTGGAGAGCAACATGCTGCAAAGGAGATGTTTGTAGTCGAGGACGTGGTGCCAATACCAGAGCCTTCGACCTCGGAGAAATCGAGCACCAAAGGTGAGCAGGCGGCTAAATAGCAATCATTGCCCCTAGCCTTGGCGGAATCAGAGCATCAGGTAATGGAAGATGAAGAAGAGGACTTCCTCACTCCTCGAACCTTCATCGTTCCCGAAGAGTCCGATGCAACCAAATAAATTGTCGAGGAACTGGAGAAGGTCATATTGATCGAATACATGCACGAGAGAAAGGTATACCTGGGAACGGGATTAACCCCCGAACTCAGGAAAAAACTCATTCAATTTCTTATTGATAATATGGATTACTTTGCTTGGTCCCATTTAGATATGACAGGGATTCCACCGGAAATCACCACACATCGGCTAAGCATCGACCCTAAGTTCAAACTCGTAAAGCAAAAAAGGAGGCCCCAGTCCGAGGTGAAACATGCGTTCATAAAAGGCGAGGTAACCAAACTTCTTAAAATAGGGTCTATCCGGGAAGTAAAGTACCCCGAATGGTTAGCCAATGTAGTGGTAGTTCCTAAAATAGGAAACAAACTTAGAATGTGTGTAGACTATAAGGACTTGAATAAAGCATGCCCAAAAGACTCTTTCTCACTGCCAAACATCGATCGTATGATCGATGCCACGGCCAGCCACGAGATCTTAACTTTTCTCGACGCCTACTCCGGGTACAATCCTATTCAGATGAACTCGGAGGACTAGGAAAAGACTTCGTTTATTACTAAATTTGGAACCTATTGTTTCAACGTAATGCCCTTCGGGCTAAAAAATGCGGGAGCTACATACCAATTCTTAGTTAACAAGATGTTCGAGGAACAGATAGGTAAGTTGATGGAAGTTTACATTGATTATATGTTGGTTAAGTCCCTGCACGCAGAGGACCATTTGACTCATTTGCAGGAAACATTCAAAATTTTGAGAAGGTACAACATGAAACATAACCTAGAGAAATGTGCCTTCGGAGTTGGCTCGGGCAAGTTCTTCTGCTTCATGGTGTCGAATCGGGGTATCAAAATTAACCCCGATATGATCAAGGCCATCGAAGATATCACGGTCGTGGATATCGTGAAGGTCATACAAAGGCTAACGGGACGAATTACTGCCCTGGGTCGGTTCATTTCGAGGTCGTTAGATCGAAGTCATCGGTTCTTTTCTTTGATCAGAAAGTAAAAGGATTTTGCATGGACCCCGGAATGTCAGCAAGCCTTAGAAGAATTAAAGCAATATCTATCGAGCCCGCCTTTGCTTCAAACCCCGAAGGTAGATGCCAAACCCCGCCTTGGCACTGTCTGAAATAACGGTAAGTTGTGTGTTAGTTTGAGAAGATCAAGGTATGCAATTCCCTGTTTATTATGTGATCAGAACTTTAGGAGATGCAGAAACTAGATACCCTCACCATGAAAAATTAGCACCTGCATTGATAAGCACATCTAGGAAGCTAAAACCATATTTTCAGTGTCATCCCATATGTGTACTAACAACTTACTCCCTTCGAAATATTCTGCATAAGCCCGAGCTATCGGGTCGGTTGGCCAAATGGGCCATCAAACTTAGCGGGTACGATATCGAGTATCAACCCCGATCGTCCATCAAGTCGCAAATCCAAGCCGACTTCATGGTTGATTTTACGCCGACCCTCGTACCTGAAGTGGAGAAAGAATTCCTGCTAAGTTCGGATACATCATCGGGGGTATGGACCCTTTTCACAGACGGTGCCTCGAATGTGAAGGGGTCCGGACTCAGCATTATCTTAAAGCCGCCTACGGGCGGTACCATTAGACAATCTATCAAAACTTCTCGGTTGACTAATAATGAGACCGAGTATGAGGCCATGCTTGTAGGTCTCGAACTAGCTAAAGGCTTGGGAGCAGAAGTCATTGAAGCCAAGTGCGATTCACTATTGGTGGTGAACCAAGTAAACAAAAGTTTTGAAGTTCGAGAGGATAGAATACAACACTACTTGGATAAGCTACAGGTAACTTTGCACCGCTTCAAGGAGTGGACTCTGGATCATGTGCCTTGAGAAAAAAATAGCGAGGCCGATACACTTGCTAATCTATGATCCTGGGTCGAAGAAGATGACATTATCCTGGGGACTATCGTCCAGTTATCGAGGTCTGTGGTTGAAGAGGGTCATGCCAAGATAAATTTAACAAGTTTGACGTGGGATTAGAGGAATAAGTATATCGAGTATTTGAAGAATGGAAAACTCCCATCGGACCACAAAGAATCGAGGGCCCTACGAACCAAGGCCGCCAGGTTTGCGTTAGATGATGATGGAACATTGTACATGAGAACGTTCGATGGGCCGTTGACGGTATGTTTAGGGCTAGGGGACACCGATTATGTTCTACGAGAAATCAACGAAGGTACTTGTGGGAATCACTCTAGCGTCGAGTCTCTGGTTCGCAAAATCATTAGGGTAGGATATTACTGGGATAGCATGGAAAAAGATACTAAGGAATTTGTCAAATAATGTTACAAATGTCAACGGTTTGCACCAATAATCCATCAGCCCTGAGAACAACTCCGCTCGGTCCTATCCCCGTGGCCTTTCATGAAATGGGGAATGGACATAGTCGGCCCTCTACCAACGACCCTAGGTAAAGCTAAATTTATTTTGTTAATGATTGATTATTTTTCTAAATGGGTGGAAGCACAGGCCTTCGAAAAGGTTAGAGAAAAAGAAGTTATTGACTTTATCTGGGACCACATCATATGCCGGTTCGGGATACCTGCCGAGATTGTATGTGACAATGGAAAACAATTCATCGGCAATAAGGTGACGGAGTTCCTCGAAGCACATAAAATAAAGAGGATCCTATCGACACTATACCATCCAACTCGAAATGGACAGGCCAAGTGAACAAACAAAACTATCATTCAAAACTTGAAGAAAAGGTTGGATGATTCAAAGGGGACATGGAGAGAAGTTCTACCCGAGGTCCTTTGGGTATATCGAACAACATCGAAGTCAATCACTGGGGCTACCCCGTTTTCTTTAGTATACGGCTCCGAGGCCCTTATCCCTGTCGAGGTCGGAGAACCCAGCGCTAGGTTTCGACATGCATTGGAGGAATCAAATTACGAGGCTATGAGTACTAGCCTCGAGCTATTAGATAAGAAACGAGAAGCAGAGCTCGTTCGGATGGCCGCACAACCGAATTGGGAGGGACCGTATCGAGTCCTTGGAGTTGTCGGTAAAGAATCTTACAAACATAGCACAATGGAAGGTGAACAATTTCCGAACAATTGGAACGTATCATTACTTAAACGATACTACTGCTAAGGTATGGATGTATCTTTTTTGTCCTTTTGAATTTGAAACTAACTCGTTGCAGGTGTTCTGTAACGACCCAGCCGGTTGTTTCATGAGTTACCGCTCCGTTTTCCCCATTTCTACTTCTTTATGTCTTGTTCAGCTGTATTAACATGGTATCGGGTTGGTTGGTTCAGGTTCGGATTGGTTTGGTAGAGTGATGAGACACTTAGTCTCTCAAGTTGGCCTTTTTATTGGAAAAGTCAACCGGAAGTTGACTTGTGAGCAAACGATCTCGGAATTTGGTTTTTATGATTCAGATAGCTTCGGGAGGTGATTTGGGACTTAGGAGCATGATTGAAATATGTTTTGGAGGTCCGGGGTAGATTTAGGCTTGAATTGGCGAAATTGGAATTTCGGCATTTTCCGGTTGGTAGCGGTGATTTTGATATAGGGGTCGGAATGGAATTCCGGAAATTAGAGTAGGTCCATTGTGTCACTTGGGGCGTGTGTGCAAAATTTCAGGTCATTCGGTCGAGGTTTGGTAGAGTTTTTGATCAAAAGCGGAATTCGGATGTTTTTGGAATCCTTAGGCTTGAATCCGAGGGTGATTTGGTGTTCTGATGTTGTTTTAAGTGTTCCGATGGTTGGTACAAGTTTTAATAGTGGTATGTGACTTGTTCGTACTTTTGGTTGAGGTCCCAGGGGCCTCGGGATGATTTCGGGAGGTTGTTAGAAAGATTGGAGTTGAGTTTCAGCATGTTTCAGCTGCTGTTCTTCCTGTCATAACCGAACCTGCAGATTGGGGACTGCAGATGCAGGCACGCCGAAGCGGAAGGAGCGTCGCAGACGCGGCCAAAGTGGAAAAGGACTGGAGCCGCAGATGCGAAGGTTTGGGCGCACCTGCGATACCGCAAGTGCGGGCGTTCGAGCGCAGGTGCGAGTTTGGGCGGATAAGTGATTTCCGCAGGTGCGAGAATGTTGACCGCAAATGCGGTATTACTGGGGCAGAACATATAAATAATGGCCTTCGCGAAATTTGAGTTGTTCTTCACCATTTTTATTCAAGATTTGAGCTTGTGGGCGATTTTGAAGAGGGAATCAAGGGGGTTTTCGTTGAGATGAGATTCTTGGAACTAAAACTCGTTTCTATGGTGTTATTTCAGTGATTAGACTTGAAATTTATGGAAATTATTCGTTAAAATTGGGGATTTAGGGCTTGAAACTTGAGACTTTTATTTGAGGATTTGAAGGGTCGTTTGTGGTCAGATTTTGGTATATTTGATATGTACGAACTCGTGAGAATGTAAGGATTCTATTGGTGTGAGTTTTAATGGATTTCGAGACGTGGGCCCGGGGCTCGGGTTTGGCTAATTTCGTGATTTTTGAGTAAACTTGGTCATTTTTGTGTGGACTTCTGTTCCTTTAGCCTATTTTGATGTCATGATTCTGATCTTGGATAGATTCGATGCGTGTTGAGCTCGATTCGAGAGGAAAAGGCATCGTGGGCTATAGTTTGGATCGGATTGAAGTAATGATTGTAAATGTTGTCCTGAGGGAATGAAACCCCGGATTTCACATCGTTGTGCTATTTTGAGGTGACGCACACACTAGGTAACGAGCGTCGGGTCATGCACCGTTAGGGATTGTGACGTGGTCCGTCCCGTACGACTGTTAAGTCGCGTATTTGATTGAACACTGTTTAATATTATTGTATTTTGGAAAATATTACTATGTTTGGGGCTAAATGCCGTGTTTGGGCCTTATGCCGATTGTTTTGACCCTTAGGAGATTTTTACTACTGTTTCCTCACTGTTTTGATGATATTTACACTCAGTCATGCTATACTTTCACTAATTTCATAACTCGGATTTTATTTACTCCTTTTTATTTTATAATTGATATTTTGAGCCGAGTACCTGCTTCACTGTTAGCCCGAGGGGCTTGAGTGAGTTCTGGCTGAGTGAGGCTGAGGGCCGATGTTGTGAGGATATCATGGGATCGGGCTGCCCACAACGAGATGTACTGATTGTGATATATGAGATGCCGAGGGCCTGATTTATTATGTCACGAGATGGCTTGGGCTGTAGGAGCCCCTCCGGAGTTTGTACACCCCTGTGAGTGCGGGTACCCAGTGTATGATGTGATATAGCCCAAGGGACTAGTTCTATTGATTTTATGCCCGGGGGGGGGGGGGGGCAATTTATGGTACTTGTTTTTCCCAAGGGTCTATTTATGTTTTTATCCTTTTACTCACTATTTTCATCACTCGTTTGAACTATCGAAAGATGTTTTAAATGGTTTTACTGAACTGAGCTGTCTTTTTACGAGTTTTATTGCTTTACTGCATTGTTCTGGACTTATACTGTTTGCTGTAGCGTTATGACGTGGTTTACGTGTTTTCTTACTGCTCAGTTGCCTTTACTTTTATTACTTACTGAGTTGGTGTACTCACATTACTCCATGCACCTTGTGTGCAGATTCAGGAGTCCCGGGTCGCGATAGCAAGTGCTGAGCAGTCGTCCAGCAGGATTTTTCGGAGTTGACTAGGTAGCTGCTTGGCGTTCGCAGCCCAGTGCTTCTCCTTCCTATCTCTTTTAGCTTTGTGTTAGCATTTGTTCAGACTATGTTGTCCTTTCTTATTCCGAGACGAGTTATAGCTGCTCATAACTTGTGACACCCCGATTTCGGGTCGTGACATGTTTTCGCACTATTTATTTCTACTTATATTATGGGATTTTAGCTAGTTAACGGTTTTAAATGACCTATTATAAATGTTTGGTTGGTTTTGGGGTTTGTGTCGGTTGGCCTAGTTTCACGATAGGCGCCATCACGACCCCCTCCGTTTTTGGGTTATGACAAGTTGGTATCACAGCCTAGGTTCCATAGGTCTCACGAGTCATGAGCAAGTTTAGAAGAGTCTCACGGATCAGTACGGAGATGTCTGTATTTCTCCTCGGGAGGATGCAGAACCTTTAGGTAAACTTCGTATTCTTGAATTCCTGTCGTGCGAATCTGTTGATTCTAGTACTAAACTTCTGCTATTCTATTCTCTCACAGATGGTGAGGACACGCACTATCGGTCCAGATGGACGACCACCAGCTGGGGCCACTAGAGGCCGAGGACGCGGTCGAGGCTGTGGTACGGGTAGGGGTGTAGCCCGCACAGCAGCTAGGGCAGCACCGACAGATCCACCAGCAGCCCCAGTTCAGGATCAGGTCCCAGTTGTGGACGCTCTAGCAGCACCAGCTCAGGCACCGGCTGTGCCTATTGTCATTCCGGGTCTTCAAGAGTCCTTGGCTCAGATCTTTAATGTGTGCACTAGTCTTGCTCAGGCGGTCGCAATTTCTAGTACCGCAACCACTTCTCAGGCCGGGGGAGGCACTTAGACTCCCTCCGCCCGAACACCCGAGCAGGTTGTTCAGTGATTGCAGACACCGGAGGCACCACCAGCCCAGTCGGTTGCAGCTGCTCAGGGTTATGTAGCTACGGTTATTCCAGAAGACGAGCAGCACAGATTGGAGAGGTTTGGGATACTTCGCCCTCCGACTTTCAGTGGTGCAGAGGGCGAGGATGCCCAGGGTTTCTTGGACAAGTGTTAGAGGATGCTTCGGACTGCGGGTATTTTGGAGACCAGTGGGGTCTCATTCACTACTTTCCAGTTTTTAGGGGCTGCACTTAGATTGTGGGAGGCTTACGAGAGGCGTAGGCCGGCTAACGCAACGCCCCTTTCTTGGCAGCAGTTCTCCATTCTCTTCCTGGAGAAGTTTGTACCTAAGTCTCGCCGAGAGGAGCTGCGCAGGCAGTTCGAGCAGCTTCGTCAGGGGGACAAATCTGTTTCGCAGTATGAGATGTGGTTCTCCAAGTTGGCTCGTCATGCGGTCTGGGTGGTTCCCACAGATCGAGAAAGGATCAGGAGGTTTATAGATGGCCTCGGTTTTTAGCTTCGGTTTCTTATGACCAGAGAGATCATCTGGTGCTACTTTTGATGAGGTTGTTGACATAGCTCGACAGATTGAGATGGTTCGTGGTTAGGAGAGGATTGAGAGGGAGGCTAAGAGGCCTCGTGGTCAGGGTGGATTCAGTGGTACTCATCATGGGAGTCAGTTCCAGCACGACAGAGGCTGCCTATTCAGGCATGCTCAGTCAGCTCGCCCAGGTTATCGTGGGGCATCATTGGGCCATGGTTCTCACAGTTCTCAGTAGGGTCATTCCTCATTCAGTGCCCTTCCAGCCCAGAGTTCGTCCCGTGCTCCATCAGTTTAGGGCTCTTCTATGCCATGTTCTTCTGCTAGTCATCCTGGTGTGAGGGGTTCCCTTCAGTCCCTGTCTCTAGCACCAGGGAGTTGCTCTGAGTGTCGAGAGTTGGATCACATGTGGAGGTAGTGTCCTCGTCGTCTTGGGGGTTCATCTCAGTAGAGGAGTCAACCCTCAACTTCAGTATCAGTTACTTCACCACCCGCCCAGCCAGCTAGGGGTGGAGGACAGTAAGCTAGGGGTCGCCCAAGAGGGGAAGGTCGATCAGGTGGCGGTCAGGCCCATTTCTATGCACTTCCAGCTAGACCCGATGCTATTGCTTCAGATGGTGTGATTACAGGTATTGTCTTAGTCTGCCACAGAGATGCCTCTGTGTTATTTGATCCTGGCTCCACTTTTTCCTATGTGTCATCATATTTTGCCCGTTATTTGGATATGCCCCGTGAGTCTCTTGTTTCATCTATTCATGTATCTACTCCGGTGGGCGATACTATCGTTGTGGACCGTGTGTAGCTGTCGTGTGTGGTGACTATTGGAGGTCTAGAGACCCGAGTGGATCTGTTGTTACTTTGTATAGTGGATTTCGATGTGATATTGGGCATGGATTGGTTATATTCGTGTCGTGCTATATTAGACTGTTACGCTAAGACAGTGATGTTGGCGATGCCTGGTGTGCCACGGATTGAGTGGCGAGGTTCGACTGATTTTGTTCCCAGTGGGGTGATTTCATTTCTGAAGGCCCAGCGGATGGTTGGGAAAGGTTGTCTTTTGTACTTAGCTTTTGTGAGGGAAGTTAGTGTAGAGTCTCCCAGCACTGATTCTGTTCCTGTAGTGAGGGATTTTTCCCGATGTGTTTCATGCAGACCTGCCGGGCATGCGACTGGATAGGGATATTGATTTTGGTATTAATCTAGTGCCGGGCACTTAGCCCATTTCTATTCCACTATATCGTATGGCACCAGCGGAGTTGAAGGAGCAGCTTCAGGAAGTCCTTGATAAGGGGTTCATTCGGCATAGTGTGTCGCCGTGGGGTGCGCTTGTCCTATTTGTGAAGAAGAAGGACGGCACTATGAGGATGTGCATTGATTACATGCAGTTCAACAAGGTAACAATCAAAAACAAGTATCCTTTGCCTTGTATCGATGATTTATTTGACCAGCTTCAGGAAGCGAGGGTGTTCTCCAAAATTGATCTCCGTTCAGGGTATCACCAGTTGAAGATCAGGGAGTCGAATATTCTCAAGACAGCTTTCAGGACCCGATATGGTCATTATGAGTTCCTTGTGATGTCTTTTGGGCTGACCAATGCCCCAGCAACGTTCATGCATTTGATGAACAGTGTGTTCCGGCCTTATCTCGACTCGTTTGTTATTGTTTTCATTGATGATATTCTGGTATACTCGCGTAGTCAGGAGGAACACACAGGGCATTTGAGAGTTGTGTTGCAGAGATTGAGGGAGGAGAAGCTTTATGCAAAGTTCTCCAAATGAGAGCTTTAGCTCACTTCAGTGGCATTGTTGGGGCACGTGGTGTCCAGTGAGGGTATTCAGGTTGACCCGAAGAAGATAGAGGTGGTTCACCGTTGGCCCAGGCCATCCTCATCCACAGAGATTCACAGTTTTCTTGGATTGGCGGGTTATTACCGTCGGTTCGTTCAGGGATTTTCATCTATTGCATCACCCTTGACCAAATTGACTCAAAAGGGTGCTTCATTCCAGTGGTCGGATGAGTGTGAGGCGAGCTTTCAGAAGCTCACGACTGCCTTGACCATAGTTCCAATGTTAGTTTTTCCATCAGCTTCAGGTTCATATATAGTGTATTGTGATGCTTCGAGAGTGGGTATTGGATGTGTGTTGATGCAGGAGGGTAGAGTTATTGCTTATGCTTCTCGTCAGTTGAAGCCCCATGAGAGGAACTACCCTGTTCATGATCTAGAGTTGGCTTCCATTGTTCACACGTTGAAGATTTGGAGGCATTATTTGCATGGTGTGTCCTGCGAGGTGTTTACTGATCATCGTAGCCTCCAGCACTTGTTCAAGCAGAAGGATCTCGATTTACGGCAGCGGAGATGGTTGGAGCTGCTAAAGGACTATGATATTACTATCTTGTACCGTCCGGGGAAGGCCAATGTAGTGGTCGATGCTTTGAGTAGGAAGGCGGTAAGTATGGGTAGTTTGGCATATATTCTTGTTGGGGAGAGACCTTTTGCAGTTGATGTTCAGGCCTTGGCCAATCGGTTTGTGAGGTTGGATATTTCGGAGCCCAGTCGAGTCTTAGCTTGTGTGGTTTCTCGGTCTTCCTTGTTTGATCGCATCAGAGAGCGCCAGTATGATGATCCTCACTTGCTTGTCCTTATGGATAGAGTTCAGCAAGACGATGCCAGAGATGTGACTATTGGTGATGAAGGGGTGTTGAGGATGCAAGGCCGGATATGTGTGCCCAATATGAATGGGTTTCGGGAGTTGATTTTGAAGGAGGCCCATAGCTCGTGGTATTCTATTCATCCGGGTGCCGTGAAGATGTATCAGGATCTAAGACAGCACTATTGGTGGAGGAGGATTAAGAAGGACATTGTGGGATTTGTAGCTCGGTGTCTCAATTGTCAGCAGGTGAAATATAAGCATCAGAGACCAGGTGGCTTGCTTCAGCAGGTGGATATTCTAGAGTGGAAGTGGGAGCGAATCACCATGGACTTTGTAGTTGGGCTCCCACGGACTTTGAAGAAATTCGATGCTATTTGGGTGATTGTGGATAGGCTTTGGAGAGGTTGGCAGAGATATATATCAAAGATATTGTTCGCTTGCATGGTGTCCCAGTTTCCATCATTTCGGATAGAGGTACTCGGTTCACTTTGCAGTTTTGGAGGGCCGTGCAGAGAGAGTTGGGTACTTAGGTTGAGTTGAGCACAACTTTTCACCCTCAGATGGACGGGCAGTCCAAGCGCACTATTCAGATATTGGAGGACATGTTGCGCGCATGTGTCATTGATTTCGGAGGTTCGTGGGATCAGTTTCTACCGCTTGCGGAGTTTACATACAACAACAATTATTAGTCGAGTATTCATATGGCTCCATATGAGGCTTTGCATGGGAGACGGTGTTGATCTGCAGTTGGTTGGTTTGAGCCAGGTGAGGCTACACTTTTGGGCAAAGTGCTTTAGACAAGGTGAAGGTGATTCAGGAGCGGCTTCATAGAGCGGAGTCGAGACAAAAGAGTTATGCTGACAGGAAGGTTCGTGATGTGTCCTACATGGTTGGGGAGAAGGTTCTATTGAAGGTTTCACCCATGAAGGGTGTTATGAAATTTGGGAAGAAGGGTAAATTAAGTCCTCGGTTCATTGGGCATTTTGAGGTACTTCAGAGGATTGGGAAGGTGGCTTATGAGCTTGCTTTGCCACCTAGCTTATCGAGTGTGCACTCGGTGTTTCATGTTTCTATGCTCCGGAAGTATATTGGTGATTCCTCTCATGTTTTGGATTTTACCACGCCTCAGTTAGACAGTGATTTGACTAATGAAAGGATATAGCTTCAGTGAAAGTGCAGTGGAGAGGTCGGCCCGTAGAGGAGGCTACCTGGGAGACCGAGTGGGAGATTCGGAGCAGATATCCTCACCTATTTGAGGCTTCAGGTATGTTTCTTGACCCGCTCGAGGACGAACGTTTGTTTAAGAGGGGGAGGATGTAACGTCGCGGCCGGTCGTTTCATGAGTTACTGCTCCGTTTTCCCTATTTCTGCTTCTTTATGTCTTGTTCAACTGTATTATGTGGTATCGGGTTGGTTGGTTTGGGTTCGGAATAGTTTGGTAGAGTGATGAGACACTTAGTCTCTAAAGTTGGCCTTTTTGTTGGAATAGTCAATCGGAAGTTGACTTGTGAGCAAACGATCTCTTTGGTTTTTATGATTCGGATAGCTTTGGGAGGTGATTTTGGACTTAGGATCGTGATCGGAATGTGTTTTGGAGGTCCGGGATAGATTTTGGCTTGAATGGCGAAATTAGAATTTTGTCATTTTCCGGTTGGTAGCGGTGATTTTGATATAGGGGTCGGAATGGAATTCCCAAATTGGAGTAGATCCGTTTTGTCATTTGGGACGTGTGCGCAAAATTTCAGGTCATTCAGACGAGGTTTGGTAGACTTTTTGATCAAAAGCGGAATTCGGAAGTTTTTTGGAATCCTTAGGCTTGAATCCGAGGGTGATTTGGTGTTTCGATGTTGTTTTAAGTCTTCCGAGGGTTGGTACATGTTTGAATAGTGGTATGTGACTTATTCGTACTTTTGGTTGAGGTCCTCGGGGGCCTCGGGATGATTTTGGGAGGTTGTCGAAAAGATTGGAGTTGAGTTTGAGCATGTTTCAGCTGCTGAAGTTCCTGTCATAACCGCACCTGCGGATTGGGGACCGCAAGTGCGGGCACGCAGAAGCGGAAGAAGGGTCGCAAACGCGGCCAAAGTGGAAAAGGGCTGGAGCCGCAGATACGGAGGTTTGGGCGCACCTGCGATAGCGCAGGTGCGAGTTTGGGCGGATAAGTGATTTTTGCAGGTGTGAGAATTTTGACCGCAGATGCGGTATTACTGGGGCAAAACATATAAATAATGGCCTTCGTGAAATTTGAGTTGTTCTTCACCATTTTTATCCGAGATTTGGTCTTGTGGGCGAATTTGAAGAGGGAATGATGTGAGATTCTTGGAATTAAAACTCGTTTCTATGGTGTTATTTCACTGATTAGACTTGAAATTTATGGAAATTAGTGGTTAAATTGGGGATTTAGGGCTTGGAACTTGAGACTTTTATTTGAGGATTTGAGGGGTCATTTGTGGTCGGATTTTGGTATATTTGATATGTACGAACTCGGGAGAACGTAAGGATTCTATTGGAGTGACTTTTAAAGGATTTCGAGACGTGGGCCCGGGGGTCGGGTTTTGCCAGTTTCGTGATTTTTGAGTAAATTTGGTTATTTTTGCGTGGACTTTTGTTCCTATAGCCTATTTTGATGTCATGATTCTGATTTTGGATAGATTCGACGCGTGTTGAAGCCGATTCGAGAGGCAAAGGCATCGCGGTCTAGAGTTTGGACCGTATTGAGGTAAGCAATGATTGTAATTGTTGTCCTGAGGTTATGAAACCCCGGATTTCACATCGTTGTGTTATTTTGAGGTGACACACACGCTAGATGATGAGCGTAGGTTCGGGCACCATTGGGGATTGTGACTTGGTCCGTCCCGTACGACTGTTAAGTCGCGTATTTCATTAAACACTGTTTAATATTATTGTGTTTTGGAAAATATTACTATGTTTGGGGCTAAATGCCGTGTTTGGGCCTTGTGCCAATTGTTTGGACCCTTAGGGGCTTTTTACTACTGTTTCCTCACTGTTTGATGATATTTACACTCAGTCATGCTATACTTTCACTAATTTCATAACTCGGATTTTATTTACTCCTTTATATTTTATAAATAATATTTTGAGCCGAGTACCTGTTTCACTGTTAGCCCGAGGGGCTTGAGTGAGTTCTGGCTGAGTGAAGCCGAGGGACTATATTGTGAGGATATCATGGGGTTGGGCTGCGCGCCGCAGCAAGTTGTACTAATTGTGATATATGAAATGCCGAGGGCCTAATTTATTATGCCACGAGATGGCTTGTGATAGCGCTTGGGCTGTAGGAGCCCCTCCGGAGTCTGTACAACCCCAGTGAGCGTGGGTACCCAGCGTCTATGATGTGATATAGCCCGAGGGGTAGGTTCTATTGATATTATGCCCGAGGGGCGGTTTATGGTACTTGTTTTGCCTAAGGGGCTATTTACGTTTTTATCCTTTTACTCCTATTTTCATCACTCGTTTGCACTATTGAAAGATGTTTTAAAAGGTTTTAATGAACTGAGTTGTCTTTTTACGAGTTTTATTGCTTTACTCCATTGTTCTGGACTTATACTGTTTGTTGTAGCGTTATGACGTGGTTTACGTATTTTCTTACTACTCAGCTGCCTTAACTTTTATTACTTACTGAGTTGGTGTACTCACATTACTCCCTGCACCTTGTGTGCAGATTCAGGAGTCCCAGGTCGCGATAGCGAGTGCTGAGCAGTCGTCCAGCAGGATTTTCCGGAGTTGACTAGGTAGCTGCTTGGCATTCGCAGCCCAGTGCTTCTCTTCCTATCTCTTTTAGATTTGTGTTAGCATTTGTTCAGACTATGTTGTCCTTTCTTATTCCGAGACGAGTTGTAGTTGCTAATGACTGGTGACACCCCGATGTCGGGCTGTGTTATGTTTCCGCACTGTTTATTTCTACTTATATTATGGGATTTTAGCTAATTAACGGTTTTAAGTGACCTATTATAAATGTTTGGCTGGTTTTGGGGTTTCTGTCGGCTGGCCTAGTTTGACGATAGGCGCCATCACGTCCGGGTCTGTTTTAGGGTCGTGACATGTTTGATCAAAGATATCGAAGGCATCGTTTTACACGAAGGCCTTAGGTTTTAAAGCATGCGTTGCACTCTTTTTTCCTTAGATCGTATTTTATCCCAAATGGGTTTTACCGACAAGGTTCTTAACGAGGCAACAACTATATGCTACCTAAGGAGAACTCAACAGTATCCAAGGCTTCTTTCCAATAAACCACAAATACTGAGGGGCATCACCCTCAGAGGTCATATTTTTGAGGAAAATACTTCACGCCTAAGAGGGTCTCGATAGGAAAACTATGTAATGGGCCAAACGGTCAAATGAACCGTGTCCATATAGAATAGTCGAGCCCCGACGGCAAAACATGTACGCATGTATCAATTGTTTGAAAAAGCATTCTGTTTATATCTAAAACACCTTGTGTCTCAAAGAAGTATACTATTATACGAGCTCTACACTTATAATCCTACGGGAAACGGCTCAAGAGCATGAGCACGAATGCACCCCCGATATTCGAGGACTGTCATCGACAGTCAGCTTATCCGAGTCCTCAAAAACTCGGACCCAGAAGACCTCAAAGAGACATCCTCTCGATATAAAGGTCAAGGCCAACATACTCGGTTCGAAACGTTATCGGGAAATAAGTCCAAGAGACATACCCGAAGGTTACGGCCATATTAAAGACTACGATCATATAAAAAGGCTACGGCCGAAATAATGCGGATCGGAGACGTCTGACTTCTGCCGTAAATTAAAGGCCTTCAACCACTTTGAAAAAACCGGTTAAATCAGGCTACCCTCGGCAAATGCAGAGATAAAGGGCTTTGGTAAAATCAGCCCTCAAATGATTTAGAGGTTCGATAACATCAGCCTTCGAGAAAACCTCAAGAGGTATTCGATTATGTTTACACAAACAAATTACTAATAAGGTCCTGATCCTTCGAACCTTCGAAAAACCTAATGGGTGCAAAAAACACATGCTAAGGCATAGATAAATTTTCACTATGTCTTTTAGCCGAAAAGAGGGAAAAATTATAGCCGCTTTAGAGGCCAAATCGGCCCAACTTAAAGAGCCTAAGGGCCAACCTAAAAGAGCCTAAGGGCCAAAATATATAGAGTTCGAGACCTTGCTCTCACTCAACTCGGACTCAAGACTCCCGATATCCCGAGCTCGCATCAAATAAATTTAAACATAGCTCGAGGAATAACAAAAACCTTAAGTGGTATTATATTGATCAATAAAAACCTAAGGGTTTATTATGTTCTCGGTCCAAACCAGTACTCGAATTGATCATTTGAGTTGTGCAATCGAATTTTTAACAAATAAGGACAAAATAAAATTCAACACAAGTCAAAACTGAGACAAAGAGGTCCTTTTGTATTTCCAAGAGATGATTACAAAAGATATTTACACAAGGGGTACTTGCATAAAAACACAAAATAAAGAAACTTAAATCTACTCCGGGGCCACATCTTCGGCAGCTGCACCTTCGGGAGCTTCGTCCTCGGGAACCTCCCCCTCGGGGACTTCATCTTCGTCTTCTCCGCTCTCGGAGCCTCTGGCTGAATCCTCATCATCAGAAAGTAAAGCGGTAGCCTTTTCTTCCAAAGTCTTTGCTTTTTCAATATTGACTCAGAGATCGAAGCCACGAGCATGCACCTCCTCGAGGGTTTCACTCCGGGACTGTCGCCTAGCATGATCAAGTGCACATGATATCTTAACTTCGGCGCAATGGAGATCTCCTTTTTTCGGGTGTTAGCTGCTTCAGCGTTGGCTTGGTACGAAGATATAAATGCCTCTGCAACAGATTTGGCCTTGGCAAGCTCAACAACAGATTTGGCTTCAAGCTCCTCGATTTTGCGGCTTCGAGCCAGGCTTTCCTCCGTCACACTTTGAAGCTGCCGTTCGATTGAATCCAGTTGCTCCCGAAGAGTATCCTTCTCCGAAGCGAGACAGTCCATGCCTTGCCTCTACCCTAGGGTCTCGGCCTCCTTCATCTTGAGCTCCTCTCAGAGCTGCTCCACCAGCTCGCCCTTTTGTTGAACCTGCAAAGTTGAAGCATTAGCCGACCAATCGGGAAAATGCATAACAAAACTCCGAAGGGTATGTTACCTTTTCGACAAGCTCGGTCCGTTCTTGAAGAGCCTCCACCAGTTCAGCTCGAAGGTTACTAATCTCCTCCTCTTTCTTGACATAGAGGGTTTTATGACTGTCCCTTTCTTTCGAGATTTTCTTAAGCTCGGCCTCACATCGAGCAAGCTCAGCTCGAGACTTGGAGAATGCTTCTTTGTGGAGCGTCACAGCCTTCACAAAAAGGAAAAATCTAGGCTCAGAACAACAAGGATAAGGCGCAGGTGTAATTTTAAAGGACATAAACTTACTTGTTTGAAGAGACGATGGGCCTCGTCAAAAATAAAAGAAGCATCTGGGTCGGGGCCATCTTCGATCTCTGCAAGGCATTCTTGAATGATATCATGCCCTTCGTGACTCGTCCCCACATCAGGAGTTCTCATGTTCCGAGCGTCTCGGAATTGTCCTTCGGAGAACTCAGGACCAGGTGGCGACTCGTCCACATTAATTACCCCAAGTGATCCACTCGGGGCATTCTCCTCTCTTTGAAGGACCTCGGGACCGGGCCCCTCGGTCTCACCCTCCAAATGACCTCCAAGACGAGGTGCTCTTTTGCTTCCCGATGGTTCGAGGACTTTGTTCGAACTCCCCTCTGAGATTTCTTCAGTCCTGGAATGAACCACATCAGCCATCATCGGTTCGGCAGACTTCGAAGCGTCAGTGCTTCCTCTTTTATGAACTACCAACAGGCAGTCATCGTCCTCCCTCTCTTCCTCCTCGTCCCCAAGGCGTTGGGTCGTTCCTGGAGATAGGGCCATAGTATCGGCCTTAGGCTTTCAAGCCTTGCTTTTCTTCGGCTTCGCAGAATTTGCGGGCGACCCCCCTGTTCCTTTTCCTTTCTTTGGAAGGCTTTGGGATTTTCTCTTCACCGGGCGGGGGTGGCCGCATAGCAACGACGTCTTCGACGCCTGCATAAAGACAAAGTAAGTATTTCTCTAAGAAGCACAAATAAACAAACAAGAGGACTCACCATGGTTTTTAGCCTCCCATCGACCTTTGGACAAATCACGCCAGCTGTGCTCCACGTACGAAGAATTAGAGACCAGCTTCTAGACCCAACCTTCAAGGTTTGGGACCGCACCAGGAAACCAAGCAACAAATACACAATCAGAAAGGGGTTAAACCAAGAAAAAGAGATGAAGTCGAGATAGAAAAGGAAAAACAGGGCATAAAGAGATTATCGACAAATGTGTACTTACGTTTCATATTCTATTCTTTGGGGAATGGCATCCTCTCAGCACGTATCAGATCGGAGACAAACCGGCTCATCCACCCTCGATCTTTATCTTCATCGATGCTGGAGAAAAGAGATTTTGTGGATCGGCGTTGCAGCTTTATTAGGCCGCCTCGATAGAGGCGAGGACTGTGTAGCCTGATCAGATGATCGAGGGTAAAATGCATTCCCTCGACCTTTTTCGAGAAGAATCTGATCAGATTGATGATGCGCCAGAATGAAGGATATATTTGTCCAAGGGTCACTTGGTATTATTGGAAAAAATGAAGAATAACTGGATCAATGGGACCTAGAGCTTGATCGACAGGGCCAAACGTGAACGGGTTGGTGTACACGCGTAAGTACCCTGCTTTGTGAGTAGCAATGTCCTCTTCAGGTGAAAGGATCACTACATCTTTATTCTCCCAGTTGCAGTCCTTTTTCACCTGCTGGAGCTCATCTTTGGTTATCAAACAAATGTATCAAGACATGGGCTCACATCGGCCTGGTGTCGATACAGGTTTCTCGACTTTGATAACGGAGGTTGTTTCACCCGGCGGGGGAATACACTCCTCGATACGAAGTGGCACTACCATTTTACTTTTGGTTGGTCGCGATGATGAAGAGGCTTTTTCTTTTTGAGGAATAGATTTAGATGTTTTGGCCATTATGGTGTAGAAATTCAGAGAGAAAGGGTTGATGATGAACTAAGGGCAAGTTAAAGAGAAGGACGAACTCAGAGAAGTTGAAGGAGCTAATGAGATTTTGAAAACGATTAGAGAAATAAAGTTTGCAAAAGTTGTGAAGTTGGGCTATTTATATAAGTCACTTAAGCGTATTGGGGAAGCCAAATAGTCGACCGTCAGCTGCGTCCAATTAATGACTTTGGGAACTGCACGAAGTGACCTTTTAGTCACTTCAGCCGCTGACATCACGAGATTGGCATTGGGACCGAGGCATCGGAGCATCAAAGATCAAATCATTTCTTATTGACCTACTCTAAGAAACGCGGGGACTATCTGTATACGGCTGAAATCAGGCGCTCACTATTTCCCAGGCTCGAGGAATCGCCTTAGGTCCGAGTTCAAGTAAGCTCGAGTTCGAGTTCGAGTTCGAGGTCGTAGATTAGACATGAGCTCGAGGACGGAATTCAATGCCCGAAGATAGGAGTGCAATGAATACCGAAGTTATGTATGCTCGACCCCGAAATTGTACCGTTATGGATTTTTAACAAAATGAGCTAGATTCCTGCCACGTCTCCAAGATCGTGGTGCAAATCCCGAAATAAGATTGTACGATTCCGTACTAGGCAGTTAGACAGCTGTACCAATAATATTCCTTACTGTAGATAGAAATGTACCTTATTTAGGGTTCCCTATTATATAAAGGGGACCCCAATCATTTGTAACATCATATAATCATTAGCAAAGAATATACTCTCTACTTTTCGCTTATTGTTCATCAGAACTGTCTTTTCCCTTTACTGTTCTTATTTTATTGTTCCTGGTTCATATCGAGGTCAGCACTACTGAGTAACATTGGTTTGATTAACTTATTTCTTTTATTTCTACTTCATATTTCTTGATTATCAATTAGTATTGAAATAATCACATATCTTTAAAACCACAAATCAAATTTAATTGTTACTCATATTTTCGAGGAAACAACATTGAAGTGTCAAATTACAAGCATGATTATTATTGATTTGAGAGAAAATATTCGAGAAAATTAAGCTACATACCGTAGGACGGTGCAGCGAGGTGGTGTCAAGAAGATGGTTATTGGAGATGATTGTGTAGTACGAGGGATCGGAATTGTATTCTTAACATTGATGGTTGAGTTGATTTTTGAGGAGTCTCACCGTTTGAGGTAAGGGTATTCTAACCGAACCAAAAATCGCACCAAATCGTAAAGTCAAATCAAACCGATTAAAAAAACCTAATTAGGTTTGGTTTGGTATTGAGTAAAAAAACCCGAACCAACCCGACATATAAATATGTATATTTTTATATATACTTTTAAAATTGTATATGAAATTTTCTTTAGAAAATGTCTATAAATATTTGAGGTTCTCTCGTGGGATGTAATATTTAATAAAATTATAGTGCATCCATATTTATTTACCTTAAATAATATTGTATCATCACATTCTTATCAAGTGTTATTAAAATGCGTCAATCTCTTTTTTTCTTTCATATTTATATGTCAAAATCAGTTAAATTCTTCTAACTTCTCAAATTTGAAATGGTAGTTCGATAATTTTAGAATTATGCAGAACATATAATTATTTAGGTTTCATATTGATTTTATGCTTAATTATTGAATTCGGTTAACCTTGAAAACGTTCATTAATGAAAAATTATTGTTAGACGACTAAGCAAATAAGTATCATGTGTTACTAGAAACAATTCCCATAAGAACAATAGATCATATGTTTGTCAGTTTTTTCAATTTTTACTAAATATATATTCACTTATCAAAACTTTATCTATAACTTTAACGAAGTAAGATTGAAATAATATTCATGTAACAAAAAAACCAAAAAAATCCGAAAAAATCGACAAAACCAACAAAACCTCACCAATCCAAACCGATATAGTTGGTTTGATTTGATCTTGATAAAAATCGAACCAACCCGGTCTATGTACACGCCTAGTTTGAGGTAGATGTCATGAAGAGTATTGTTACTTGAAGTAGCATTACTGGTGCAATACTGATGGCAGAAGATGAAGAAGGATATTGCTGGGCATGTTTCACGGTGTTTGAATTGCCACCAAGTGAAGTATAAACATCAGAAACTAGATGGTTTGATTAAGAGGTAAGTTATATCGGAGTGGAATTGGAAGCGCATTACTATGGACTTTACCACATACTTTGAGGAAATTTGACGCTATTTGGATTATTGTGAATAAATTAACAAAATCTGCACGTTTCATTCCGGTAAAGACTTCTTACATTTCATAGAAGTTGACTCAGGTCTACGTATGAGATATTGTTTGCATTGAAAACCAAAAAGACCCCCAAAAAAAAATTTTGTTTTTTGGTAAAAACTCAAAAACTATTTCAATTTTTTCTAAATATGCATTTCAATTTAAAGCGACACTCAATTAATACTGTATGAGAGATAGGATTTTCTTAGCAACTACCTACTGGACTCAATATTATTTTTTTTCACTTACCACCACTAAATCTGTATACGAGTAAAACTAAGGCTAATGAGTGTATCGATTTCTCGGTGGGTCAAACAAAGCAAGTACATGACTATATCAGATCGGAATCGAAGGTGGAGAACTCTCGTACTAAGGCCCGAATGGAGAGCTCGTCATCGAGCCTGATAAGACAACACTCTCCCGAACCGGAACGAGCTCCGAGACCTTGGAAAGCACAATAACGGTTGCACACGACTAATAGAGGGTCGTGATATCCGCACCCCCACCGGATATCACGATGCAGATCTCGCCCGACATAGGCAGCGGATCAGTAATTGACGAGAACGAGGATTTTTACCCTTTTTAGACTTGTACTAGGAGTGAAACTCTCCTACTATATAAAGGGGTAGTTTTTTTTCTTTGATATAACATATTGTAAAACACATACCAAGGCAATACAAAAAAATTTTCTCTGCTTTCTAGCTATTGAAAAGTCTTTATTTTACTTTTATTCTTTGATCTTGATTGGATTCAAACCCAAGATCCAACCGAGGGCAGAAATATTACCCAATCAAAGTTTAAGCTGGGCCATAGCGTTACGACTGGTTTGACTATTCATTGTGTCTTTAACACATTTATCTAACGTTCTTGATTATTTTTGTTGAATCAATACACATATCTTTAAAACCACGTAAAATTCAATTGTTATCCATTTTAAGGGTAAACAAAATTCTCATCTACCCTTCGAAAGTTTGCACCATGCGCGCTCGAAGTATGAGATCTGCTTGAAGATGCCTTTGATCCACTCCCTGAGTCAGGGGACCGTATTGGGAACTAGGGAAATAGCTGCACGACCACAAATACAGCTGGCATCTCTATGATATCGATCACATTGGTCGCCTCCTCCAGGATAGGAGCGGTTTCTTCAGAGGTCGCAACCTCCATCTCCACTTCGGACTCTCGAACCGGAAGGGGGTCGACCTCATAGCCCCTCTCCTCGATCGTCGCTTGATCCACGGTAGGGTCTATCCATGGGCGACAAAGATATAATCTTCTTTGGACTCATCCCTAAGATGATAAAGGAAGTTAGGGTCCGGTACCCTAGACATTGTATTCTTCTTGGGCTTGCGAGTCCGGATGGCCGCCCTCTTTTTATTTTCACCTCGGGGTCGGGGGAACCCAAGGACTTTCTTTTCTTCTTCTCCTCCTTTGCGGTAGCCCCGGGCTGTCTCATAACGGAGGGATCAACGGATAAGGACGCGTCTTTGTCCCCTTTCAGCGCCCTAAGTTCGGTGGTGTTAGGCAAACCTGCGAAGGAAAAAGAAAAGGTCAGCATTATGTAATTTTGGGGCATAGTAATAACTATTCAGAGGAGAACCTTGCCATGAGCCGGGGGACCGCATTGGGAACCCGGGCAATAGCTGCACGACAACAAATACAGATAATGAGAAAGGAAATAAAGGAAAATTGAAACTTTAGGAAAGGCTACACTTATGAGATGCATTCCACTTCTCGGGGAATCGCAAGAACTCGGGAGGGATCATATCTTCCGCTTTTACCCGAATAAAATGCCCCTTCCAATCTCGATCACGGTCTTCATCAATGCTCGAAAAGGGAGCCTTGCTGGCTCGACGAGAAAGCTTTATTAGTCCCCCTCGAAAGATTTGGGGACTGTACAGATGGAGCAGATGGTCAAGGGTGAACCGACGTAAGAGGATCACGATCCTCCAAAGGGACTGGTGGATTTGTCCTAGGGCAGAACTATTACCCAATCCAAATTCAAGCTAGGCCATAGCGTTAACTGGTTTCACTTGTCACGACCCAATTCCATTATAGGCCGTGATGGCGCCCAACACTGTTGTTACGCAAGCCAACACCGATTAACCAGTGGTTTCCCGTTTAAGTAAATTATTAAGTATTAACATTTCCTTATTTGTTAAAAAGATTTAGAACTTTGCAAACGTAGCATAAATAAGTAGAAGCAATAAGTACTAATTGAAATCATGTAAGCAAACTCAAAATCATAAGTCTAATAGTGTGTGTGTCAATACCTGGTGTCACAAGTGTGTGGGCAATCTAGTAGAATATACAAAAGAATTCTAGCCTACCGTCTGAAAGGAAATAGACAGAAAAGTAAAACATAAGGAAGACTCCAACTGCTGCAGAACGGCTCGGAAGGCAGCTCACCGTGAAGTCTCGAGGTGGGGATCAACTACGAGCGTCGGACAGGTAACTACATGCACCTGCCTCAGATCTTGTACAATTAAGTACAGAAGTGTAGTATGAGTGCATAAACAACATGTACCCAGTAAGTATCCAGTCTAACCTCGAAGAAGTAGTGACGAGGAGTCGACTTTGACACTTACTATGGGCTAAAAATAATATAATCAAAGTATTATACTAAGCATGGATTTCATGAATAATACTGAAAGCTCAATAACACGAAATGATAAGTTCTTCTTTCACAAATATAAATTTCAAATTCAGTTATATCATTTAACAACTTACATTTCAAGACATTTAAGCAATTACAATCGTGGAGAGTTCCAAAGAATTATCATGCGCAAATTATGTCGATGTCGTACGGCCCGATACAATATAATATTTAAATTGTGCACTGCCGGAGAGTCCAACGGCGCGAACCATAGATGCATCTATTTACTACCGAGGCGTTTGGCCCGATCCAAAATATAAATTTATTTTAAAGGAAAACACAAAGTTCACATTTACAGTCAAGTATTCTATTAGATCTTTCAAGTAAGTGAATTTAACCTTTTATACTTCTTTTATCCAGTTTCGACGACTTAAGTAATTGAATTAGCAAGTAACGACGTAAATATTTCAAGTAAAGCATGATACGGGTCCTAACTACCCGGAAAATAGCATAATAGTAGCTACGCACGGACTCTCATCACCGCGAACATGCGTAGCCCCCACAAGTAGGTATACACATTTATTAAATTCACCTATGGGGTTAATTCCCTATTACAAGGTTAGAAAGGAGACTTACCTCGTCTCATAGCCTACTTCCAAATTCAAGAATGCACTCAAGCCCTCAAATCGGAGCCGAACAAATCCAAAACTATTCAAATAGTGTAAAAACTAATCAATATGTCTTCAAAAGTTTATTTTCTAACTATTTAAGTGATTATCCAACCCTTAGGAACATAAATATATGATTTTCACTAAGTTTCATAATCATTTTCGTGGTAAAATCTCATTTTTATCAAAACCCTAGGTTTTCACCTAAACCCTTGATTTCTACCAATTTACATGTTATAATCTACTCATAAACTATGTATTTAACTCACATTGTGTAGGAATTACTTACCTCAAAGTGTTGGTTGAAATCCCCTCTCTAAGAGCTCCAGGAATCGCCCAACAATGGAATAAATGAGTCAAAAATGCCTAAGTCCCGTAATAAATGAAGGTTCTACCTTCTGCGATTTCCGCACCTGCGGAGGGACTTTCCGTTTCTGCGGGACCGCTTCTGTGGTCAAATGTCCGCTTCTATGGAGGAGCCTAAGTCTGGCTGGTTTCGCTTATGTGGGCGGGGTCCCGCTTCTGCGGCTAATATGCCGCCCCTGCGGCTCAAGCCGCTTCTGCGATCACTGCCAACGCGCCTGCGCTTTCGCAGATGCGATCCCTCTCCCGCATCTGCGATGATTGGGCAGCCCATGCTGGGCCGCTTTTGCGTCCTTATGCTCGCTTTTGCGAGCTCGCACCTACAGCTGGCCAAGAGTAGGTGCGATTATGACAGCAGCTGGAGCTTCAGCTCTTGCTCCAAATTTCCAACTTGGTCCAAGCCCCGCCCGAACTTACCAACAAGTTTAGAATCATAAAACGGACTTGCTCGAACTCTCGGAACGCCCAAAACAACATTAAAACTAAGAGTCACACCCTAAAACCAATTGAATCAAACTTAACAACTTCAAGTTCTTCAATGTATTACTTCCAACGCGCCGAAACATACTTATACTACTCGTAATGACACCAAATTTTGCGTGCAAGTCTTAAATGACATCACAGAAATATTCCCGATCTTGGAATTCCATTTGGACCTCGATATCACCAAAACTCGCTCCAAACCAAATTTTTAAAGAACTTCTAAAACCTTCAAAAACCAACTTTCGCTATTAGGCACCAAAATGCTCTCGGGTCATCCAAAACCCGATCCGAACATACGCCCAAGTCCAAAATTATCATATGAACCTGTTGGAACCGTCAAATCCCGATTTCCGAGATCGTTTACTCAAAATGTTGACCAAAGTTAAACTTGGCCTTTTAAGCCAACCTTAAGGAACCAAGTGTTCCGATTTCAATCCAAACTTTTCTAAATCCCGAACTAACCATCCCCGAAAGTCATAAATCAGTAAAAGTAAGTACGGGAAGTCTCATTTAGGAGAACGTGGATCTGAAAAGCAAAACGACCGGTCGAGTCATTACATGACTATTCATTATGTCTTTAACTCATTTATCTAACGTTCTTGATTATTTGTGTTGATCAATCCACATATCTTTAAAATCGCGCATAAATTCAATTGTTATCCATTTTAAGGGAAAGCAAAATTCTCATCATAAAATCATTTAACGTTGTGGTCGATCTAAAATTCCATTGTTATCGGGCTTCAAGAGTTTCACACAGCTTTTCTTTTAAAAATTTTAAGTTGTCTATCGATGTGGTAACAAGTTGTGATAGTATAGTCACTGTTATTTGGTGTTTTTAATATGTCACATTAACCAAATTCTTAATTTAATACTGCATCAATTTGGTTTAGTGACATGGAGTGTATTGAATTATAAAACTAGAGGCAGAGTTAGTGAGATAATTGATGGACTAGGTCGTGGTATTGGGTCCTGTTTTTTATGGTATAATATATCTCGTGAATTAATTAAAATTAAAATTATAAAAGAAATATGAAAAGTACGTAGGTGCGTAGTTTTCTTTTTCTAATTTATATTTTTAACATTAAAATTTATTTACAGTCGGTGTATACATCCATTCATTAGTTATATGATACTTGGCATTACACACACTTCTATAACTAAATTACGGTGAAATAATATACATTCTCAGCTTTTAATATTACATAGTGAAAATTCCGTCATTGTGTTTGTTTCTAACTTTTTACACATGTAGTTGTATGGGTCAAAATTAGGTCTAGTTTAGCAAATACAGACAGACAAGCTGAGGCTGAGGTCGAAACTAAGCGTGGTCAAGTGGCTAGGAGTCGCTCAATGGGAGAGACCAGTGTCGAGGTCGAGCAGAGGGTAAACGGCTGCAACTGTTAGAATGTTCCTAGGATTATAAATAAGAATATTCTACTGAATATTCCCCCATATTGTACTTTTTTAGGGTTTTCTTGGGATATCCCTTATAAATAGGAAGAGAGAGGAAACAAAAAGGGGATCGGAACTTTTGTGGAAGACCATCTTGTAAAGAGTTGACTATCAGGAATATACAAAAAGCTAGTTTTGTCTCTCTTGTTTGGTTCCATCACATAATATTCTTGTTTAGCTCACAAGATCCAAGAACACATAGTCCATTTCATTTATCTGTTGTCACACTTTGTAGTCAGAGGAAGGAATCATCCATCTTATCCAACATTTGGGTGACAAATTCCTTCTTAGTATATTTAATGCCATTTATCACATTTATTGTATATTTTCGTCCTCGTATTAATTACTAGTCATTGAGCATTAACTCAGCATTCATTAACTTGGACGCGGACCCATACCGTCTAAGTTGATTAATTTCCGGTCTAGAATTTATTACTTTTAACTTGGATTCACCCCTTATCTATTTATTAAATTGGTTTAACTAAAAGGGTTTAAAACTTTCTGGTCAAACAATTTGGCGCCGTCTGTGGGGAGTTCCTAGTTAAAAAGTTTAGTTTCTTCTAGATCTAAAAAAATAAAAAGCTCCCTTTTTTCTTGCTTGCACATGCTAACAATGGCATGAAAAGGAGGGGAAAGACTAAAAGCAGTGATGGGTGTCACAACCAATCTCCTAGGCACCATCAACGAGGTGGACAGGGAAGACGAGGAGAATGTGACACCGAGCGCCTCACCCAGGCAAAGAGATTCACCCCCTACTCATGGGAGTGTAACCGCTTCACATGAGAAGAGAGCCTCCACGTCCACGACGGAAGAAGCGTCGCCCGCAGTGAAAATGTTATTGGAGGTGTGGCTGGAAAGTACCCTAAGCAATATACTCGATAAACCCGCTCAAGGAGCGAGTAGGAACACCGCACCAGTTGACACCCCGATAACCATCAACGAGCAACACGCTCCTCCTACAACAGGTAACCCTCACACCGTTGTTGATGTATGTAACAACGCCATCATAGTTGTTCTAAAGAAAATGAAAAAAATGGAGAATGAGAATAAAGCGCTCCGCGACCAAATGAGGGAACTACAAGAAAGAGTTGATAGGATGCCAGGCGCCCTGAAACTCCTGCCAAAATGGGACATCGGTCGGCTCGTGGAATAGCCATACAGCGAGGAGGCAGCCATACATGCCATACCCAAAACTTTCAAAATGCCACCATATCTGAAAATATACGACGGCACAATAGACCCTGAAGACCATATCATTCATTACGTCACGGCGGTAAAAGGCAACTACCTCTCGAAAGAGTAGGTACCGTCGGTGCTGCTGAAGAAGTTCGGCAAAACCCTATCAGGGGGAGCCTTAAAATGGTACTCACATATACCAGCATATTCCATAATGACTTTAGAATAAATGGCCGACAAGTTCGTCACCGCCCATGCCGGGACCAAGAAAGCAGAAGCCAAGGAGAATGACATATTTGCCGTGAAACAGTCGCCTGGCGAAGGACTCAGGGACTTCCTCGCCCGGTTCAATAGGGTAAGAATGAGCCTGCCAAACGTATCAGAAGGGATGGCGGTAGCGGCCTTTCAAAACGGGTTAAACAGGAACAGGTAAAGGGCGACCAGAAAATTATTAAGCAGACTCATGAAATACCCTCCCACCACTTGGGAAGAAATTCACAATGCTTACTGTGCCGAGGTGAGGGCAGATAAAGACTACCTCAATGGTGCGGCCCAACATCTAATGACAGTCCAATTGGAATCAAGGTAAGATCTCCGGAATGATAGCCGAAGAGATCACCCAGGCCCACGCCTCAATCGGGAAACGCACCAACCATACAGAACAACCATCCCACTATCTCCCCGCCAAGCCGAAGGGGCGTCCCGGCTACAAACAGGAACACACCGAAACAAAAGAGGTATGCCTCCACTATTATCTTCTCACAATTTTTGTGTGTCTCCTTCAGAAATAGTTTACACCCTGGATAAGCTCGGCCCCAAGTTGAAATGGCCACATAAGATGAAGTCGGACCCAAATTCTAGAAAATCAAATGCCCTCTGCGAGTTCTATCAGGAACGGGGCCACAAGATCAAGGTTGCATAGCCCTACGACAAGAAGTAGTGAACATGCTCCACCAAGGACATTTGAAGGAGTTGATGAGCGATCGAGGGAGAGCCAGTTTCACCCGTGGACGAGAACCACATCAAAGCCCCCCAAGGCAACCCTCCCACGCCCGCGCCATACAAATGATCATCGGCGGAGGCGATGAAGCAACAATAAACCATGTGAAGTTCACCACCACACACAAATTGAAGCGATCGATCACCCGTGAACGGTATGATGACCTCAAAGACAGTATCATCTTCGATAAGTCGGATACCCACGGTTTGACCTTTCCTCATTTCGATGCTCTTGTCATTACTTTATGAATTTCAGATACCGATGTAAACAAAATCATGGTAGACGACGGGAGCGGCGATATTATCCACCCCCAAGTTCTCACAAAAGCGAGACTCGAGGATAAGATAGTACCACGCTGCATAACACTAGCAGGTTTTAGCAATGAGGTGAACAAACCTCCGGAGAGATAACATTGGCCATAATTGCCCGTTATGGCCGGGGGCGTCACCCTGGAAACAACATTCTATGTCAGAGACCAAGACACAGCCTACAACGCCATTATAGGGCGACCCTGGATACATGCCATGAGGGCCATCCCGTCCAGTTTATATCAGGTCATCAAGTTCCCTACCCTATGGGGAATATTCAGCATCCGCGGTGAACCACAGCTTAAGAATGCTACCGCATCGCCCAAGATTGCACATACACTCAACAGTAAAAAGAGGAAAGCTCAGGAGCATAGCAATTACCGAAGTCGGGGCCCGAGTCGGACGAAAGAATAGATGTCGTCAGAGACCCCGACATCGTGGAAGACACAGGGTCAACAGTGGAAGACCTCGATCCCGTGACAAAAGCAACCACAGCAAAAAAGCCTACATCGGCCACAAACTCTCAAAACTAGGTAAATTCCATATATTTTTAACTAACAACGCCAATCTATTTGCTTTCTCCTATGCAGATATGATAGGTACCCCGAAAGACATTACAACACACAGGCTGAATGTCGATCCACTCTACCCACCGGTATGACAAATTAGAAGAAAGTTCAAAGGTGCAATCAACCATGTCGTCTACGAAGAAGTAGAAAAATTGCTAACCAACGGTTCCATTCGAGAGTCAAAATACCCCCAATGGGTCGCTAACTTGGTCATGGTGAAAAAGAAAAATGGGAAATGGTGCATGTACGTAGACTTCACGGACCTAAACAAAGCTTGCCCAAAAGACTCTTCCCGTTGCCTCACATCGATCAACACATCGACGCAACAGCAGGACACGAGCTATTAAGCTTTTTGGACGCCTACTCAGGCTACAACCAAATCCTCATGGAGGAGGGGGGCCAAGAAAAAACCACCTTCATCACCCACCAAGGGACGTACTGCTACAGAGTCATGCCGTTCGGGTTGAAAAATGCAGGGGCGGCCTATCAAAGGCTGGTCACCAAGATGTTGAAAGAGCAACTCGGCAAAACAATGGAAGTCTATACAGATGACATGTTAGTCAACTCAAAAAGAAAAGAGTACCACATCAACCACCTGAGTGAAGCCTTCGACATACTCAGACGATACGACATGAAGCTGAACCCCGAGAAGTGTGCTTTCGGCGTGACCTCGAGAAAGTTCCTCGGTTTTTTGGTATCGCAGAGAGGCATCGAGGTCAATCCCGACCAAATCAAGGCAATAGAGGGAATACCTGCAATTTTGACCAACAAGAAACAAGTGCAGAAGTTGTCTAGCCGTATAGCCGCCCTGTCGAGGTTCATCTCACGATCCTCTAACAGATGTAACAAATTCTTCAACGTTCTCAAAAAGGACAATGAAATCCAGTGGAATTCTGAATGTGTCAATGCCCTAAGAGAACTAAATGCAAACTTGTCCTCACCTCCATTACTCGCCAAGGCAGAACCAGGTGAACGTCTCTTAATCTACCTGGCCATGTTCGACGTCGCTGTAAGTGCAGTCTTGGTCCGTGAAAATAAATCTACGCAATCTCCAATCTATTACATTAGCAAAACCCTGGTCGATCCGAAATGAGGTATCCCTACCTCGAAAAATTGGCCCTAGCATTAGTCGTAGCTTCACGAAAGCTCAGACTCTATTTCCAATGCCACCCCATCTCGGTGGCCATGACCTTCCCCCTAAGAAGCATCTTACATAAACCCGAGCTATCGGGTAGATTGGCCAAGTGGTCCATCAAATTAGGCGAGAACGATATAACATATCAACTGCGAACACCGATAAAGTCGTATGTACTTGCCGACTTCAGCGCCAAAATATCACCTGAGACCGAGCAGGAAGCTGCCCGTACCTCTTCCAAGTTACCTGACCTATTGGTCCTGTACACCGATTGTGCCTCCAACATGCCAGGATCTAGACTTGGACACATACTCGAGGTCCCAACAGCCGAAGTCATTCGCTAGTCCATACGGTGTCCCGACATAACTTACAATGAGGCCGAGTTTGAGGTCGTAATTGCAGGACTGAAACTAGCTCTCAAGTATGGAGCACGACGAGTCATCCTCCGATTTGACTCGCAACTCGTCGTCAACCAAGTCACAGGGACTTTCAAAATAAAAGAACAAAGGCTACAAAAATATTAGGCAGAAATTCATAAGTTACTGCCCGAGTTCGACGAGCGCCAACTCGACCAGATACCGCGAGCACAAAACATCGAAGAAGGCGGCCTTGCCAAATTAGCAGTGGCAACCAAGAACATAAGCAGAAAAGAAAACGTGGTCACCCTCCTCCGTTCGTCGATAGACCAAATTGAGGTACGTACTATAAACTTGACTAGGGACTAGCGCAACTGTATTTTGTCATATTTGCAGGACAGAGTGCTCCCACCCGATAAAAAAGAAGCCAAGAAGCTTTGAATGCAGGCGGCCCGATACAACATCATCAACCATGAGCTGTACAAAAGAACTTTTGGCGGTCCCTTGGCGAAGTGCCTAGGACCAAACCAAACTAGGCGCGTCCTCAAAGAAGTACACGAAGGCCACTATGGAGCACATATAGGTAATCGAGCCCTCATTAAATGCCTTATACGGGCAGGCTATTACTGGCCCACCATGAAAAAGGAAGCCACCGACTTCGTTAGAAAGTGTGAACAATGTTGAAAATACGCTCCAATGATCCACCAGGAGGGCGAGCACCTCCACTCCGTCATATCGCCTTGGCCATTCATCAAATGGGGGACGGACATCGTCGAACCCCTTGCAGCGGCACGAGGTAATATAAGATTTCTTTTGGTTTTGACTGACTATTTTTCCAAGTGGGTAGAAGTAGGTGCATTTGCCCAAATACGCGAACATGAATTTATCACATTCATATGGAGGAACATCATATGCCTCTTCGGCATACCCAAAGAAATCAGTTGTGACAACGGACCCAATTCACCGAAAAAAAGACCGCCGAATTCTTCGAGAAATGGCACATCAAGCGAATACTCTCCACGACATATCATCCTGTAGGTAACGGTTAGGCAGAATCCTCCAACAAAACAATACTGAACATCATGAAGAAGAAGCTTGAGGACGCCAAGGGACTGTGGCCGAAAATGCTACCGGTAGTGCTATTGGCATACAACACCATGCCAAAACAAGCACAGGAGAAACACCATATTCACTACTCTACGAAACTGACGCACTGATAGCAGTCGAAGTCGGGGATCCAAGTTTAAGATACTCCAACGAGAGCGGACCAAGTAACGATGAAAGAAAAAAGCAAGACCTCGACGAAATAGATGAATGAAGAGACATGCCCTACGTAAGAATGATAGCTCAGAAACAGCAAGCAAAATTGTACTACAACAAAAACGCCAAAGTCAGACCATTCAAGGTAGGGGATTATGTACTCAAAGTCAAAACACAAGCGAGCAAAGACCCACGAGAAGGCAAACTGGGAACCAATTGGAATGGACCATACAAAATCATGGCAACAACAAACAAAGGGTCATTCCAACTAGAAACAATGGAGGGAAAACTACTACCAAGCAATTGGAACGTCGCCCACCTCAAATACTTCACCTTCTGAAGATGGACGTCCTCCAAGTCGAACTCTTTTTCCCTCACCCGAGTTTTGTCCCAATTAGGTTTTCTCGGGGAGATTTTTAATGAGGCGACGAAGGGGGCGTCTCAGAGTTTAGGTATTTAGTTCATCGCCTCGCCTATCGCCTATTGACTACCTCTCTAGGCCGAGCGATGAAGGGACTAGATAGACTGGGACTCCTCGAATGTATGTACGGACCAATGAGAAATGTAATATTCTCCAATGAATAAACAAAGCAGTATTTCTTATGTCTCCACCAAATTTGCACATCACGCCAACGTAAAGGCAATATACAATCAACCTTGTTCAAATTATTCTAAATTCGACCTCGATTGAATTAACCTACATTCGACCTCGTTAGAATTAACTTACATTCGACCTCGTTCGAATCGTTCTACGTTCGACCTCGTTTGCATCATTCTACATTCGACCTCGCTCGAATTAACCTGCATTCGACCTCGTTTGGATTAACTTACATTCGACCCGTTCGAATCGTTCTACATTCGACCTCTTTCGAATCATTCTACATTCGACCTCGCTCTAATTAACCTACATTCGACCTCGTTCGAATTAACTTACATTCGACCTCATTCGAATCGTTCTACATTCGACCTCGTTCGAATCATTCTACATTCGACCTCGCTTGAATTAACTTACACTCGACCTCATTCGAATCGTTCTACGTTCGACCTCGCTCGAATTAGCTTACATTCGACCTTGTTCGAATCAATATACATTCGACCTCGTTCGAATCGAACCAAAAGTCAGGACTTTCTCGTAAAAGAATTCACAACAAAAAGAAAAGAGAAAGAGGAGCTAAAAATACACAACATAAAACAACTGTTTCATTTCCATCATTCCATTCCAATACATTTTTACAAAGGCCTGGAAAGACGCCCCCACAAAAACAGCAAAACACAAAAAAGCAAAAATCAAGTACAAATGCTTCACGCCACATCATCCCCCCATCACCAACGTCACCGACATACTCATCGTCGTACCAAGGGTCGGAAGCAAGCCTATCTAAGGCGTCTTCATCATCGTCCCCTTCGGGCGTACTGGGATCATAACCACAGGCGTCACGAGCTGCACGCGCCTTAACACAAACATCCTCAAATTCACCCTCGAAAATCTTCCTAGCTGTCTTCAGATACCTATATATGTCAAGTTGGGCCTCAGCAAGAACCCACATTTCATACAACTCTCGGGACACACCGGGAGTGATAGAAGTATGAGAAGTGCACGGCTGAGCCTGCACGTGTGCCTTCTCGGCCCTTAGGGCGACTATTGACACCCAATTTTTCCCTATATATATTTTCAGTATACAAAATAACTCTAAAAGGGCATATATATGCATATGTAAGCATATTCAAATGTCTCATTATTTTTCCATAATTTTTAAGGTTTCAAATCAATTTATTTTCATCTTTTATCCATAAAAAACCCAATGACTATTTCCAAAATTATTATTTTTTGGTAATTCATTTGTCGGACCTTTATATTTATGCTAAGATATAGCTAAGATATTTTTTTTGCATATTTTTACAAATTTTATTTAGTAATTTTAAGCTAAATTGCATATAATTGTAATATTAACCCCTTTTAGATTTAATTGTGTTTTATATTCTTAAAATTGAGTCCAGTATTTTTAATTTAATAATTATATGTTATAAGTCATTTTAGTACTTTTAATTTGGTTCCAGAAATTAATTTACTATTTTTTATAATTTTAAAAGGGGAAAAATGGCTATTCAAATGATAGCCCAATTTCATTTCAATTGTAGCCTAAATTGAACCCCAAATCAGATCCGATTACCCCCCGGCCCAATTTCGTATAAACCTGACCCCTAACCCATTTAAACGACCCAACACTGACTCCCACCTAACCCCTTTAATCCTAGCCGTTGATCATTTAGATCAACGACTCCTATATGTCCTTTCCTTTTTAATCCCAAACGACCCCTTACCCTACTTCATTTCTCACCAACCACCGCCTCTGAATCCCTCTTCTATCTCAACTCTCTCTGAAACCTAACACGAACCCTAGCCGCCACCATCAAACTACACCCTAATCCACCCTAAACCCTGCCTAATCCATGGCCTCCCATGGCCATTGGAGATGTGTGGTGGCCTCCCATGACTCTTGGGTGTTTGTTTTTGTGGTTTCATGGCCAGTCCTCGAAGGAATCTGTTCCAGTCCTTGCTCGACTGTTGTTCATGCCTTTTCCCCGGTCATTCCTGACCTTTTTCCGGCCAGCCATGGCCGTTCGAGTCAGATACTTGACTCTCCTAGTTAGATAGGTAACTTTCAAGGCCTTTCTCACCTTTTCTGGGTTTTTCGAAATCCTAATCTTTAAGATCCTTTGATTTTCTTTCAGATCTACTTTAGATCTGTACTTGCTGTGAATGTCAAGTGTTTTTCTCGAAAGTTCTTCAATTTTTCTTTCAAAACAACTTTTCGTTAAGGTTTACCTTTAAGTTTTTCAAAAGATCTCTTCTCCGATTTTTAATGTTGTTTGTGATTCTGCTATGTTTTGCTCATGTTGCTCTTCTATCTGAGTCAGCATGTTGAAAATCCTAATTCTTTTTGGGTCTCATTCGAGTTCTGAAGTTGTTCGTTGGATGTGTACTTGTTTGATTAAGTGTTTTGTTTGACTTATTTGTTACCATATTTTAAACTCGATTATTGTTGAAAACCCTAGGTCTTTGGGTCTGAAACTGTTTGTTCGAATGTATACTTGACTCGACTGATAGTTCTTGTTTCAGACTCTCTTTTCTTTATGTGACTTATCTGATATTTTTTACTATCTTTCAACTCGACTATGGTTGAAACCGTGACTTCTGGAAAGGTTACCTCACTTGTTACTGCAAGACCTTTACTTTTTTTGACTCTCTTCTTCACTTTGGCTAACGTGTGAGCCCTGACTATCTAACCTTGTTCACTACTGAATCCTATGCTTATTTCTGCTACTATTGTATGCTGTTTCTTTTGCCAATGTGCTTGGCCTCGCACGTGATGTTTTTGTTCACTCTGTTTATATACTAAAGTGCAGAAGCATATTCTTCCTTGGTTGTCTTAATCTTGTGACTGATTTCAAAAACTTTTCCTTTTATGAACCCTAATTTCACTCGCCTGTTTAAAATTAATTGATTCCTTTCCCTCTACTATGATGTGTTACCTTGCTGATTTCATTCCTAATATAAGCATATTTTTGTACTTAGACTCGATTGTTCACTGCATGCTTTTACTATCCCTTATATGGCAATAATCAGTCTGCCTCCAAACTGATTTTCTTTCCTTAATTAAAGGGGAATTACTTGGGTAATTGATTCTGACTTGTGATTATTTCCATGTTTGTATCAAGACTTTACTTATTACCTCTCCTTCACTCGTTTTCAAAAAAAAAAAACTATTAATACCCTGCACCCCTCTTGTTTCAAAGACAAGAACTATCTATGTTCAGAACACACACTTCACTAAAACTCTCTCTTTTCTCTGTCACTATTTGTGCTACTGCTTTGTCTAGCCGGCTGCAAGCCAAGGCTAGGTTGTGTACCTTTGCTTACCTTTCTTTCTGCACTTTGCTTATTACTGGTATGTCCTAGTTAATGTTCAAGCATCAACAACAACATGTTTCTGCAATTGTTTCAACTTCTTTCATGCTTGTCCACTTCTGCTTATGTTTCTGCAATCAATTTACATTACTAGCATGTTGAAATGTGTTCCCTTCCCCTTTTCAAGTTAATGCTCTCCTATGTATATGAATCCCAAACCCCACATCCCCTCTTTATGTTTGTATTCTCTGCTGGTTTATGAACATGCTAGCATCCTTTATTGTTGTGCATGTCTAAACCTGACCCCTCTTAGGGTCATATTCTTCATGCAATGTATTCCCAAAACCCCTGACTCCTTTGTGCAAATGCTGACTCTGTATAGTTTAAATTTTACTACTACTGTTTTCAAATCATCCTTATCACTTACTATTTCCCAGCCCAGTTTTAAAATCTCTATGTTCTGCACTTTCACTATATTCCTAGAATCTAAGTTCTGCCCCTCTTGGGTGAGCCTTGCCTTGGGACCCTTGAGCTCCCTCTGAACTTGGACACATAAGAGCTGGCCCTTCCACACTGCACTCATCTCTATCTGGTTATGCAAGCCTGGGTGTAAGCACTGCCCGGGGTCCCTTGAGACCCTTAGGAAACTTTGACACACCCATGTCTGAGAAATGCTCTGAAACAAGTGGCATTTGAGGTGGTTTGTTCCATAACTCAAAGAGGAAGTCAGAATCAGGCTTCCTATGGTTGTAACTTCCTTTTTTNGTCATGACCCAAACCGATGGGCCGCGACGAGTGCCTGAGTACCTACCTAGTCAAAACACCCCTAAGAATGCGTCTAAGATATAAACCTGAATAACATCTGCTGAATTACGAGAATAATATATGTTGACACCCAATTTTTCCCTATATATTTTCAATATGCAAAACAACTTCAAAAGGGCATATATATGCATATGTAAGCATATTCAAGTGTTTTATTATTTTTCCATAATTTTTAAGGCTTCAAATCAATTTATTTTTATGTTTTTATCCATAAAATCCCAATAATAATGTCCAAATTATTATTTTTGATGATTCATTTATTGGATCTTTATATTTATGCCAAAATATGGCTAAAGTAATTTTTGCATATTTTTACAATTTTATTTAGTATTTTTAAAGCTAATTGCACATAATTGCAATATTAGCCATTTTTAGGTTTAAATTTGTCTCATGTTTATAAAATGGGATCCTATATTTTTAAATTGTTAATAATACTATATAAATTATTTTAGTGCTTTCAATTTTGTTTTCACAAACTTATTTACTTTTTATAAATTAAATAGGGAAAATGGCTATTTAAAATTTAGCCCAATTGCATTTCAATTATAGCCTAAATCCTACCCCAATTAAACCCAATTCCCCCGGCCCAATCCCAATTAAACCCCGACCCAATCTCCAATTGAACCGACCCAAACCCAAACCCCTACCTACCCTCTTTAATCTAGGTCGTTGATCATTCAGATCAACGGTCACCATTTGCCCTTCCATAATTAAACCCCAAAAGACCCCTAAACCTAATTCATTTCCCACCTACCGCCGCCCTTGAATCCCTCTTCTCTCTCAACTCTCTCTGAAACCCACCTAAACCCTAGCCGCCGCCACCCTAATACCTACCAAATCCATGGCCTTCCGGGGTCATTTGAGATCTATACCGGCCTTCCGGGGTCATTTGTGTTTTTGGTTCTATGGTTTCATGACCAGACCTCAAAGGAGTATGGTCCATTCCTTGCTCGACTGTTGTTCATGGCCTTTCTCCGGCCATCCACGACCTTTCTCCGGCCATCCATGGCCTTTCAAGGTAGGTCCTTGACTTTCCTGGTTAGATCGGTATCTTTCGAGATCTTTCTCATTTCTTTTGGGTTTTCTGAAACCCTAATCTCTAAGACTTTTTGACTTCTTTCAGATCTATCTTAGATATGTGCTTACTATGAACTTTTAAATGTTTTTATTGAAGGTTCTTCAACTTTTCTTTCAAAAACGACTCTTCGTTTTTCCAACGATTAGGGTTTTCCTTTAAAGTTTTCTTCTCTGATCTTAATGTTGTTTGATGATTTTGCTATTTGCTCATGTTGTTCTTCAATCAATTTCAGCATATTAAAAACCCTAGTTCTTTTAGTCTTATCCGAGTTCTAGAAATTGTTTGTTTAAATGTGTGCTTGCTTGATTAAGTTCTTCATTCTTGTTTGACTTGTTTGATTATGAGTTTTGCCGTCTTTTAAACTCGATTATTGTGAAAAACACTAGGTCTTTTGGTCTGAGACTGTTTGTTTGAAAGTATACTGGACCCAATTAAAGGTTCCTAATTTCAGGCCCTCTTTTCTTTATGTGACTTATCTGATTCTGAGTTTTACTATCTTTTTAACTCGACTTTTGTTGAAACCCTAACTTCTCAAAGGCTTCCTCACCTGCTACTGTGAGACCTTTACATGCCTCTGATTTCTTTTACCTGATGTTATGTTTTCTTCACTGTTGATTCTATGTGACTTAACCTACTTGACTACTATGCCTCGAATGTTTGCTTTACTACTGGATCCTAGCTTATTTCTGCCACTACTGCATTTTTGTGATTATCTCTTTTGCCAATGTGTTTGGCCTTGCATGTTTGATGTTCCTGTTCACTCTATTTATATGCTGAAGCCTCTTCCTTGATTGGTCTTGGTCTTGTGACTGATTACAAAGCTTTTCTTTTATGAACCCTAATTTCACTCGCTTGTTTAAAATTAATTGACTCTTTTCCTTTGCTGTGATATTCTACTTTACTGAATATTTTCCAAAAATAAGCATATTTTGTGTACTTAGACTCGATGGTTTACTTCATGCTTTTACTGCCCTTTATATGGCAATGATCAATCTGTCCTCACGCTGATTTTCTTTCCTTAATTAAAACCTGCTGTTGCCCGTTAAACAGTGATTCCTTAATTAAAAGGAATCACTTGTGTTAATTGATTCTAATTTGTGATTGTTTCCATGTTTATGTTAAGACTTTACTGATTACCTTACTTACCACCTATTTTTAAAACTATAAATACCCACCCTTCTTTTCGTTAACAGACATGAACGATCTAAGTTCAGAACACACACTTCACTAAAAACTCTCTCTTTTCTCTGTTACTATTTGTGCTTCTGCTTTGTCTAGCCGGCTGAAAGCCAAGGCTAGGCTGTGGACATTTGCTTACTTTTCTTTCTGCACTTTGCTTCTTACTGGTATGTCCTAGTTAATTTCAAGCATTAACAACAACATGTTTCTGTAATTGTTTCAACTTCTTTCATGCTTGTCCACTTTTGCTTATGTTTCTGCAATCAAGTTACATTACTAGCATGTTGAAATGTGTTCCCTTCCCCTTTTCAAGTTAATGCTCTCCTATGTATATGAATCCCAAACCCCACATCCCCTCTTTATGTTTGTATTCTCTGCTGGTTTATGAACATGCTAGCATCCTTTATTGTTGTGCATGTCTAAACCTGACCCCTCTTAGGGTCATATTCTTCATGCAATGTATTCCCAAAACCCCTGACTCCTTTGTGCAAATGCTGACTCTGTATAGTTTAAATTTTACTACTACTGTTTTCAAATCATCCTTATCACTTACTATTTCCCAGCCCAGTTTTAAAATCTCTATGTTCTGCACTTTCACTATATTCCTAGAATCTAAGTTCTGCCCCTCTTGGGTGAGCCTTGCCTTGGGACCCTTGAGCTCCCTCTGAACTTGGACACATAAGAGCTGGCCCTTCCACACTGCACTCATCTCTATCTGGTTATGCAAGCCTGGGTGTAAGCACTGCCCGGGGTCCCTTGAGACCCTTAGGAAACTTTGACACACCCATGTCTGAGAAATGCTCTGAAACAAGTGGCATTTGAGGTGGTTTGTTCCATAACTCAAAGAGGAAGTCAGAATCAGGCTTCCTATGGTTGTAACTTCCTTTTTTACATTGTTTGATGTAATTCAGTATTTCGTCTGTAATAATTTGTAAACGAATATTGGGGTTGGCTAGTGAAAAAGGATGGGGTAATCATGCATGTTTTAACGGTAGATATCCTGCCTATACGATTTTTTTTATATAATTTCTGCATTGTTTCACTTCCACAATTAGATATCCTGCCCATAGGATCTATTTCAATAAAGTCCTGCATGTGTTAAGTCTACACTTAGATAACATGCCTATAGGATCTATCTAATAAATTTCTGCATTGTTTCACTTCCACAATTAGATATCCTGCCTATAGGATATAATGGCTATAACCAGACGTCATATTTACAAGGTTAAAAATCATATTCAAAATTAGATGTCATGCCCATAAGGTTAATATCAATATTTTATAGAAATCATGCCTATAGGAATTTCGCTGTGATCAAATAAATCCTGCCTACTCTACTTCATTAGATACCATGCATATAGGACCAAATTAGCCTTTAATATTGTATACCATGTCTGTAGGGATTAAAATCAGCAATAATAGAGATTATGTCCATAAAATCTGAAACCACTTTAGTTAAAAATCAGTTTGCCTCATACCGTGTTAAATTAGTTACTCCTTTCATTAATGCGGTCTAGAAAGCATGCCTACAGGATATAATTTGCTCGTTTAAAACTGTTACTGCTTTGCCATTTTTGAATCAGTGATAGATATCATGCTTATAGGGTATCATCAATACACACCTAGGCAAGCCTTAGGTAATAACGATAAAGTTGAATCCGCCTTTGTTTAATTAGCAACTGCTACAACTAGCAGGCAAGCCTGATTCGGACTTCTTATCTCAGTTATGTAATAAATTGGTGTGCTTCAACAACTAAAACTCCCCTGTCTTAATACTTTGAATTCGGACCTTAATTGTGTATAAGTCATGTTGTTTATATATGCATTATTTGCGGAGGTATACATGAGCCTTTTAACTGCTTGCATGTTTCCCTTCTAAGTGCAGTCCTACTTGTTTTTGTATGTCGCCTTAGCATTTTACCTTTAAGCCTAAGAGTCAGCTTAGAACCTCCCTCTTATAGGAATAGTAGTCCTAAACTCCTCTGGGACTGATAGGAATGGGACAGGCAACAACATGCAATAGAGGTCGAGACCAATCCACGCTTTAATTCCTTAACGGGGTGGAAAGGGTAGATATGGATATGATGACCGGTGTGCTAATACCACGCATAGCCCCTCTTTTGTGGAGTGATTACCGGGTATTGCATTGATGTGATCCATATTACAAATAAACCTAGGACCTCCTTTATATTCGTTAGCATGCTTAGTTATAACTCTTTCAAAAGTTTGCTTTATTTCCAAACACTTGTGTATTTAAATCCCCTCTATTTGAGCCTTGTTTGTTTACGTGTTAGTTGCGCAAATTCACAAAGAACTATCTGGCCAGGAACCACACTAGTGGATCCTTAGGGGTGCCTAACACCTTCCCCTTGGGATAATTTCAAGCCCTTACCCTATCTCTGGTTATAAAAAATATAGTTATAATTGAACCACATAGGTGCCCTAACGCACCTTAAAATCGTTAGGTGACTCTTCAAAATTAAAATCCCCTTTCCCGAAATGAAAGAGTTGTCCCAACCAAATATCATAAACCCGATTTCCGCGGAGGTTAATGGGGGCGCGACAGCATGACGACTCTGCTGGGGATTTTTAGGCTTTTACCATTTCAGATTATTCTTGTGAATTTGTACCTCTCCCTATGCGAAATTATCTGTTTAAGTCCTCTAAGCATTTAATTTCTTCTTTAAAAGCAAAACTGACATATTCTCCTTGTTGTCTTTCCTTTATTGCTTTAAATTATGAAATTATTGTATTTAACGCTTTCTTAATGTGAAAATACATGTCAACATGCTTTTAATTATTGCATAATCATGCTCAACATCATACTCCACTCGTGCCAAACAAATCCTATAGTAACACTTATAGTGAGTGGTTGCGCTCTTCCTATATCATTTCCCCCTAAATTCGGAAAGGCATATTTGCAGTAAAACTAGTCGATCAGCAGTGCAGGCGACAGTTCCGAGCCTTCCCCCTTGAGTTGTCCGCTCAAGGGTACCAGTCTAAAACCCCATAGAAACCTTACTCTGTTTAAATTGTGCATGCATCATGGTCAAACCTAGCCGGATCAGTTATGTTGTCCACATAATGATCCTTTAAGATAGTCTTGTCCAAAGTCCGCTGGGTTTCCCTAAACCCTAACGGACGTCGTCACGTTCTGTGTATTTATTTGGAGAACTAGATGCTTCCTGCTAATCATTGATATTAAACAGTCGAGTCCGGTGGGGGAAGGGTCTAACCTTATTTGCCTTGCAGAAATATGAGGCACGAAGTCCCCAGATTCGGCATGGTCACCAATATCCACCCAAGGTTGCTAAGCTGGTGGAAAGATTTACACTCTAGTGATCATAACCTCGTCAGAAAATATCTGGGAAATCTACCATCCCTCCTGGAAATCCAACCTAATAACATGATCATAGAAGCTGCCACATTGCCAATGCCAATAAAAGACTGGGATACTTGGAGCGAGGCATAGTAGAACTGGAAAGAAAGTTTCTCAAAAGGGTTGAAGATTGTCAAGAGGCTAAAGGGGCTGAAGGCGGATATCTAGCCAGAGCATACCTGTTGCTGGGACTTCGCGAGTTGGGGAAGCTGTTCGAAGGAGCCAAGGATGCCGAATCTAGGGAAGGTCCTTCTGGGACCAAGTAGATAGGAATTTATCTTCTTTGCTTAAAATGTAACAAGGCCAATGGCCATTAGTAACTTTTATTTCTTGTTTATTTTCAATTTGGGATTCGTCTTATCTTTATCAATGAAATGAGGCCTTTAGCATTCTAAGTTCTCCAAATCAATTTGTCGCTAGGCCTACCTCGGGCGGAACGAGGTTCCCAAATTAGGGCACGATTTATATTCCTGCACTACGTGTTTAAATATTGCAACATAATTTATGATCCTCACTGACTTGGTTACCTTTCTGTTTTATTTTTGTTTTTGTTTTTTATTCCCCTCCCCAAAGATTAGTTCGTGCACTCTGGCAACATCATCTTATTCTACGAGATCAAGGGGCCCTCCACCCACTCCTCCTCTTAGTCCTATTAAGAACAAGATCAAAGGCAAAATGGAAGATTTGAATGCCAGAAAGGAGAACACAACAGCAGAGGCCACTGATGACCATGGTATTCGGGTTCCCAATGAAAATGTGTCACAACTTGAGCAGAAATTGTTAAAGTTTCAAGAAGAGCTTGATCATGTTCGGAATTTGGCCAACCTGTCATTCTCCCTCAGCACCCCAGACACCATCTTCCCCAACGGTCAAATCCCCACACCTCCACAAAAGCAACCAAATCATCACACTACTCCAACAAAGAACCAATGCAACACTTTCCATACTCCAAACAACATTCCACCACTCATCCCAGAACCACAAAACTCCATAAATGATCATTTCCACACCCACATACCAGGCCACCACAACAATCCCATCTACGTGGAGACCATGCCGCTCTCCACCCAACCTATATCTTGCACACCTGAGTCCGATGAAAAGGATCTACTCATCAGAAACTTGGCTGAAGAGCTTAAGAAACTATCCAGCCGATCCAAGGCGTTGAAGGAAGTAAAGGGATCGAAGGGTTGAACTATGAAAATCTCTGCATACAACCAGATGTCGAACTACTAGAGGGGTACAAACCTCCCAAGTTCGAGATGTTTGACAGTACAGGTGATCCAAGCGTCCATCTGAGGACATACAGTGACAAGCTGGTCGGGGTAAGAAAAGATGAAAGGATCCGCATGAAGCTGTTCATGAGGAGTCTGAAAGGAGATGCACTATCTTGGTACATCAGCCAAGACCCTAAGAAATGGTCGAGCTGGGTAGGTATGGCATCTGATTTCATGGACAGGTTCAGGTTTAACACAGAGAGCATTCCAGATGTGTTCTATATCCAGAATCTAAAGAAGAAGCCCACGGAGACATTTCGCGAGTATGCTACTTGCTGGAGGTCTAAATCTGCTAAGGTCAGACCCACCTTAGAAGAAGAACAAATGAACAAGTTCTTTGTCCGGGCTCAAGGCCCGCAATACTATGAACGATTGATGGTGATTGAGAATCATAAGTTTTCTGACATTATCAAGTTGGGGGAACGAATTGAAGAAGGTATCAAGAGCGGTATGGTTATAAACTTCGAGGCCCTACAAGCTACAAATAAGGCCTTACAGTCGGGTGGTGTGTCTAAGAAGAGGGACGTAGGGGTCGTGATGGTTGCACAAAGGACCAAGTCTCCTCTCAAATACCAAACCTACCCAATACCTCCACTCACATATCAGCCAACCCCAAATTACCAAGTACCCTCCTACCATGCTCCACCACCAACTTATCAGTCACCTCCACCTCCCACATATCAGCCTACCTCACCCAAATACTCCCAGCCTGCTCATGTCTACAAACTTACAATACCCAACCATCTCATTACCAATCACCCCCCGCACGCCAAAACTTCCCTAGGCCCCGACCTAATTTTGATCGGAGGCCTCCAAAATAATACACAACCATTGCCAAACCCATTGATCAGCTATATTAGAGACTAAAAACCATCGGTTATGTCACCCCCATCCCTGCTACAACACCTAAGAATCCTTCTCAGTGGGTTAACCCAAACAAGTCTTGTGCATACCACCCCGGCATGAAGGGACATTCGTCGCTCTCTAAAAGACAAGATACAGTCTCTGATTGATAACAAAGTCATTGTAGCAAAGGAAGCCGCTTCGAACGTCCGCAACAACCCTCTACCAGACCATAAAGGCGGGGGTATTCACATGATTGAAGTAGAGGATGATTGGGATCCCAAGGGATCCATCGGGTTGATCGTAGAAGGTGATTATCCAAAGAAACCAGCAGTTACTCTCAACCCCATCATAGTCCAGATCCAACCGTCTGAGGTTACTTAGGTAGACGTTTCTATCCATCTTGAGTTTGAAGCAGCGCCATCAGCAAAGGCACCAGCACCATTTGAGGTTACAGTTTTTCCACCCTAAGAACATGTCCCATTCAAAGTAAAGGTGGTCGCACCAATTCCAGTGGTGATGTCCACCATGCCGTCATTCCATAGAAAAGCTATACCTTGGGATTATACAGCCGAGGCTAGGAGGAAAGGCAAAGTCAGGTCCGAAGAGACTGTTGCAGCACTGGGTATGACAAGAACTAGGAGAGTCTATACCCCTGAATACCTAGCTGAGTCCAGCAAGCATGCCTCCAACCGGCCACCCATCATTGAGACGGGTCTAGACGACCTTTGAAGGAAAATACATGCCAAGGAGTATTCGGTCATCTACCAACTAAACAAAATACCAGCATAGATATCCATCCTCTCATTACTGCAGAATTCCAAGACACACAAAAACGCTCTGTTGAAGGTGCTGAGTGAAGCGTACGTACCAAGTAACATCACAGGTGGGGAACTGGCCAATATGGTGGGACAAGTATTAGAAAGTCATAAAATAACCTTCTATGAGGACGAGCTGCCACCTGAAGGGTTGGGTCACAACAATGCCCTGCACATCACTGTACAATGCGAAGATTATTTCATCACCAGGATCCTGATCGATAGGGGGTTCCAGCCTTAACATCTGTCCTTTGGTAACACTCAAGAAGTTAGGAAAAAGGCTGCATGAGATAAAAGAAGGAGCAATCAATATGAAAGCTTTTGATGGGTCTTAGAGGTCTACCATTGGTGAGATTAGTCTGTGTCTGCAAATGGGACCAACCTGGTTCGAGGTTGATTTTCAAGATAGATGTGCCAGCGTCCGACAACCTGCTGCTAGGACGACCCTAGATTCATGCTGCTGGGGCTGTAGCATCAACGCTGCATCAGGCCGTAAAGTTTAAATGGAATCACCAGGAGGTGATCATTCATGGTGATGGCAGCAATCCTATATACAGTCGTCAGACCATTCCGGCAATCGGAGGAAGAAGAAAGCTAGGTAGAGAGACCTACCACCATATCGAGCGGGTCAATGCTGTCGACAAAGACAAATGGTGAGATAACAAGATCGAGAGTATATAGAATTGGAGTGGGTACGAACCTGGCAAAGGACTCGGCAAGAACCTCCAGGGGATCTCTAAACCTATAAAACTCAAGAAACACGGCACTACCTTCGGTCTGGGATATGAATACACCTGGGAAGAGTTTAACAATTGGTCGCCACCATGGCGCAGCCCTTACTACCCATTAAAGCAGCCGATACCGCACCTGGAGTAGAATTTCAAACAGGCTGACGTCATCTATGGGACAGACGAAGAAGAAGCACTCGCAGCAGTAAAGAACTTGTTTTTAGAGGACAATGATATGGATTGCTGTGTTATTCTCGAGAAGGAGGGGGAGGAAGGTCCTTCCATACAAGCTGTGAGTAGAGGGGCATACCTCAATAATTGGACCATCAGGACAACCAGAGCCCGACGAGCCTCGGGGTAGCAAGGCTAAAACAAGCATCATTCATTGTTTTTATTTACCAAATGATTTTTCGTTTCGCATTTTTCAACTCCCGCAATAAGATCGTCAATGTTCAAAACAATTATTCAAAAGCATGTTTGATTTTTCTTATGATTTAAATATTTATTGCTCTCTCTCCTTACTTTACCAATACAGCATTACTATTACCTATTTTGATGAACCAATGACTATGACATGCAATGAGACAACGCAATAAACGGATATTGATTCAGAAGAAGATGACATACCAGAGGAGATTTTCAAAGAAGTCGAGAACTTTGAGAACAGACCTAAGTCCAACCTGGAAGAGACAGAGATTGTTAACTTGGGAGATGCAGAAAACGTCAAGGAAACATGAATCAGCATTCACTTATCGCCGTCAAAAAAGAAGGAATACACAAAATTTCTAAAGGAATATGAGGACATAATCGCCTGGTCGTATGATGACGTGGATGGTCTGAGTACGTCTATTGTGGCCCATAAACTACAAATTGATCCAATGTGTCCACCGGTAAAGCAAAAGCTCAGAAAGCTCAAACCTGATATGAGTCTGAAAATCAAGGAAGAAGTCACCAAGCAGATCAAAGCTAAGGTTCTCAGGGTGGTTGAGTACCTGACATGGTTAGCCAATATTGTTCCAGTACCAATGAAAGACGAGAAGGTCGGAGTTTGTGTCGACTACCGGGATCTCAATCGGGCCAGTCCGAAAGACGACTTCCCTTTACCGAATATACATATCCCGATTGACAATTGCGCCAAACATGAGTTGCAATCATTTGTAGATTGTTTTGCTGGTTATCATCAGATCTGGATGGATGAAGAAGATGCTGAGAAAACGGCTTTCATTGCGCCATGGGGAGTGTACTGTTACAAGATGATGCCGTTCGGCCTGAAGAATGCAGGGGCCACCTACATGAGGGCCATGACTACCATTTTTCATGATATGATACACAAGGAGATTGAGTTATATGTAGATGATGTCATCATCAAGTCCAAGAAGGCCACTGATCACATGGAAGATTTGAGGAAGTTCTTCAATAGATTGCGAAGGTACAACCTAAAACTGAATCCCGCAAAGTGTGCATTTGGGGTTCCTGCTGGAAAGTTGCTTGGGTTTATTGTGAGCCGCCGAGGAATAGAACTAGACCCTTCAAAGGTCAAAGCCATTCAAGAACTACCACTGCCAAAGAACAAGAAAGATGTGATGAGTTTCCTAGGAAGGTTGAACTACATCAGCCTATTCATAGCACAGCCTACAGTTATCTGTGAGCCAATCTTTAAGATGTTAAAGAAGGACGCCGCTACCAAATGGACCGATGACTGCCAAAAGGCCTTCGATAGAATCAAAGAGTACCTGTCAACACCACCAGTCTTGGTCCCGCCCGAGCCAGGCAGACCCTTATTACTCTACCTTGCAGTGTTAGACGGAGCTTTCGGCTATGTTCTAGGGCAACATGATGAAACAAGGAGAAAGGAACAAGACATCTATTATCTCAGCAAGAAGTTCACCCCGTACGAGGCCCGGTATTCTCTGTTGGAATGCACCTGCTGTGCTTTGACTTGGGTAGCTCAGAAGCTGAGACATTACTTCTGTGCCTACACTACGTACCTCATATCAAGGATGGATCCTTTGAAGTACATCTTTTAGAAGCCCATAACCACCGGCAAGCTAGCCAAGTGGCAAATCTTGTTGAGTGAGTTCGACATTGTCTATGTAACTCAAAAAGCAGTCAATGGACAGGCACTGGCAGACCACCTTGCCGAAAACCCCGTGGATGGAGAATATGAACCCTTGAAAACGTATTTTCCTGATGAAGAGGTATCATTCATAGGAGAAGACATTGCAGAATCCTATGACGGTTGGAGAATATTTTTCGATGGAGCAGCAAACTTCAAAGGAGTTGGCATAGGAGCGGTCTTGGTATCAAAAACCGGTCAGCATTATCCAGCGTCTGCCAAACTCAGGTTCCCCTACACCAACAATATGGCCGAGTATGAAGCCTGCATCTTAGGACTTGAAATGGCCATTGACATGAACATTCAAGAGCTGCTAGTAATTGGAGATTCAGACTTACTTATACATCGGGTACGAGAAGAATGGACAACCAAGAACTCCAAGATACTCCCGTATCTGCATCATGTACCGGAATTGAGAAAGAGGTTCACGAAGACGGAATTCTGACATGTTCCCAGAATCCAGAATGAGTTCGCCGATGCATTAGCCACCCTATCATCTATGATACAGCATCGCGACGAGAATTTCATTGATCCCATTTCGGTGAAAATTCATAACCAGCTAACTTACTGTGCCCATGTTGAAGAGGAAGCAGACGGAAAGCCTTGGTTTCATGATATCAAGGAATATTTGGCGAAAGGAGAGTACTCGGAGCTTGCCAATCGTGCTTAGAAACGCACACTTCGGAGATTGTCCAACAACTTCTTTCACAGCGGAGGGATCCTGTATAGGAGGACTCCTGATTTGGGATTATTAAGGTGTGTTAACGCAAAAGAAGCATCCAAGCTGCTAGAGGAAATTCATGTAGGTACATGTGGTCCACATATGAATGATTTTGTCTTAGCAAAGAAGATACTCCGGGCTGGTTACTTTTGGATGACTATGGAAACAGACTGCATCGAGTATGCCCAGAAATGCCATCGCTGTCTGATACATGCAGACATGATAAAGGTACCTCCAAGCGAGCTCAACACAACAAGCTCACCATGGCCGTCCGCCTGGGGAATGGACGTCATTGGACCAATCGAGCCTGCCGCTTCCAACAGACACAGGTTTATCCTAGTGGCAATTGACTATTTCACCAAGTGAGTCAAAGAAGCATCTTACAAACCAGTGACTAAGAAAGTCGTGACAGACTTTGTCCGGGAGCGCATTGTTTGTCAATTCGGTATTCCAGAGTCAATAATTACTGATAATGGCTCCAATCTCAACAGTGACCTGATGAAAGCCATGTGTGAAACTTTTAAGATCAGACACAAGAATTCCACAGCCTACAGGCCTCAAATGAATGGAGTCGTAGAAGCCGCCAACAAGAATATCAAGAAGATATTGAGGAAAATGATAGAGAAACATAAACAATGGCACGAGAAGTTATCATTTGCTCTATTGGGATATCGCACCACAGTCCGCACATCAACCGGGGCAACCCCCTATATGCTGGTTTATGGTACAGAAGCCGTCATTCCCGCCAAAGTAGAAATTCCTTCCTTAAGGATCATACAGGAAGCTGAGCTCAACGACGCGGAGTGGGTAAAGAGTTGTTATGAGCAACTAGCTCTTATAGATGGAAAGAGAATGAATGCAGTTTGTCATGGTCAACTCTATCAGAACAGAATGTCCAGAGCCTTCAACAAAAGAGTCAAGCAAAGACAGTTCACGCCGCGGCAGCTAGTGTTAAAGAAAATTTTTCCGCATCAGGATGAAGCTAAAGGGAAGTTCTCTCTCAACTGGTAGGGCCCATACATGGTTCACCGAGTTTTGATAGGAGGAGCCCTCATACTTGCAGAAATGGACAGAGAAGTCTGGCCAAAGCCAATTAATTCAGATGCAGTCAAGCGTTACTATGTGTAATCTTTATGTCTTCCCTATATGATGTACTTTGAACTACGCCTGACTTGATTCCCGTTTAAGAGGGGATACGTAGGCAGCCCACCCTCAAAATTTCGTAGCGAGAGAGGTTGCAATGTTTCGAACCACGTCAGAGTCGTCGGTTCATCTAAAAACTATTTTATCATACATTTATGTTTTACTTTTACAAAATCATTCATGTTTATTATCAAAATTGCTTTGTTTAGCAACGCTACCGCAATGATACAAATGGTATCACCCGATCAAAGTAGAACGAGTCAAGCAAAGCCAGCGGGGATACGAACTAAACTTTCCCCCCTTTACAAAACTCACGATTTTTCTTTGGACGCAGGCACAAGGATTGCGACATCATTAAGACATACTGCACACTCATGGAACAAACATTGTTCAAGAATACGACTTTCCTTACCGTTACACTTACCGACATTTGCTATCCGCACACCGGTGATGTCCCGTATGTCGCAATGCTCCCAGTAATCGCAACGCCGCAACCTACTGTCAGCTAAGAAACTCTATTGTCATCTGCTATTTTATTTCTTGCATAAGGCTACTATTCTGCCTTCCAACTTGCATAAGGCTACCATTCTGCCTTCCAACTTGCATAAGGCTACCATTCTGCCTTCCGAGGCTAAGCTCTACCTCTATCTATCTTTTGCATTGCATAAGGCTACCATTCTGCCTTTTGAGGTTAAGCTCTACTTCCAACTGCATCTACATTGCAGAAGGCTACCATTCTACCTTCCAACTTGCATAAGGCTACCATTCTGCCTTCGAACTTGCATAAGGCTACCATTCTGCCTTCCGAGGTTAAGCTCTACCTCTATCTATTTTTTACATTGCATAAGGCTACCATTCAGTTTTTCGAGGTTAAGCTCTACCTCTAACAGCATCTGCATTGCATAAGGCTACCATCCTGCCTTCCGAGACTGAACACCGTCTCAATCCACATTGCATGGCTGAAAGATCGCCACATTGCATGGCTGAAAGATCGCCACATTGCATGGCTGAAAGATCGCCACGTTGCACGGCTGAAAGATCGCCACATTGCACGGCTGAAAAATCGCCACATTGCACGGCTGAAAGATCGCCACATTACACGGCTGAAAGATCGCCACATTGCACGGCTGAAAGATCGCCACATTGCACGGCTGAAAGATCGCCACATGCTACTGCATCCTTCATGGGCTGAAATATCGCCAACCCATCCAAAGGCGTCATCGTTCGGAGGCACCATCTTCATAGCCCGAGAACACCATGTCATGGCCTGAGGACCCCTTTCAACCTTTTTGCATATCATTATTCAAAGGCGTCATGGTTCGGAGGCACTATTCTCATAGCCCGAGAGCATCATTTCATGGCATGCGAGTCCTTTATTATATGCTTCATGGCCCAAACATCATGGTCTAAAGACGTCATCGTAACCGTTCAAAGACAGCATTCGTGGTCCAATGGGAATTTGTATCATGTCTAAATTTATGCATAGTATACGCTTGTAGTGTTTCTAATTGCAGGTACTCCAGTGAGCAACGGCCATCCCGGCAGGAGCAAGCCCGCTCCAATTCCTGCAGCCATATCAAGCCTTAACCATTCTCATAAGCCACCCAGTCGCCCCATCCTGGATATTATGTCCGTTCTTGGAAAGCCTCCATCGGCATACTCCGCCGACGGATCCTGAACTACATATGGCCTGATTCCTGTAACACCAGGGATATGTAGGCAGCTCAGAAGCCAGGGCGCGGTCTAACTTCTCCGAACCGTTTCGTTCGGTCAAAATTGGCCATCATATCTTTACCCGACAACTCTTTCATCTTTCCCGGGTAAAGAGGGGCAGCTGTTGACACCCAATTTTTCCCTATATATTTTTTCAGTATACAAAATAACTCCTAAAGGGCATATATATATATATATGCATATGTAAGCATATTCAAATGTTTTATTATTTTTCCATTATTTTTAAGGTTTCAAATCAATTTATTTTCATCTTTTATCCATAAAAAACCCAATGATTATTTCCAAAATTATTATTTTTTGGTAATTCATTTGTCGGACCTTTATATTTAAGCTAAGATATAGCTAAGGTATTTTTTTTTGCATATTTTTACAAATATTATTTAGTAATTTTAAGCTAAATTGCATATAATTGTAATATTAGTCCCTTTTAGATTTAGTTGTGTTTTATATTCTTAAAATTAAGTTCAGTATTTTTAAATTAATAATTATATGCTATAAGTCATTTTAGTGCTTTTAATTTGGTTCCAGAAATTAATTTACAATTTTTTCTAATTTTAAAAGGGGAAAAATGGCTATTCAAATGATAGCCCAATTTCATTTCAAGTGTAGCCTAAATTAAACCCCAAATCAGACCCAATTTCCCCTCGGCCCAATTTCATTTAAACCCGACCCCTAGCCCATTTAAACGACCCAACCCGGACTCCCACCTAACCCCTTTAATCCTACCCGTTGATCATTTAGATCAACGGCTCCTATACGCCTTTTCCGTTTTAATCCCAAACGACCCCTTGCCCTACTTCATTTCTCACCAACCGCCGCCTCTGAATCCCTCTTCTCTATCAACTCTCTCTGAAACCTAACACGAACCCTAGCCTCCGCCATCAAACTACACCCTAATTCACCCTAAACCCTGCCTAATCCATGGCCTCCCATGGCCATTGGAGATGTGTGGTGGCCTCCCATGACTCTTGGGTGTTTGTTTCTGTGGTTTTATGGCCAGCCCTCGAAGGAATCTGGTCCAGTCCTTGCTCGACTGCTGTTCATGGCTTTTCCGGTCATCCCTGACCNTTGGCATTCCATTGCTGTCATTTTTTATGTATATGGGTACAACTATCTCCGCTCTCAATGTGCCTATGATGTAGCGCCTGGCGGGCTGTTAGCTAGTGTGTATCATCTTACGAGAATAGAGGATGGTGTGGATCAACCAGAGGAGGTATGCATAAAAGTATTTGCCTCCAGGAGGAATCCTAGAATTCCGTCTGTTTTCTGGGTTTGGAAAAGTGTGGATTTTCAAGAACGAGAATCATATGATATGTTGGGAATCTCTTATGATAATCATCCACGCTTGAAACGTATCTTAATGCCTGAAAGTTGGATAGGATGGCCCTTACGTAAGGATTATATTGCCCCTAATTTTTATGAAATACAAGATGCTCATTGAATGATAAGAAAGCTATTTCCACTTAGACAATTTCAGATATTCAAGGATTGCACGTTCTGTTCTAGATTAAGCAGGTCTAATTTAGGGAATTATCGATAGGCTAACAAAAAAAGACAATTAGGGATTCATTGGAATTCTCACATTTATTTGGAAGATACTTATTTCGGATGGGTCACACCAATAGGATGAACCAAATGAGTTCTGCATCATGAACTTTGTACTGCGCACATTACTTAGACGGGTTCTAGAAAGGCATATAGGAAGGAATGGAGAAATCCGGAATGAAGAAATCGAATATGAAAGAAAAGACAAAGAAATGAGAGAATATCGGATTCTATTTCTTTGGATCTGAGCTGAATCTTGTCTATTTCAACCCCCCTAGATTCGGATTCTACTTTTGAGCCTTTCAACAATTAACCAATTTAACCTTTCGAATATGTATTCCGTATTCAAATTCGGTTGAACGAGAGGAGAAAAAAAAAGAGGAGATAGAATCCAATTCTTTTAGATACTTTATCTAAGAAACTCTACCCATCTAGAACATAGATGGGGTATATCTCGCCAAACTGGATAAAGCTATTATTCTAATCTAGACTCTAAAAGAATATGTATGTTGATTCATATCAATTAATTAGAAATTAATTCGAGGGAAGAGAGACCCATACAAATTAATCATGTGCCAGGAACCAGATTTGAACTGGTGACACGAGGATTTTCAGTCCTCTGCTCTACCAACTGAGCTATCCCGGCTATTCCCAATGTAGTATCCTCATTTTATTAGAGAACTGGGGTCTATGTCAATTACAAGGACAAAAGTAGATTAAAAATTTTATCAAAGCCGGGGAATTTCTTCGATCTTCAAAAAGATGACTTTGTAAGTTTCAGTATGAGTAATGATATTGATAGGGAATCATTCAACTAGGGATTCCTTGCTCAAAGATGCTCATTTCTATGTGTATCATATATATCACAAGACTTGTGATAAGAGAAAGCCATTTACGCTCAAATCCATTTCTAAAAGAATAGAGTGAATGAGAAAGATAAGGAATTTTGAACCGCTAAGGAAAGGGGGTCGGATAAATAGTTGGGGGGTGAAATAGTCTTTTTGGGGATAGAGGGACTTGAACCCTCACGATTTTTAAAGTCGACGGATTTTCCTCTTACTATAAATTTCATTGTTGCCGGTATTGACATGTAGAACGGGACTCTATCTTTATTCTCGTCCGATTAATCAGTTCTTCAAAAGATCTATCAGACTATGGAGTGAATGATTTGATCAATGAATATTCGATTCTTTCTTCAATGTAGAATCGATTCACACCAATTCTTCTATTTTTTATAGAAAAAATACGGATTCAGGTCATCATTAATCATTTGATATAGTATTCAATACGTATGTATATACGTTTATCCTTCACTTCATTCTTTTTTCTTCTGAAGTTTCGATGTAAGATTCCTCTACCAACGCATTTAACTCCATTTGTTAGAATAGCTTCCATTGAGTCTCTGTCACCTATACCGTTTTTTCTGAATCTTTGTTAGTTTCGTAAAACAGGATTTGGCTCAGGATTGCCCATTTTGTAATTCCAGGGTTTCTCTGAATTTGAAAGTGATCACTTAGTAAGTTTCCATACCAAGGCTCAATCCAATTAAGTCCGTAGCGTCTACCGATTTCGCCATATCCCCCTTTCTTTTTGAGATTAGGATCTCATTCTGATGTCATTCCTTTTTCTTTTTCTTTCATTTATACTGGAACCATTGAATTCATTAGATACCGATTCCTATCTCGAAAACGTGTTTTCTCCTCTTTGATTTTCTTAACTATCTTCTATAGGAGACCTTTTTTTGTCCAATCAAAAATGATTTTATGTGTTAACTCTACACTTAGATAACATGCCTATAGGATCTATCTAATAAATTTCTGCATTGTTTCACTTCCAATTAGATATCCTGCCGATAGGATATAATGGCTATAACAAGACGTCATATTTACAAGGTTAAAGATAAGATTCAAAATTAGATGTCATGCCCATAAGGTTAATATCACTATTTTATAGAAATCATGCCTATAGGAACTTCGATGTGATCAAATAAATCCTGCCTACTCCACTTCATTAGATAACATGCCTATAGGACCAAATCAGCCATTAATATTAGATACCATGTCTGTAGGGATTAAAATCAGCAATAATAGAGATTATGTCCATAAAATCTGAAACCAATTTAGTTAAAAATCAGTTGCCTCATACTGTGTTAAATTACTTACTCCTTTCATTAATGCGGTCTAGAAAGCATGCCTATAGGATCTAATTTGCTCGTTTAAAACTGTTATTGCTTTGCCATTTTTGAATCAGTAATAAATATCATGCTTATAGGGTATCATCAATACACACCTAGGCAAGCCTTAGGTAATAACGATAAAATTGAATCCGCCTTTGTTTAATTAGAAACTGATACAACCAGCAGGCAAGCCTGATTCGGACTGAGTTATGTAATAAATTGGCCTGCTTCAACAACTAAAACTCCCCTGTCTTAGTACTTTGAAATCAGACCTTAATTGTGTATGAGTCATGCTGTTTATATATGCATTATTTGCGGAGGTATACATGAGCCTTTTAACTGCTTGCATGTTTCCCTTCTAAGTGCAGTCCTATTTGTTTTTGTATGTCGCCTTAGCATTTTACCTTTAAACCTAAGAGTCAGCTTAGAACCTCCCTCTTATAGGAATACTAGTCCTAAACTCCTCCGGGACTGATAGGAATGGGACGGGTAACAGCATGCAATAGAGGTCGAGACCAATTCGCGCTTTAATACCTTAACGGGGTGGAAAGGGTAGATATGGATATGATGACCGGTGCGCTAATACCACGCGTAGCCCCTCTTTTGAGGAGTGATTACCGGGTATTGCATTGACGTGATCCATATTACAAATAAACCTAGGACCTCCTTTATATTCGTTAGCATGCTTAGTTATAACTCTTTCAAAACTTTGCTTTATTTCCAAACACTTGCGTATTTAAATCCCCTCTTATTTGAGCCTTGTTTGTTTACGTGTTAGTTGCGCAAATTCACAAAGAACTATCTGGCCGGGAACCACACTAGTGGATCCTGAGGGGTGCCTAACACCTTCCCCTTGGGATAATTTCAAGCCCTTACCCTATCTCTGGTTATAAAAAATATAGTTATAATTGAACCCCATAGGTGCCCTAACACACCTTAAAATCGTTAGGTGGCGACTCTTCAAAATTAAAAACCCCTTTCCTGAAAGGAAAGAGTTGTCCCAACCAAATGTCATAAATCCGATTTTCGCGGAGGAAAAAAGGGGGCGCGATAGCGACAGCTCTGCCTCCAAAACCCCAATCCACTCCTCAAATCTCGCTTCCTTGAGCGCCGAAGTTTCTGCCTTAGTAGCTCGCTGAGACCTGCAAACATGAAGGGCGTCCCCTAGGGCTACCGCCTCCGCCACAGCGGTCATTCTTTCTTTCGAGGCTCTAACCAACTCTTTAACCCTGGTGCTCAACTCATCCCGCAAGTTGACGACCCTTGTTTCACTCTGCTCGAGTTCGACCCTTAAATACACCACCTGCGCCTGAAGGTCAGTATTTTCGGCCATCACTCCCTTGCTCACCTCGAGCTCATCGTCCTTAGACTTCAACGCCCCCTCAAGCACGCTACATCTACCGATGGCCCTTTTAAGCTCTTCTTCTTTCTCCCTCAACTCCTCATCTTTCTGCTTGAGCCCATCACGGAGCGTCTGGAATTGGCCGTGCTGGTAAAGAAAGTCAACTAGCATTCGATGCTTAGAACGGTACTATCTTTACTTGGACACCATCTTCTTGAAGAGGTCTATCCAATTCTATTCTCGTCGATCACGCTCAATCTCCATGATGAGGGTTTGACATACAAAAGAAGACAGGTCACCGGAAACAAATTACACATAAGAAATGAATTAACCTAACATGGGAAAAGCAAACTCACTCGTGGCCATGCTAGATATACCCAACTACAGATCCACATTCCTCAGCGTCTGTAGCGTCCTATTCTCAGAATCCGCACCCAGATGAGCGAAGGTCGGCACCACCCGTTCTGAGTTGGCCAAGAGATCGTAATGCACGGGAATTACTGTGTGCCGATCAGGCCCCTCCATCTTTATCTCCACTCGGGTGAACCTTTCCTCAAAAGCCCGTACCTCCACAGGGTCGATATCGGAGCCCGACCCATCATCTTCTACGAGGACGGTTTTATCCCTTCCGTACGCAGATGATGAGCCGACCCCGGCTATTCGTGTAGGTTCCCCTATGATATAGGTCCCTTCCACCTCTGACGGCCCTCCCTCTATGACGATAGCTGGCGTGGGAGCAGCTTTAATGCCCAGTAAAGGCACTGCCTCCGCATCCAAATCAATGGTCCTTTCTGAGGTCTCGGCCGATGTGACGGCTGCCTGTGGGGCGAAATCACCCAACGACAGAGCTAGAGTTTGATTCTCTCGTACACACTCAGCTAGTACAAATTGCATTCCAGCTGATGCGATTGCCTGGCGGAACACGGGGCTCGGAGCCTTCGTCTTCTTGGAAGCTCGCTGACCTGGCGTAAAAGGAAAATCATGTTTAACAAAAATGCCGATAGGACAGTGGTAAGCTATAACGAAAGTGAAAGGGTCATAGAAAGGGAAATCAGACTCACTAGACAAAGACTTGGGACCGAACCGCCTGTTAAATGACATTCAATCACAAATCCCCACAGTATGAGGTAAGACGCGAGTCACCCAGTCTTCGATGTCAGGAACCAAGAGAGGTGGACATTTACCAGCTGAAAGTGGAAAGACATGTGCAAGTCAGAAACAAAATAGAAGTGATAAACAAAACACATGACAAACGGTAAAAGGCCTTTACGATTGAAGTTCCACCGTTCAGGGAACCCGGCTGGGTCCCCACTACGTGCTCGGTCCTGATGAAGAAGTAGTTGCACCAGAACCGGTGGTTTTCCTTATCATCCATCCCCGTTACCAATCCTTTAGTCCTACGGTGGCAGAGATGAATCAACGTGCCTCTGTAGAAACTAGGCGTGAAGAGGTGCAGCAGATGATGAATGGAGACTTCGCAACCGGCCAACTCTACGAACTTTACCAACATCAAAAAGGCTTTATACAGGTAAGGGGAAAGCTGTGCCGGGCAGACGCCATAAAAGTGACAGAACTCCTCAGCAAGTGGGGGAAGATGAAGTGAGTAACCAAAAACGGGTATTGGTAGAAAGTGCAATACCCAGGTCGGTGAACTTGTATTGAGTCGTTCCCCGCTAGAACGATGTCGACGCAAGAAGGAATACGAAATTTAGACTGCAGGTCAGATATTTGCTTCGACCCCATGACTGATAGTACCTGCTTAGGAGCAGGGGCAGGTTCCTTCTGAAAGTCATTTTTGACAGACAGGTTTCGAGGAACTATCTCATCCATGATAAGAAAACTTCCGTCTTCTGCAACCATGGGTTCGCCGCTATCGGAAGGCATAACTACCGATAAAGGGGTAGCATCGGAAACTATATAAGAAGTGCGATAGGAGTTTGTCATTTCTGCAAGAAACGTGTATACAGTAGAACCGGAAGAAGGGTATAAGTGGGAAGCGTATGATCAATGGGAAAGCTAGAGCTGAAAAGCAGAAGTGAATCGGAAGCAAGGGTTAGAGAAGAAGCAGAAGAACAAGCAAAGTGCCAAATGAGTATGAAGTTCGAAAAGTCTCCTTTTCGAATCTCCCTTCCCCTATTTATAAGGTATTATGGCGCCGGGATCGATGCAAGAAACTGTTACTGACACTAAGATCGAAGCAACAGAGGCGCTGGAAACAACGCATTGCATCGAAAAGATGAGTAATGATGACGCGCGTGGTCATGACGTCATCGTAGGTTAGCCACGCCAACCACGATCTATGAGCTGACCCATCATCAACGCGACCTCGACCAATTCAGCTCATTTGTCGTGGCAGAACATTCTGTGATTAGATACAGATAAAATCCGCTCATCAAGGACTTTCAAGAGGACGACCTCAATAAGCGGAGGGACTAACTGTATGGGTCAAAATTAGGTCTAATTTAGCAAATGCAGACGGACAAGCTTAGGCCGAGGTCGAAAGAGGGTAAACGGCTGCAACTGTTAGAATGTTCCTTGGATTATGAATAAGAATATTCTACTGAATATTCCTCCATATTATACTTTTTTAGGGTTTTCTAGGAATGTCCCTTATAGATAGGAAGAGAGAGGAAACAAAAAAGGGATCGGAACTTTTGTGGAAGAACATCTTGTAAAGAGTTGACTATCAGGAATATACAAAAAGCTGGTTTTGTCTCTCTTGTTTGGTTCCATCACATAATATTCCTCTTTAGCTCACAAGATCCAAGAACACATAGTCCACTTCATTTGTCTATTGTCACACGTTGTAGTCAGAGGAAGGAATCATCCATCTCATCCAACATTTGGGTGACAAATTCCTTGTTATTACATTTAATGTCATTTATTACACTTATTGTATGTTTTCGTCCTCGTATTAAATACTAGTCCTTGAGCATTAACCAGCATTCATTAACTAGAACGCGGACCCATACCGTCTAAGTTAATTAATTTCGGGTCTAGAATTTATTACTTTTTACTTGGATTCACCCCTTATCTATTTATTAAATTGGTTTATCTAAAAGAGCTTAAAACTTTCTGGTCAAACAGTAGTTTCATTTGATTTTGTTTTTTCGGGCCTTTTTCTTATTATAGTTCCGGATTTGGCAAAACTTGGTTGATTTGGCTCAAACTTTGTATTTATATTACAAGGGGGAGGCCTCGAAAGGCATACGAGTGCGCCTCTTATAGACAAATACCGACGTTAAGAAATTTATTGTAACATGCATAAATAATCTATCATAAACCCAATAAACAAAAAGAATTATGATCCAAAACACATAAACTAAATATTCTGGCTCTGTATTTTACCATACGTACATGCAGAATTCTCGCGATTGAGAGAATATGAACATACAGTTATTTGGAACGGGAAGATAATTCTTTTGAAAATGAAACGAGATTTCTCTTTAATTTAAATTGAGAAATAAAACCTTATTTTAACATTAAATTTTGCAAAAGTAGGTAACGCTTTGATTAAGTTATACAAAAAAAGGTATTAGGCTTAGAAATTTCTTGTTATATTATATTGACTTGAATCATGAAACTGCAAAATGAGTAGGAAATGTACAAGGACGTCCAGACAAAGCTAATAACATGCCAAAATTGGATGTGAAACAACAAACTGTGACGTTAAGACGTGTATTTGAACATTGAATTGAAAGGGTAGATGCAGTAGGTATTAACTTTTATCTTTTCCCCGACTCGATGTATTTTTTAGGCCCACATTAAGTGGGCGTTTGGACATAAAAATTGTGAAATTTCGGATAAAATTGAAAAAGATTAATCGAAAATGGTATTTGCAACAATTTGAAGTTGTTTTTCAATTTTTGTCACTGATTTGAAGTGAAAATTTTGAAAAATAATTTTTTAATGTTTTTTCAAATTTTCGAAATTCAACTTCAAGTGAAATTTGAAATTTTCATGACAAACACCGATACCGAAAAAAGAATGAGAATTTTCTGAAAAAGGTTAAAAAATAATATGGCCAAACGGGCCCTAAGTTTATCTAATACATGATACTATTTTTTTTATATCTAAAAAAAATTTAACTTGAATTTTTTTTATTTAATATTATTTATTCATGTAATTAAAAATCTTATAAGATATTTAAAACTGCATATTACAAAAAAAAAAAAAAAACACTTCAAATTTTCTTATACTATCTCTCCATTAAACACCGCCACATAATGAAAATGGAGGAAGCATTACATTGACAGTAGCAGTATCTCAATTTGAATAACCATTAAACTTCGTCAATTTTTATGGTTTGGCTTTTCTCCGAACCCCACGCATAACGAGAGCTTAATGTACCGAACTGTTTTTTTTGTTTTTTTGTCAACCTTGTCAAAGTTACGCCTGATAGATACTCAACTAATATATATGGACAAGGGAATAATTCCACGTTTTCACATTGGAGATAAGGAAAACAAAGAAAAGAGAATGTTCTTTACTATGACTTGATTAATATCATTAGCCTTCTTGCTTACAGGTTCGATTCAAATATAGATTTGTCGATAGTAATGAACAAAGAAAAAAGAAACTTTGGACCAAACTCCAAAGTAAGTGAAATCTCAAAGAAATTTTGGTGTTGCTCGTACGTTGCTGTGCTAGAAAAGAGGCGTAAGGATTTGAAGCGTATGAGTCTTTGAACTCATAGTTCATTTTAGTTATTACATTTATAACTAATTAATATTTATAATTTTTTTTTAAATCTAATATAAAACAGGGTCAAACCAAAATCTGATGAATTTGCCCGAACCGTATGTAATTATCCCTGACTGCTAGTTTGCTGTTTTGGACTGTCTCACACCTAAATCCAAAATTGTATAGAGTTAACAAGAGACAAGTAGCTAGTGAGACTACCTCAATTTTTTCATTGACCTTCTCTTCTTCTTTTGAGAAAATGGTCAAACCATCCAACCTACAACTTACCTACCTATCCCTGTAATTGACTTATATAAAA